>NC_092460.1:12285246-12588276 GCF_047495875.1 Pithys albifrons albifrons
TTTTTCTCAAATAGAACTTCTTATCTATGACATTTTTTAATCGCATCTCTGCTAAAACTTTAAAGCATTGGGTTTGCTTTTGTTGGGATTTTGCCTTATAAATGTATTGAGATTAGGACCATTATTGTTATTTAGCCATTGACATTTTTACCTTCCTTGATGTAATCAGAAATTTGCAATTTTTTAACTGTTGTAAAATCTGAGTTGCCCATTTGTAATGGTTCTACCCATGGCTTCCTCAGTAACCACTGTATCTAAGGAAGTTACAAGTATTCCACATGTGTCTTCCACATAGTAGGGGAGGAGGGGTTTTTGGTTTTGGTTGTCCCTTTTTCCTTGGCCGGGGTTGCTGGTGGGAGAGGCTGGAGTCTGATCCCTTCGGTTGCTGGTGGTTCTCCTGTCCTGGGTGAGATTGTTTCATGCTTGTTCCCCTTCCTTGAAGTTTTTAATTGTGTTTGTCTGTTTCATTTGGGTTTTTTTTGGTTTGGTTTTGTTTCTTCCCAATTTTCTTGTTGATCAGTCCCCTTTTCCCTTTCCCCTGGGGGTGGGATCCTACGTACTGTGTACACAGTGTGATTGTGAATGTTAGAAAATATAATTTCTTCTTTTTATTCATTTCAGTTTCTTTTGAGTTAATTTCTTTTCAGTGTTTCTTCCGTTTGCTGGGGAGGCTTTTGAGAGGGGGGAAGGGGGGCCAGTCGAGAGTTGGTAAAAAGCTAGGCTAAACCTGGACACCATTACGTGGATATTTTGCCCATGATGAAATGGAATAATCATAATTTTAATTTTATAATTATAAACCAGAGTTGCACGAGGTGTGTATACAAGATAAGATTGGCAGCATGTTGATCAGTGCTGGAAATGCACAGGGTTGTGCAGGAAATCCACTTTTTCGGGAAAACTGGAAAGCACATGGACAAAGTTGGTACTGATTTATATTCTCAGATGTAAATAACCTCCTTCTTTTGTTTTTCCTTTTTGTTTAACAAAGGATACATCTGCTCCCAAGCCTTCAGGCAAACTGTTTGACAGCAGTGAGGACGAGGAAGACAACACGGACAATGAACGATTCATAATTAAGCCACAGTTTGAAGGCAAAGCTGGGGAAAAAGTGAGTGAACCCATCACTGGAATTTAGTTTTCCTCTGAGAGTCTATAGGGCCACTTCAGAGGAACAGAACTGGTAGGCTTGTATTATTACTGAGTATGATTTATATCAATTTACAATAGAATTCCCTTCAACAGAGGAAAGAGTGGCCATGGAGGAAATAATGTGTGGTGTTATCTTTGTATCCAAAGAAATTCCTGGAAAAGGCCTCAAGAGCTAAAGATTATTAGTATGTTGCCATGAAGTATGAAAAGAAAGGGATTGAACGTTGCTGATTTCCTCCTCCAGTGCTTAAGAGCACTTGTTTCATTTGTTTAGCTCCTGAGGCTGCAGTCCCGATTTGGCACCGATGAAAGATTCCGCATGGACGCCCGATTCCTGGAGAGTGACAGTGAGGAGGAAGGTAAAGCTGCCCATACTTCCTGGTTACTGGTAGTAATGGAGCCATATCATGGAGCTTTAGCTTTTGAAGCACCTTATGGCCTCCTTTGGCTTCTTTGGTGATCCCTTAAAAGAAAACCACCCACCTCTGCTGTGGCTCTGCATGGGAAACACCAGGGGTGGCTGTGCTTTCTTAAAGGTGTATGCTGCAAAAGTATTTGGAACAGCTGAGTGAGGCACATGTGCCTAATAAAACAACATTTGAGACTATTTTTAATACAGCATGATATCAGAATGTGTTTATCCACATTGAAAAACTGGGTAAGCGGTGACTTAGAAAAACCCCCTTTTGGATCATTATATTCATTTAAACTGTTTGTTTTGTAGCCATCCTGCAGCCTGTGGCTGATTTGGCAGTCTTAAGTAGGGTCATTTTTTTTCTTTAGCAGCAGAAGGCAGAAAAGCTGAAAATAGAAAAAGTTTGAATATCCACCCCCAAGAAAAAGAAATTAACCCAGTTTTCAGGATTCAATTTCTTTCTGAAACTTAAATTTTTGCCTCACTCTGCTATTCCCTTCATTGCTTCCATGTGATCTTCTGTAGAGCATCAGCAGTGGCAGAGGGGTTGCAGTTACATGACAGCAGCAGGAAACATGTTAAATACCTGATCTGGCCTTCACATGAAATAGATGCCCAGAACTGTTCTAACCCAAGATTTTCTACAGTGCAAGGGACAAAGTCTCTGAGTAGCTTTTAGATAAAGGAAGCGATGTGTTGATAGACGTGAGCTCTGCTAGTACTGTAGTGATACTATGCATCAAATATCACAGGCTCAGCAGGGAAAATATAATGTATTTCTTGTTATCTTAGCAGAGACAAAGAGCTTGAAGGCAGATGAGGAAGACGAACTTGCTGCAGAGAAAAAGAAAACTCTGCAGATACTGGGAAGCCTCTTGAACATCAACCTGGAACAGCCTAAGCCAAGTAAAACAGCAACAAGTGCCAAGAAATTCAAGTATGAATCATCTGCCATCAGTGAAGGAGTTCTAGGGTGGCTTCAGTTTTGCCGGTGTTTCCTAACCAAAATTTCTGCCTAGATGGCTGAGGAAAGTACTTCCTTTCTTGTGTGTATTTGAAGTCAGTATTTAATGGAATTCCCAGGCACTGACTAGCAGGGACTTTCTAAATGTCAATTACATTTTGGAGAGATTTTGGTGAAGAAGCCAATTTGAATTTGTATCCTACTGTAAAGGTTTGGGGTAGCTTTCATTTGAGCCTTTAGAGTGTCTCATGGTTTCTCTTTGCCTTTCTATTTTCTTAGAGACATTAATGCCCTCCGTTACGATCCCACCAGACAGGACCACGCAGTTTTTGAAAGGAAACCAAGTACTACAGAAAAGGAGAGGTAATATTACAGCTTGGTAACTATAGTTGTGATGTTTCTCCCCTTAGAGAGAAGCCTATGGCAGCAGACTGAGTTTGAAACTACGCAGACTGCTATTTTCTCTTTAGTCCTCCCTGTGATTGCGGAAATCAATATACAATAGGAATTGTGAGCACTAAAACCAGCATGCAGTGTCATCTTTTCTTTGTAGTCCATCTACTCTCTGCATGCCATTTTCTGTCCTCACTGAAGGTGAGAAAGGTCAAGTCATGGACTTGAAGATTTGAGAAGTTTTCAAGAGACATGTGTATTAGCTCTTATCCTGTGAAAAAGCATATTAGCTCTTAACATTTCTTTTGCCAGAAGAGAAATCTGTCCTAAGTATCTTCATTTATGAACTACCACATGTTAAGTGAAAAGTCCCTTAATGATGTGGGTAATAAAAAGGAGGCTTGTTCCTGCCTTTAGAATCAAAGCTCAGATGTTTCCCCTGCACTGCTCTCTCCCTTAAAAGTGAACTCCTCATCAATGTGCATGGCTGAGTTTAGGAAAACATCAAGAGCCAGGTGGCTCTTTCTTTTAAAAACAGCTGTGTTGTGTTACTGTCCTCAAACAATCCCATTTCAGTAAAGCTAAAAGGAAGAAGAAGAAGAAAGAAGAGAGTGAGAAACTGCCTCAAGTGTCTGAAGAAGTCTATTATGATATTGCTGCTGATTTAAAAGACTTATTTGGATCTTCAAAGAGCCAATCAGAGAAACGTGAGGGAATACCCTGGGACAAAGATGATGCAGAAGACTCTGCCCCACCTGACTATTTGGAACCTGTCTCTGGGAATAACACAGCTCAGGAGCCGAGTGGTTTCAAGTTTTCCTTCTTTGGAGACACAGTGAAGTCAGGTGTAAAAGAAGGTAAGAGCAGGACAGTGCAATTTCTAGTGAATGGCTCACGTCGGGCACTGTGCAGGACTACGGTGCTTAGAAATTCAGAATCCAGGGCATTTTCAGAGGCAAAAGTGAGTAATGAGGCAGAATCATTATGATCTTCAGTTACACTTGCCAGGATTGTGGTAGCTCAGCTTGCACCCCAGGAATCTTGAAAGGGATGTTTTGAGAAAGAACGATTATTTATTTGTTTTTTTTAAACAGTGATGGACGTTGTTGTCATCCCCTACATTTCTCAGACAGGGAAAAAGGTGATATGCCAAGTCAAAGTTTCACACAACCCAACAAGATTTGAAATCAAAGGTGTGTTAATGGAGTAATGTGAGCAAAAGCAAATCTGGAGTTGACGCCAAGAACATTCAAGATTGCTTTATTATTTACTTAATTTTCTTATTGTACCTTTAGAAAATTGAAACTGAATGACCCATGACTATAGGGGATATAAGTGTTACACACTCAAGATTAAAACATACTGAATTAAGTCAGTCAGTAGGGTAGGAAACAAAACAAACCATGTGAAGTTAAATGAAAGATTTAAAACAAACAAAGCCCCCCACATTTTTGTTGACTTCAGAAAGGATTCACTGTTCTGAATGCACTAATAAAGGTTTCAGGATATGAAAGAGACCCCCAGAACAAAGTGAAAAATACCTGAGCAGAGACGTAGTTCAGAAAGCCCGAGAGGGGGAGGTTTTCATCCTTCTTAAATCTGCTTTTCCAATGTAAGTTCTTCACTGGGAAGTAGGGTTTTTTGCTGGCAAGTAGAGGAATAATCTGATTTTTTATTTCAATTGTGATAATCTTGCAGAGCCCTACATCCTTGAAACAATAAAACCTGCAAAAGTCACATGGCAAGAAGATCCACGTTTCCAGGACAGCAGTTCTGAGGATGGTGATGAGCCAGAGGCATCAGAAATTGAAAAGGATCAAGAAATGCAAGTTGTATTTGTTTTCTGTTTGGTTGTAGTAATTTGCTGCTGTGAGAATAGCAGCACTCAGGTCCTGGGAAACTGCTGTCTTCATTCCACATCTCTGAGCAACGGAAGTTATCCTGGAAAACCATTCCTTGCTGCACAGAGTGTAACAGTGAAACATCCCAACAGCCCATTTGCTTTGACCTTGAGTATAAAAATACAAAAGCTGAGTTTGTGGTTGAACACTGGAGAAATTAAGTGGGTAATTTTGGTTCAACCCAAACCAGGTTTGGTTTGGCCAAAAGTCAGAGACATAGTAAATTTTCTTTTATAAAAGGGTCTTTTTTATAGGAGACCGTATTTGGTTACTGTGGAGGAATGTTCTTCCATGCATTCTGTTTCTCTGAAGCACTACAGCTTTAACTTGCATTAATGGAATTTGACAGTAACTTTCTTGATGTTAAAGTTTCCTTGTGTTTGTCCAGGTTTCTTTGCTTGCCACAAAGAGAAAGTACAAGATTTTTCTTCTTCTCCAAAGACGATGAACGACTGAGAGGTACAACAGAACTTACTCACTGTCACTCCTTTTTTGGTTTCTTTCAAAAGTCTTACTGAAAGTCAGGGAAGAAGTCCTGTCTAGTTATTTGTTCTGTAACACAGGTGAGAGGTTTAAGGAAAAAAATAAATTGCAAGTTTTCATTCGTATTTGTGGTCTAAATTGAGGTAGAATCCCATGACAAACTGCTGGTAACAAATACGCTGAACATCTGTCTTGCTTCCATTTTTTTTCAGAGAATTGCCTAATATGTACCTGGCCTTTTAGGGCTTACCAAAAAAAAATCACAAATGCCTTTCAGGCATATATATCATCATTAATTTTTTCCTCTCCTTCTGGTGTTACTATTCATAGTGTCGAATACTCTTATTAGCCACATATGTCCACATCGTTCTTGATTCTAATTAATGTGGATTTTTTTTCTTCTGAATATAGTGAATTTTGTATTTAAAAACAAACAAAACAGCAGCAAAAGGAAACATTCACAGCCTCGAACAATTCCACAGACCACAACAAGAATTGCTTCTGATATTTTATGCAGTAACTTATCAGGACAGTCTCAAATAATGTTTTTTTCTTGAGACATATGAGGTAACAGTCATGAACTGTCTTGCTGTGTTCATACAATTAGTGCACTGAAATCTTCCAGCCTGTCTGATTTACAGGCCCTGTTGAAAGTGAGACCTCAGTCCTCAGCAGGCATGAATTTTCTTGGGAGATGTGGGGTAATGGTGCTGAGCTCTTAATGAAACAGGTGCAATTTCACTGCAGTTCCTATCTTGGCATATTAACTGCTGCTGCCTTTTGTTTTCTTTAGTACACAGGGCAGTAGTTCAGAGCATTTCTGTTGGAGCCAATCATGTTGTGGGGGATAAGAGATTATGAATGATAGGAAGAATATGAAGGATAGACCTTCTGACTTGATTGCTGTCTTGCTCATGAGTTTTACAAACAGCAGCATTTTCAGAAGTGTTTAAGGAAATCAATTTGTTCTTTTTTGGGCAGAGGGCCCAAAGTTATTTTGTAGATCAGTTGATCTCAGTGAAGAACAAGATGGTTGGGAAGATAGACGAAGATTATTGATTGAGGTGAGTATTTAACATCTCTTCTTTGGTAACTGTGGGCATGAGGAGGGAACACGGCTGCTTATTTGCATGAAGAATTAAGTTCAGGACCTCTAGAAAGGCTGGCAATTTTGTAATTGCCGAGGAACTAAACTTCTGTAGTATACAAGTGTGCATAACATCATGTTATGATGTCCCGTCAGGTAAATTAGTGAATCTCTGTAATGTACAGGACCAGTTACTTAAGTGTATGTAAAAATACAGGTGAATTTAGAAACTTGTATTAATCATTATTATTTTATTCATAATTTTATGTTATATTTTATATATTTTCAGGAATGCAGGAAGAAGCATAAGGATGCAAAAAGGAAAGTGAAAGCAAAACAATAAATATTTCTTATTTTACTGATCAGAAATGTTTCATATTTCTTCTTTGAAGAAGCTGCCAAACAATGTTACTTTCAAAACCCTTTCAAAAATCTAACAGGAAAGAATATTGGCCAAAACTGCTAAGACTTTGTTTCTAAATAGGGACATGTTTATTTTCAGTTTGATGTTTGTTCCATGTTTTGGGGTTTTGTATGTATGTATATACATATAGAAATACATATATACATATGGTTTAAATGTGACGTGCTGCTTTGTTCGATTTCTGGTAATTATATCATATAATGAAGATCTTCTGCTGTGTCCTCTGGCTCCACTGCTGAAGGCTGAGAAAGAACAGATACCTCTTTCTCTGTAAGATTATATAACTTGTATTCTGCCTAACATAATAGAGAGCATATTTTAGATTGATTTACAAATATTTGGACTGTGTTATTTCTAGGGTGAAAGTTTCCCAGAAGTTAATGAAAATACATACATAATAGACATATATATATACCCATCTATATATGCGTATGTGCATAAATATGTATGTATATTTACATGCATATATAACAGGTTTATGAAATGAATAATTTGTATTTGTTCACAGAGCTGAATTTTTACTTTTTTACTGAGTTTTTATATTTATAAATACAGGGGACAGATGTTGCTGGTGTTGTATGCTTGGTATGAAATGAATATCTATTCCTGTATGTTATGTCCACTTAGACCTGTGCTGCAGAGGCTCTGCCAAGGCCATCCTGGGCACCTGCTGCCAGGCCCTGCCTGGCCCCAGCCCAGGGACACCCGAGTGCTTTGCCTTTTGCCTGTGTCCAGAGCAGTAGAACTGTCACATTCCCAGCTGTCTCTCAGGCTGGACCAAGCACTGGACTAAGGTAGTGCAAGTAAGATTCAGCCTCTATTGCAAATAAATCAAGGTAAAGTGACTCATTTGAAACAGCAGGAAAGTAACTGTTGATACATCTGTCAAATCAGTAACTTCTATATCAAATTTTCACCTCAAACAAGTAATTTTAAGAGATTATAATGTGTTTAAATTTGTACGTGTGGCTGGGCTTCACCAATGAAGATTTGGGAAGGGCTCTCCTCATGTGGGTGTGCCCTTCCAGCCTGCACAGTGGATTTTTTTGGGGAGGCACAGGGTGCGCAGAACTGGCCCCACCGTTTAAGTCCTAAGGATCATCTGCCATGGCCGAGCAAGCTTGGACTGTGACCGTGAAGTCCTCAGGACTACAACCTACAGCCCCTGATGTTCCCAGGAGGTCTCCCATCCAAGTACTAACCAGGACTGACCCTGCTGAGCTTCCGAGATCTGATGGGATTGGATGTTAGGGTGGAATTTAACTGCCCTCCTGTTTAAACATAGTATTAATAACTGTCCTCACAGCTTTGAATTTAAGGTGGGGGCAAATTATGCTTTCTATTATTGTTGACATAAGACCTGCCTCGGAACCTCGGCTGCCGAGGGGAGGTGTCACAGTGGGTGGTGGGGGCTGAGGCCAATCCCGCCCATATTCCAGGTGCACGCTGCTGATGTCACAGTGGCCACTGTGACCTATGGGGCCAAGGGTACAAAAGGGAACTCTGGGCTCAGGCCCTGTGTCAGTGTTACCTGACAACGCGAGGAGAAGGAAGAGGAGGATAGAGCTGCCCAGGGAGAGCCTCACAGTTTCAGGCTCTCAGCCTGTGCTGCAACGTCGTCCACCTCGCACTTCTCAGAATCAGCAAAGGAGCATCTCAAGGTGACTGTGGTGTTCCTTGACTGGACAAGAGAAGGGGGAGAGGGGCAGAAGCCTCTCTCATATTTCAGAGCCAGCGGAGAAGAGTCTGGAGCAGACCTCAGTGTTCCAGTGTCAGGGTCTGACCGCTGAGACGCACCATGTCAGACAGGACAGAGGAAGCCCCCGGAGTGAGTGACCCAGGTGAGACCAAAGTGCCCCTCCCACAGCCGGGCAGAGGGGCTGTCCAGGATGGCCAGTGCAGGGCTGGAAGTGGTGGCAGGGGAGGCAGGAGCCATCCAGCCATCTCGGGGCTGGGGCCCTCCTTTGCTCAGCAAGCCGGGCCCAGCTGGGGCAGGAGGCACCTGCTGGGACACCTGTGCCCACAATGGCCCATCCTCTCCAAGGCCTCCAGCCCTGTCCTTCATCCAGGCAGTCACAGAGCAGTCACAGAGCAGCCCTTGGGGTCAATCCCACAGGGATGCTGTCCCCAGCCCCGCAGAGGTGCCATTCCTGGTGCCATTGACTCTCTCCCTTTCAGCATGCCTGCTGTGTAAACGATCAGAGGCTGACCCGGACATCTGTGGGAAAAAACTTGAGAGATGTGGGCTCTGTGCCCACATGTTCTGCCTGGTGAGTTGCTCTCTGGGTTCCCTCCAGCTTTCCAACACGCAGTCCCTGCCACTCTGTCCTTACGAGCGCATCGTCTTTCCTGCAGTTTTTTGCCACTCTCCTTCATCAGCAAGGGAATGAGCGGGTAGGATTCCTGGGCTTTCTCCCAAAGGATATCCTACTGGCTGTCCACCGGCTGGCACAGAAGGTGAGAGCCTGACATGAGCGGGGAGATTTGTACCAGGCGAGGTTTGCTGGAGCTTAGCCCAGACCCCAAGAAAGGAAGACCTGCCCTTGCCAACAGCTCTGGGACCAGGAGGAGACCCCAGGGCTGCTGCTGATGGGGCTGTTGTGCTCTTTCCAGCGCTGCTTCATCTGTGGCCAGAGCGGGGCCACCATCACCTGCTGTGAAATGGAGTGTGACCTGAGCTTCCACCTGCCCTGTGCCAAGGAGGCTGGCTGTGTCACCCAGTACATTACACCGTACAGGTACCTCCTTCCCCCTCCTCTCCACCACCAGGGAGGAGCCCAGCACTTCTCACCCCACCCATCTCTTGTGTCCCCAGCTCCTACTGCCCTGCACACAGACCACAGCAGGCAGTGGAGGCGACTCTCGAGCCAGGCACCCAATGCCTCATCTGCATGGAGCCTGTGGAGGACAGAAAGACTTTCAAGACCATGGTGTGCCCAGAGTGCAAAAGCACCTGGTTCCACAGGGACTGCATCCAAGTAGGAGTAGTTTCCTCACACCCAGGGGAACAGCAGGGGCTCAGCAGCACCAGGGCCTCACTCAGCGCTGCTTGTTTCTCCTGCAGGGACAGGCTCTGTCTGCAGGTATTTTAGCCTTCCAGTGCCCCCTCTGCAGAGGCCATCGGGAATTTCTCATGGATATGTTCAATGTGGGGATCCGAATCCCCTTCAGGTTGGTGTCCTTCTGCCTGGCTCACAACACAGGAGGCTGCAAGTCTTGGCCCTGCACTGCTTTGGGAGGGCCACGTTCAGCTTCTCACAGGAGTTGGAAATGGCACAGTGGAAAGGGCAGGGACTCACCTGCCAGATGCCAGGGCAGGCGGAGCTCATCAGTTTTCCTTTTCCCTGTCAGAAAGCCATTATGGGAGGAAGGCAATGCATTCAGGGACCTGGGAGTGAGGCACCACCAGTGCAATGCCAGAGAGTGTCTTTATCCAGGAGGCAGAGAGGAGGCAGAGGAAGAGGGGTAAGTTGCCAGAGGGGGGCCGTGGGGGGCTCTGCAGAGGATCTGTGCCTTGGCAAGGGCTGAAAGCAGAAGGAGCCTGAAGGAGAGCTTGGCCAGATATCCCATGCTTTTGACACTTTGTCCTCACGGCCATCAATCTTTTTGCTTCCCCAGGCCCTGGGAAATGCTCCTGTGCAGCTCCTGTGCTGCCGAGGGTACCCACAAACGCTGCTCCAGCCTGACAGACAGCACAACCAGCTGGGAATGTGGCAGTTGTGCTCCTCTGGACACAGGTAAGAGACAAAGCACACAGGTGCCCCTGGGCTGGGGCCATGCAGGGCCTGGCATCAGGTGGCCAGGATGGCTTGGCAGAGCCTGTCTGCTCCAGGAGGGCTGGGGGCACTGCTCTGGCCCAGCCTGCCTTGGGCCTGGGGAGCCCTTGACCTTCCCACTTCCCCTTACAGCCCCCGGGAATGAGTCAGAGCTGGACATCCCTGACCTGGGCACACAGGACAGCAGCTCCTCCACCAGTCCTGGGCCTGACCTCACACAAAATGGCTCCTGCCAGCAAGGTCAGGCCCCAGATCCACAGGGCCAGCGCAGAACTCTGCGTGACAGAACCCATGTGCCAACACCAAGTGCTGGGCAGCGCCAGCCCAGGCAGAGACAATCGGGGACATCCTGCAGGCAAAACTGCTCCCGCCTGCAACATCGGACCCCAGATCCACCTATCGGGTCCACAAGTCCCCATGACAGGAGCCGCGTGAGACCATCAGGTATTGCGAGTCGCACACGTAGCCAGGAAGAAACAGGGACATCGCGCAGGCAAAACTGCTCCCGCCTGCAACGGCAGACGCCAGATCGACCTGGTGGGTCCAGAGGTCGTTGTGACAGAAGATGTGTGAGACCACTAAGTTCTGGGAGTAGCAGCTCCAGTCAGGAAGAAACAGAGGCATCCCACAGGGGAAAACGTGCCCACCTGCAATGGCAGACCCCAGATCGATCTCGCAGGTCCAGAAGTCGACGTGACAGAAGGCGTGCGAGATCACCAAGTGCTGGGAGTCGCGGCTCCAGTGAGGAAGTGACAGAGACATCCCGCAGGGGAAAACGTCCCGGCCAGCAACGGCAGACCCCAGATCGATCTCGCAGGTCCAGAAGTCGACGTGACAGAAGGCGTGCGAGATCACCAAGTGCTGGGAGTCGCGGCTCCAGTGAGGAAGTGACAGAGACATCCCGCAGGGGAAAACGTCCCCGCCAGCAACGGCAGACCCCAGATCGATCTCGCAGGTCCAGAAGTCGACGTGACAGAAGGCGTGCGAGATCACCAAGTGCTGGGAGTCGCGGCTCCAGTGAGGAAGTGACAGAGACATCCCGCAGGGGAAAACGTCCCGGCCAGCAACGGCAGACCCCAGATCGATCTCGCAGGTCCAGAAGTCGACGTGACAGAAGGCGTGCGAGATCACCAAGTGCTGGGAGTCGCGGCTCCAGTGAGGAAGTGACAGAGACATCCCGCAGGGGAAAACGTCCCGGCCAGCAACGGCAGACCCCAGATCGATCTCGCAGGTCCAGAAGTCGACGTGAAAGAAGGCGTGCGAGATCACCAAGTGCTGGGAGTCGCGGCTCCAGTGAGGAAGCGACAGAGACATCCCGCAGGGGAAAACGTCCCGGCCAGCAACGGCAGACCCCAGATCGATCTCGCAGGTCCAGAAGTCGACGTGACAGAAGGCGTGCGAGATCACCAAGTGCTGGGAGTCGCGGCTCCAGTGAGGAAGTGACAGAGACATCCCGCAGGGGAAAACGTCCCGGCCAGCAACGGCAGACCCCAGATCGATCTCGCAGGTCCAGAAGTCGACGTGACAGAAGGCGTGCGAGATCACCAAGTGCTGGGAGTCGCGGCTCCAGTGAGGAAGTGACAGAGACATCCCGCAGGGGAAAACGTCCCGGCCAGCAACGGCAGACCCCAGATCGATCTCGCAGGTCCAGAAGTCGACGTGACAGAAGGCGTGCGAGATCACCAAGTGCTGGGAGTCGCGGCTCCAGTGAGGAAGTGACAGAGACATCCCGCAGGGGAAAACGTCCCGGCCAGCAACGGCAGACCCCAGATCGATCTCGCAGGTCCAGAAGTCGACGTGAAAGAAGGCGTGCGAGATCACCAAGTGCTGGGAGTCGCGGCTCCAGTGAGGAAGTGACAGAGACATCCCGCAGGGGAAAACGTCCCGGCCAGCAACGGCAGACCCCAGATCGATCTCGCAGGTCCAGAAGTCGACGTGAAAGAAGGCGTGCGAGATCACCAAGTGCTGGGAGTCGCGGCTCCAGTGAGGAAGTGACAGAGACATCCCGCAGGGGAAAACGTCCCGGCCAGCAACGGCAGACCCCAGATCGATCTCGCAGGTCCAGAAGTCGACGTGACAGAAGGCGTGCGAGATCACCAAGTGCTGGGAGTCGCGGCTCCAGTGAGGAAGTGACAGAGACATCCCGCAGGGGAAAACGTCCCGGCCAGCAACGGCAGACCCCAGATCGATCTCGCAGGTCCAGAAGTCGACGTGACAGAAGGCGTGCGAGATCACCAAGTGCTGGGAGTCGCGGCTCCAGTGAGGAAGTGACAGAGACATCCCGCAGGGGAAAACGTCCCCGCCAGCAACGGCAGACCCCAGATCGATCTCGCAGGTCCAGAAGTCGACGTGACAGAAGGCGTGCGAGATCACCAAGTGCTGGGAGTCGCGGCTCCAGTGAGGAAGTGACAGAGACATCCCGCAGGGGAAAACGTCCCCGCCAGCAACGGCAGACCCCAGATCGATCTCGCAGGTCCAGAAGTCGACGTGACAGAAAGCGTGCGAGATCACCAAGTGCTGGGAGTCGCGACTCCAGTGATGAAGTGACAGAGACATCCCGCAGGGGAAAACGTCCCCGCCAGCAACGGCAGACCCCAGATCGATCTCGCAGGTCCAGAAGTCGACGTGACAGAAAGCGTGCGAGATCACCAAGTGCTGGGAGTCGCGGCTCCAGTGAGGAAGTGACAGAGACATCCCGCAGGGGAAAACGTCCCCGCCTGCGACATCAGACCGCGGATCCATCCAGCCGGTCAAGAAGTCGTCATGACAGAAGCTTTGTAAGACGACCAAGTACTGGGAGCTGCAGGTCCCGCCAGGAATCGTCAGGGGGATCCCGCAGGCAAAACCGCTCCCTCCAACGTCAAAACTCAGATTCATCCAGCCTATCCAGAAGGCCCCACCCCAGAAGCTGCCCGCCTGCACCGAGTGCTGGGAGGCGAAACCGAAGGGAGAACACGTTGGGAACATCCCGCAGGCGACACCACTCCCGCCAGCAGGGTCGTTCCTGAAATCCATGCAGCCAGTCAAGACGTTGCCCTGGTTCCCGAAATCCACGCAGCCAGTCAAGACCTTGCCCTGACAGAAGACGTGAGAACACAAAGTGACAGGAGTTGTGCTCACCAGTGGGACGGTGAGACAGGGACTCACCACTGGCAGGCACCATGTTAGAGGGCAAGGAGGAAGCCCCCGGAGTGAGTGACCCAGATGAGACCAAAGTTCCCCTCCCACAGCCGGGCAGAGGGGCTGTCAGGATGGCCAGTGCAGGGCTGGAAGTGGTGGCAGGGGAGGCAGGAGCCATCCAGCCATCTCGGGGCTGGGGCCCTCCTTTCCTCAGCAAGCCGGGCCCAGCTGGGGCAGGAGGCACCTGCTGGGACACCTGTGCCCACAATGGCCCATCCTCTCCAAGGCCTCCAGCCCTGTCCTTCATCCAGGCAGTCACAGAGCAGCCCTTGGAGTCAATCCCACAGGCCCGCAGAGGTGCCATTCCTGGTGCCATTGACTCTCGCCCTTCCAGCATGCCTGCTGTGTAAACGATCAGATGCTTACCCAGATATCTGCAGGAAAAAACTTGAGATGGGCACTGTGGCCACATGTTCTTCATGCTGAATTGCTCCGTGGGCTCCCTCCAGCTTTCCAACACACAGTCCCTGCCTCACTGTCTTTACGAGCACATTGTCTTTGGCCAATCTCCTTTATCAGCAAGAGAACGATTGGACAGGACTCCTGGCCTTTCTCCCCCCAAGCAATACCCTACTTGTTCTCAACTGGGTGGCCCAAAACTGAAGACCCCAAAACTGCTTTCCTAAAAGATGACGATGAATGTAAGCAATAAAGGCAGAATGTGAAGCTAATACATGTGAGAACAGGAAGACAGGCCTTCTGGAAGATAAGGAGCTTTGTCTTCATGCTGCTGCTTCAAAGGAACCTACAAGAGACAAACAGGAACAGGACAACCAGAGGAGGCTGGCGGCTCTGGAGGAGAGACACAGGGAGAGAGAACTCCAGAAGAAACTCATTCAAGGAGCACTTTCGAATCTGGTAATTACACTCACAACTTTTATCTGAATAGTCCAGAGTACAAGGAAAAGGGTAATTAATGTATGTGAATTAAGATTCCTAAAAATCATAGTCTGGATTTTCTGATACATTGCCAGTTTTGAGTATATATAAAATCCTGCATACCTCGTCCCTGGAATGCCTCTGGAGTTGCAGGAGGAATAGCAGAGGTCATGGAAACACCTTTTAGATACTTCTGTATGACTGCAGCAAGTACTTGCTGTGTTTGACCTGACATTTCCCCCTTTTCTAGGACGGCCAGCCAGCAGGGAAGCACAAACACATCCTATTCGATTCAGACACGGAAAATGAGACGTTGAAAAAAGACGCAAGTTTGGGAAATATGCCTGGAGAAGTAAGTGTTATTAGGCAAAAGCCCTGTGTGACCATGCCTTTTGTTCTGAAGATTAGATTTCCTAGTGAAGTGCCAGAGAAATGTAGGTAAGTTTTGAATTAACATCAGACAGGTTTGAAAGAACTTAACCATTCATCTGAGAAAGCTTGAGAGCTTGGAGAATTTGGAAGGAGTTTGAGATTGGTATAGAAGGTATTCTAACTTAGAAGAGAAAGAACTTCTGTATAATTAGTGTTGAAATTCCTCTGCTTTTAGGCAAAGGCTGGGGAGGAGATTGGGCTTGAGCAGTACAGAAGTATTCTGCTCTTTCTGAGACTGGATGAACTGCTAAGGCAGTATCTTGTTTTTGTTGAGCTCCAAAGAACTGTGTAAGGCTTCGTCTTTACTATCATTAGCAGACTCCTCATGATTTTACTGCCATGGTTTAGTACAATTTAATACTTTTTTTTTCTCAAATAGAACTTCTTACCTATGACATTTTTTAATCGCATCTCTGCTAAAACTTTAAAGCATTGGGTTTGCTTTTGTTGGGATTTTTCCTTGTAATTGTAGTGAGATTAGGACCATTATCGTTATTTAGCCATTGATATTTTTAAGACGATCTTCCTACCTTTTATGTGGATATTTTTCCTGTGGTCAAATTGAACAATCATAATTTTAATTTTATAATTATAAACCAGAATTGCACAAGGTGTGTATACAAGGTAAGATTGGCAGTAGATTGATCAGTGCTGGAAATGCACAGGGTTGTGCAGGAAATCCACTTTTTAAGGTAAACTGGAAAGTACACGCACAAAATTGGTACTGATTTATATTGTCAGATGTTAATAACCTCCTCCTTTTGTTTTTCCTTTTTGTTTAACAAAGGATAAATCTGCTCCCAAGCCTTCAGGCAAACTGTTTGAGAGCAACGAGAACGAGCAAGACAACACGGACGATGAACGATTCATAATTTAACCACAGTTTGAAGGCTAAGCTGGGGAAGAAGTGAGTGAACCCATCACTGGAATTTAGTTTTCCTCTGAGAGTCTATAGGGCCACTTCAGAGGAACAGAACTGGTAGGCTTGTATTATTGCTGAGTATGGTTTTTATCAATTTACAATAGAATTCCCTTCAACAGAGGAAAGAGTGGCCATGGAGGAAATAATGTGTGGTGTTATCTTTGTATCCAAAGAAATTCCTGGAGAAGGCCCCAGGAGCTAAAAATTGTTGGTATGTTCTCATTAAGTCTGAAAAAAAGGGGATTGAACGTTGCTGATTTCCTCCTCCAGTGCTTAAGAGCACTTGTTTCATTTGTTTAGCTCCTGAGGCTGCAGTCCCGATTTGGCACCGATGAAAGATTCCGCATGGACGCCCGATTCCTGGAGAGTGACAGTGAGGAGGAAGGTAAAGCTGCCCATACTTCCTGGTTACTGGTAGTAATGGAGCCATATCATGGAGCTTCAGCTTTTGAAGCACCTTATGGCCTCCTTTGGCTTCTTTGGTGATCCCTTAAAAGAAAACCACCCACCTCTGCTGTGGCTCTGCATGGGAAACACCAGGGGTGGCTGTGCTTTCTTAAAGGTGTATGCTGCAAAAGTATTTGGAACAGCTGAGTGAGGCACATGTGCCTAATAAAACAACATTTGAGACTATTTTTAATACAGCATGATATCAGAATGTGTTTATCCACATTGAAAAACTGGGTAAGCGGTGACTTAGAAAAACCCCCTTTTGGATCATTATATTCATTTAAACTGTTTGTTTTGTAGCCATCCTGCAGCCTGTGGCTGATTTGGCAGTCTTAAGTAGGGTCATTTTTTTTCTTTAGCAGCAGAAGGCAGAAAAGCTGAAAATAGAAAAAGTTTGAATATCCACCCCCAAGAAAAAGAAATTAACCCAGTTTTCAGGATTCAATTTCTTTCTGAAACTTAAATTTAGCCTCACTCTGCTATTCCCTTCATTGCTTTCATGTGATCTTCTGTAGAGTATCAGCAGTGGCAGAGGGGTTGCAGTTACATGACAGCTGCAGGAAACATGTTAAATACCTGATCTGGCCTTCACATGAAATAGATGCCCAGAACTGTTCTAACCCAAGATTTTCTACAGTGCAAGGCACAAAGTCTCTGAGTAGCTTTTAGATAAAGGAAGCGATGTGTTGATAGACGTGAGCTCTGCTAGTACTATAGTGATACTATGCATCAAATATCACAGGCTCAGCAGGGAAAATATAATGTATTTCTTGTTATCTTAGCAGAGACAAAGAGCTTGAAGGCAGATGAGGAAGACGAACTTGCTGCAGAGAAAAAGAAAACTCTGCAGATACTGGGAAGCCTCTTGAACATCAACCTGGAACAGCCTAAGCCAAGTAAAACAGCAACAAGTGCCAAGAAATTCAAGTATGAATCATCTGCCATCAGTGAAGGAGTTTTAGGGAGGCTTAAGTTTTGCCGGTGTTTTCTAACCAAAATTTCTGCCTAGATGGCTGAGGAAAGTACTTCCTTTCTTGTGTGTATTTGAAGTCAGTATTTAATGGAATTCCCAGGCACTGACTAGCAGGGACTTTCTAAATGTCAATTACATTTTGGAGAGTTTTTGGTGAAGAAGCCAATTTGAATTTGTATCCTACTGTAAAGGTTTGGGGTAGCTTTCATTTGAGCCTTTAGAGTGTCTCATGGTTTCTCTTTGCCTTTCTATTTTCTTAGAGACATTAATGCCCTCCGTTACGATCCCACCAGACAGGACCACGCAGTTTTTGAAAGGAAACCAAGTACTACAGAAAAGGAGAGGTAATATTACAGCTTGGTAACTATAGTTGTGATGTTTCTCCCCTTAGAGAGAAGCCTATGGCAGCAGACTGAGTTTGAAACTACGCAGACTGCTATTTTCTCTTTAGTCCTCCCTGTGATTGCGGAAATCAATATACAATAGGAATTGTGAGCACTAAAACCGGCATGCAGTGTCATCTTTTCTTTGTAGTCCATCTACTCTCTGCATGCCATTTTCTGTCCTCACTGAAGGTGAGAAAGGTCAAGTCATGGACTTGAAGATTTGAGAAGTTTTCAAGAGACAAGTTTATTAGCTCTTATCCTGTGAAAAGGCATATTAGCTCTTAACATTTCTTTTGCCAGAAGAGAAATCTGTCCTAAGTATCTTCATTTATGAACTACCACATGTTAAGTGAAAAGTCCCTTAATGATGTGGGTAATAAAAAGGAGGCTTGTTCCTGCCTTTAGAATCAAAGCTCGATGTTTCCCCTGCACTGCTCTCTCCCTTAAAAGTGAACTCCTCATCAATGTGCATGGCTGAGTTTAGGAAAACATCAAGAGCCAGGTGGCTCTTTCTTTTAAAAACAGCTGTGTTGTGTTACTGTCCTCCAACTATCCCATTTCAGTAAAGCTAAAAGGAAGAAGAAGAAGAAAGAAGAGAGTGAGAAACTGCCTCAAGTGTCTGAAGAAGTCTATTATGATATTGCTGCTGATTTAAAAGACTTATTTGGATCTTCAAAGAGCCAATCAGAGAAACGTGAGGAAATACCCTGGGACAAAGATGATGCAGAGGTCTCTGCCCCACCTGACCATTTGGAACCTGTCTCTGGGAATAACACAGCTCAGGAGCCGAGTGGTTTCAAGTTTTCCTTCTTTGGAGACACAGAGAAGTCAGGTGTAAAAGAAGGTAAGAGCAGGACAGTGCAATTTCTAGTGAATGGCTCATGTCAGGCACTGCGCAGGACTACGGTGCCTAGGAATTCAGAATCCAGGGCATTTTCAGAGGCAAAAGTGAGTAATGAGGCAGAATCATTATGATCTTCAGTTACACTTGCCAGGATTGTGGTAGCTCAGCTTGCGCCCCAGGAATCTTGAAAGGGATGTTTTGAGAAAGAACGATTATTTATTTGTTTTTTTTAAACAGTGATGGACGTTGTTGTCATCCCCTACATTTCTCAGACAGGGAAAAAGGTGATATGCCAAGTCAAAGTTTCATACAACCCAATAAGATTTGAAATCAAAGGAGTGATAATGGGAGTATTATGAGCAAAAGCAAATCCGGAGTTGACGCCAAGAACATTCAAGATTGCTTTATTATTTACTTAATTTTCTTATTGTACCTTTAGAAAATTGAAACTGAATGACCCATGACTATAGGGGATATAAGTGTTACACACTCAAGATTAAAACATACTGAATTAAGTCAGTCAGTAAGGTAGGAGACAAAACAAACCATGTGAAGTTAAATGAAAGATTTAAAACAAAAGAAACCAGAAAAAACCAAGCCCCCCACATTTTTACTGACTTTCAGAAAGGATTCAGTGTTCTGAATGCACTAATGAAGGTTTCAGGATATGAAAGAGACCCCCAGAACAAAGTGAAAAATACCTGAGCCGAGACGGAGTTCAGAAAGCCCAAGAGGGGAGGTTTCCATCCTTCTTAAATCTGCTTTTCCAATGTAAGTTCTTCACTGGGAAGTAGGGTTTTTTGCTGGCAAGTAGAGGAATAATCTGATTTTTTATTTCAATTGTGATAATCTTGCAGAGCCCTACATCCTTGAAACAATAAAACCTGCAAAAGTCACATGGCAAGAAGATCCACGTTTCCAGGACAGCAGTTCTGAGGATGATGATGAGCCAGAGGCATCAGAAATTGAAAAGGATCAAGAAATGCAAGTTGTATTTGTTTTCTATTTGGTTGTAGTAATTTGCTGCTGTGAGAATATTAATAGCAGCACTCAGGTCCTGGGAAACTGCTGTCTTCATTCCACATCTCTGAGCAACAGAAGTTATCCTGGAAAACCATTCCTTGCTGCACAGAGTGTAACAGTGAAACATCCCAACAGCCCATTTGCTTTGACCTTGAGTATAAAAATATGAAAGCTGAGTTTGTGGTTGAACACTGGAGAAATTAAGTGGGTAATTTTGGTTCAACCCAAACCAGTTTTGGTTTGGCCAAAAGTCAGAGACGTAGTAAATTTTCTTTTATAAAAGGGTCTTTTTTATAGGAGACCGTATTTGGTTACTGTGGAGGAATGTTCTTCCATGCATTCTGTTTCTCTGAAGCACTACAGCTTTAACTTGCATTAATGGAATTTGACAGTAACTTTCTTGATGTTAAAGTTTCCTTGTGTTTGTCCAGGTTTCTTTGCTTGCCACAAAGAGAAAGTACAAGATTTTTCTTCTTCTCCAAAGACGATGAACGACTGAGAGGTACAACAGAACTTACTCACTGTCACTCCTTTTTTGGTTTCTTTCAAAAGTCTTACTGAAAGTCAGGGAAGAAGTCCTGTCTAGTTATTTGTTCTGTAACACAGGTGAGAGGTTTAAGGAAAAAAATAAATTGCAAGTTTTCATTCGTATTTGTGGTCTAAATTGAGGTAGAATCCCATGACAAACTGCTGGTAACAAATACGCTGAACATCTGTCTTGCTTCCATTTTTTTCAGAGAATTGCCTAATATGTACCTGGCCTTTTAGGGCTTACCAAAAAAAAATCACAAATGCCTTTCAGGCATATATATCATCATTAATTTTTTCCTGTCCTTCTGGTGTTACTATTCATAGTGTTGAATATTCTTATTAGCCACTTATGTCCACATCGTTCTTGATTCTAATTAATGTGGATTTTTTTTTCTTCTGAATATAGTGAATTTTGTATTTAAAAACAAACAAAACAGCAGCAAACATTCACAGCCTCGAATGGTTCCACAGACCACAACAAGAATTGCTTGTGGTATCTTATGCAGTAACTTATCAAGACAGTCTTAAATAATGTTTTTTTCTTGAGACATATGAGGTAACGGTCATGAACTGTCTTGCTGTGTTCATACAATTAGTGCACTGAAATCTTCCAGCCTGTCTGATTTACAGGCCCTGTTGAAAGTGAGACCTCAGTCCTCAGCAGGCATGAATTTTCTTGGGAGATGTGGGGTAATGGTGCTGAGCTCTTAATGAAACAGGTGCAATTTCACTGCAGTTCCTATCTTGGCATATTAACTGCTGCTGCCTTTTGTTTTTCTTAGTACACAGGGCAGTAGTTCAGAGCATTTCTGTTGGAGCCAATCATGTTGTGGGGGATAAGAGATTATGAATGATAGGAAGAATATGAAGGATAGACCTTCTGACTTGATTGCTGTCTTGCTCATGAGTTTTACAAACAGCAGCATTTTCAGAAGTGTTTAAGGAAATCAATTTGTTCTTTTTTGGGCAGAGGGCCCAAAGTTATTTTGTAGATCAGTGGATCTCAGTGAAGAACAAGATGGTTGGGAAGATAGACGAAGATTATTGATTGAGGTGAGTATTTAACATCTCTTCTTTGGTAACTGTGGGCATGAGGAGGGAACACGGCTGCTTATTTGCATGAAGAATTAGTTCAGGACCTCTAGAAAGGCTGGCAATTTTGTAATTGCCGAGGAACTAAACTTCTGTAGTATAAAAGTGTGCATAACACCATGTTATGATGTCCCGTCAGGTAAATTAGTGAATCTCTGTAATGTACAGGACCAGTTACTTAAGTGTATGTAAAGATACAGGTGAATTTAGAAACTTGTATTAATCATTATTATTTTATTCATAATTTTATGTTATATTTTATATATTTTCAGGAATGCCAGAAGAAGCTTGAAAGTTTCCCAGAAGTTAATGAAAAGGCATATATCATGTACATATACATATATACATACATCTCTATACACAGACATATACACATACACCTATATACATGTATACAGATGTATACAAATACATGTAGATATACATAGACATATAGACACAGACATATATGTGTATAAACATAAATACATATGTAAACATATTATACATATATACACATACTTAGGCATAAATAGACATACATATATACTTATATATGCATGTCTGTATACATAAATCTAAACATATAGAAATAGACACATGTGCATTCTCCTATATATGTATCTATACATATACACATATACACACACATATATACATATCATACATATATACACACATATATATACATGTACATACATATATACACACATAAACACACACATATATATACATAGACCTATATACCTATATACATACTATACATATACACACACACATACATGCATGTACAATTTTGCACACATACATATATACACACACATACATATAGTCATATACACATATATACTCATTCACATACATATATACACATGTAGACATAAATACACATATGTACACATATACATACATACATATACATATATACATATATATGCATGGTATTCAATAAAGGGTTTTATATATATACATATATATATATATGTATTATGTCTACCTAGGCCTCTGCTGCCAAGTGTCTCCAAGCCCTCCTGGGCACCTGCTGCCAGGCCCAGCCTGGCCCTAGCCCAGGGGTACCCGAGTGTTTTGACTCTTACCTATGTCCAGAGCAGCACAGCTGCCACATTCCCAGCTGGTTGTGCTGTCCCTTAGGCCGAAGCAGCGTCTGTGAGTGCCCTTGGCAGCACAGGAGCATTTCCCAGGGCCTGGGGAAGCATGGCTCTCTGACAGGGAAAAGGAAAACTGATGAGCTCCGTCTGCCCTGGCATCAGGAAGGTAGAGGGTGTCCCTGCCCTTTCCCCTGTGCCGTTTCCATCCTGTTCTGCTGTTGATACGTTCTCTGACTGACTTACTGTTATTTTGCCTGCATGCTTTTCTCTGTTCCAAGGGTACACTTTAAAATGCTCAAGATTGATTACCATAGGAGTGAGGGGTTCATCAGACCCGCTGTTAACCCCATCAATCCCAACAAAAGCCACTGCTGTCCCCTCACCTACCCATCCATTCACTCCAGCATAGAAGGCTATGAGACTGTCAAGCATGATTTTTCCTTTTATTCCACCAGCTTAGAGATGACATTCAGGATGATGTCATCTTCCTAGGGAAGGAGGTGACACCGATGGGCCTGGCATTTCCTAGCTCCTTCTTGCTGCCCTGTTCAGAGACTGGAGTGATGTTGGCTTTTCCCAGTCTCGGGCACCTCTGCTGGGGAATCACCTTCCCTGGCCTGCTGGCAGTGTTCCCCATGCCAGGGGCAGGAGCAGAGATTCCCCTTGGCCAGGGCTGGAGCCCTGGAGTGGCACTGCTTGAACGGCATTTTCGTCCAACAGTGCCAACCTCGCTGGCCGCCCCAGGGCCTGGCATTTGCCCCTGCGCTTGCTGCAGCAGCAGCCGCCCTGACTCTGTGGCAACGGAGGGCTCGGGACCTGCCTTGGACCCTCGGCTGCTGAGGGGCTGCCTCACAGTGGGTGGTGGGGGGCTGAGGCCAACCCCGCCCATATTCCAGGTGCACGTGGCTTATGTCTCAGTGGCCAATGTGACCTGTGGGGCCAAGGGTACAAAGGCAACTCTGGGTTCAGGCCACCTGACAACGGGAGGAGAAGGAAGAGGAGGATAGAGCTGCCCAGGGAGAGCCTCACAGTTTCAGGCTCTCAGCCTGTGCTGCAACCTCACCCACGTCACACCTCTCAGAATCAGCAAAGGAGCATCTCAAGGTGACTGTGGTGTTCCTTGACTGGACAAGAGAAGGGGGAGAGGGGCAGAAGCCTCTCTCCTAATTCAGAGCCAGCGGAGAAGAGTGGAGCAGACCTCAGTGTTCCAGTGTCAGGGTCTGACTGCTGAGACGCACCATGTCAGACAGGACAAAGGAAGCCCCCGGAGTGAGTGACCCAGGTGAGACCAAAGTGCCCTTCCCACAGCCGGGCAGAGGGGCTGTCAAGGATGGCCAGTGCAGGGCTGGAAGTGGTGGCAGGGGAGGCAGGAGCCATCCAGCCATCCGGGGGCTGGGGCCCTCCTTTCCTCAGCAAGCCGGACCCAGCTGGGACAGGAGGCACCTGCTGGGACACCTGTGCCCACAATGGCCCATCCTCTCCAAGGCCTCCAGCCCTGTCCTTCATCCAGGCAGGCACAGAGCAGCCCCTGAGGTCAGTCCCACAGGGATGCTGTCCCCAGCCCTGCAGAGGTGCCATTCCTGGTGCCATTGACTCTCTCCCTTCCAGCATGCCTGCTGTGTAAACGATCAGAGGCTGACCCGGACATCTGTGGGGAAAAACTTGAGAGATGTGGTCTCTGTGCCCAGATGTTCTGCCTGGTGAGTTGCTCTCTGGGTTCCCTCCAGCTTTCCAACACGCAGTCCCTGCCACTCTGTCCTTACGAGCGCATCGTCTTTCCTGCAGTTTTTTGCCACTCTCCTTCATCAGCAAGGGAATGAGCGGGTAGGATTCCTGGGCTTTCTCCCAAAGGATATCCTACTGGCTGTCCACTGGCTGGCACAGAAGGTGAGAGCCTGACATGAGCGGGGAGATTTGTACCAGGCGAGGTTTGCTGGAGCTTAGCCCAGACCCCAAGAAAGGAAGACCTGCCCTTGCCAACAGCTCTGGGACCAGGAGGAGACCCCAGGGCTGCTGCTGATGGGGCTGCTGTGCTCTTTCCAGTGCTGCTTCATCTGTGGCCAGAGCGGGGCCACCATCACCTGCTGTGAAATGGAGTGTGACCTGAGCTTCCACCTGCCCTGTGCCAAGGAGGCTGGCTGTGTCACCCAGTACATTGCACCGTACAGGTACCTCCTTTCCCCTCCTCTCCACCACCAGGGAGGAGCCCAGCACTTCTCACCCCACCCATCTCTTGTGTCCCCAGCTCCTACTGCCCTGCACACAGACCACAGCAGGCAGTGGAGGCGACTCCTGAGCCAGGCACCCTGATAAGTGAAAATGCTGGAAAAAGTGACTGCTAAGAGAAAGTTTTGTATTCTAATAGCAGCAAAGTATTTATTGACAATGTTGGAGGCAAAGCCAGTTCGTACTGGGCAAAAACTTGTTCAAGTAAAATAAGCCTAAGTTCATGGTTAACACCTTGTAATTTCCATATTAATGACTGGGCAAAAACGTGGGCAGAGCTTTCCTTTTGGCTTGGAATTTGGGTAGTGGTCTCCTGACTTCATCCCTCGGGTGGTCTCAAAGCGTCTTCTTCACCGTTGGATTTCTGCCTTTTCTTTGTTCAGTGACATGACCTGTCAACCTTGTAAAGCCTTGGCTTCAACTCTCCAAAATCTTGATTTTTACCATTTCATCCTATTGAAGTGTCTAGCTTAGTTTAATTTATGACTTCTAACCCATAGTACACTAGTTCCTATAACTACTGGACAATTTGTACCAGAACAAAGTGACTCTAGCACTTTATGCTGTTCAGAGACTTTGCTGTGCAAACAACATTTTGAAAAGCAGAATTAGAAATTTCACAAAACTAGGGATTTTCAGTCCCAGCTGTGTTTCAAAGTATATGAAGTCTTTCATTCAGTTTTAATCCTATTGGGGTTTGATACACATGTACCATTGCTAATATCACTGCTGTTGTTCTGGCTTCAGTGCTTAATTTGTATTATAGCTACACATTGTGCAGTGCCAGAAAGATTATTGCTGCCGCTATGATTGAGTGTACCAGGGAGTTTAAAGACTTGTGAGACGGTGGGCAAATAACTTATAAAAATGTCTCACCAGTGGTAGGTCTTTACTTGTTTAACTTTGGTTAAGACAGTTTTAATACTTTTAATATCATGTTTAATTTGCCATAGCATGTGCTGAGTCATTTTGTTTAGGTGTCTTAGCATTTCTTTAAACAGGTTAAAATTTATGCTAGTTTTGCAATTCAGGTACATTGTAATATGTTGGAAGAAATTTGAACTTGGAAGTTTTTGTGCACAGCCCAGGCCATGGAGAGGGAAACGGGGTCTCTGTATCCTTGAGCCTGCTTCAAGAAGAGCAGTAAACAATAGAAAGAATGCGGCAGCTGCCAGGAGAAGCAGGTAAACACATTGATACTGAAAGGCATAGTTTTGAGAAAAGCACCAATCCAGCTGGTAGCACGCCCTAGCCATAGGCCAATGATACTCCTGTACTATTCGTAGACTGAGAGAATATGCGATATGTGTGTGTGTAATGTAAAGAATAAATCAGAACACTGATCATACTCCCGTGGAGGTTACATCGTGATTCTCACGCCGGAACCCGGGGAGCTCGAAACCGACATTTCTTACTTTAGTAATACAACATATAATTAAACCAAATTCTAACATGTACACAGCTACTGCTTACATAAAATATTTACACTGCTATTTCACACTACTAAAATACTTAATAAAGGTTTAAGACTGCGGCTATTTTAAAATAAAAGCTTGTGTTAATGTCATTATACTTATGAAAATTCAACAACTTGTGTCAAGTGAATTTGAGGATAGTGGGTTTCACAGGTTCTGAAGTCTATTTTTTTCTCTCAGGAGCTTTCTAGGTAGGCTTTTCTTTTACCCAGACTGCTGGGAGGGGGGTTAGCAACACTTTAAACAGTCCATTTCATATTTCTTGAAGAGGGTCTCCTGAGAAATTCTTAACATACACAATCACTAAAGGTACATAAATATAGTTTGCAATCAGGTAATATTTTATTTAACAGAATTTTAATAATTTCTCTTGATTTGTTAGTTTTGCACAGGAATGTTTCTGGTCACTCAGGAAAGGTATCTGTGAAAACTGAAAGATAACAGAAACTGCCCCCCCTCCTCCCCCCTTTCTTAAGAGCTTAAAAGTCAATTTGCTAAATTTCACTTAAAAGGTGTTTTTTGTTTATTGCTCTTTGTTGTATTTCGGTTCTAGTATTTGGGTTTCTCAGACATGTTTTACATTGAAATGTAACTTGTTTTATTATTGTGAAGAGATTTGGCTTTGCTACTCAGGTTTTTAAATATTGGCATGATAAATCTAATTTTTAGTGTGTTATGCTCAGCTTTCACAAAATGCTAAACTAATTTTTTTAGGTAGCACTGACTTATTCATTATTATTATTATTATTATTATTATTATTATTATTATTTCATATATTTTTTGTAATCTGATTTTGATGCACTATTTGACTGTTAGATTTTATTTCTTCTGGTACTAGGGCTGCTATTTGTTCTTGACAGTTTCAGCACCTTGTTTTGCCTTAGCATCAGTTTTTATGTTACTTACTTTTTGAACACTGTTACCTCTTTGGTGTTTTTTTACAGTACATAATGGCCACTTCTGATGGGAGTTGTAGTGCTTCTAGCAATTGCAGAATTTTTTCAACATATTTCCTTTGTGCAGTTAAAAGTCCTCTTTCTAAAATGCTCTATGAGCATGGACGATGCCAAAGACAGATTTAAAGTCAGTCCAGATGTTGATTTTGCCAGTTCTAGAGCTCAGGTGAGTGCTATCAGTCTTTCTGGGCTGAAGTTCCTGTAGGCAGAGGATTTCATTTGCTTACCTTTTTTCACAAAGCTGCTACTGGCAGAAACCAATTTTCTGCTTCCAGGAGTGGTTCTTCTTTAAGGTCTGGATGGCTGGAATAAACTGCTTTAGTGGTCTCCAGGCAGTCAGGTACAACAGGTTCAGCTGTGCATGCACTTTCTAGGAACGCAGCTGGTTGACAATGTTAGTCATTTGAATATTTATGAAATTTCCTGGCTTCTTCTATGTTTATGATCACTGCTGCTCTTTGCTTTCAAGCAGCTGGGCCAGCTTTTGCTCACTTCATCTAATTGCTTAGAGAAGTGGCTGCTGGCTTTTTGTCTGGCCCCAGCTGCTCTGTCAGGACCCCCAGGACTTTCTTTGCTGCTCGTGCAAAAACAGCCAGAAGGGCTTCCTCACATCAGGTAATCCCAACGCCGGAACCCTCAGGAGTTCCTGCTTTAGCTGCTCAAAGGCCTTATTTGCTGCAGGGGTCCAGGCTATGTTGTCTTTAGCAGCTTTTAACAGGTTATAGAATAGTTTTGCAGTTAGTCTATCAGCCAGGATAGCTTGGCATTTCAGGAACTGAGAGAGTGGCAGTCAATGGTTACCTTTCTGCTCCAGCACTGCTGACACACCAACCTGTCATGTCCAGAAACGCTCAAAGATCTCTCACTGTCTGTGCTTCAGGTGTTTGGCAGTTGCTTCTTTTCTTGCTGTTCTTGGGGAGCATTATCTTCTAGAAACTGCTTATCTCAGGGGTAACTATTGCTTCTGTATCAGTTGCTTTTTCCTGTTGAGAGACTCAGTACTCATTTAGCAAATTTGGAGTCTACAGAAGAAAATCTTGGTTTTCAGTGGTTATTAATAAGTTACTTATAAATTGCAGAAACATACTTTCTCCCAGTGGCAACTGCTATTGTTTCAGATGTTAAAATCTTTGAGGTAACATTGTCCAAGGTAGCTGTTGTGAGTGGTGTGGTTTTTGGTTGTTTTTTTTTTTTTCTTTTTAGCAAATATATTAAAGCTTTCTTACTTAAATGCAAATATTTTCGGACTTTTTGCTAAGGAAAGACAGAAAAGAACATTTTTAAAATCTAATACTTGCTTTTTGTTCTCAGTTATTGGTTTTGCTTCTGGTTGTACTTCTATTTAGATGGGGCTTGCCCATTTTGACTTACTTGGTGTGTTAGTAGCTCAGACTCAGGATACACTTAATCCAAATTTGATTAATATTTTGATTATTCTGTTTTGGTTTCACACAGTTCATAGCTAAACTCAAAGCTGTTATCAATTGTTTTTCTTTTTTCTTGAATTCAATTTTGCAGCTTCCAGATTTTCTAACAAATTTTTGCCCATAAGGGTTTGTACAAATTTGGTAAACATAAAAACTGATGTACTTCATTTGTTTTCTCATTTTAAACTTAAGGGGTTTCAAAAGAAAGCTTTCTCTGTTTGACCAGTTGCACACCTGTGACTTGAACAAATTTATGACTTTTAAGTATCAATTTTTGATTTAAAACAAAAGCTGTAGTTCCAGTGTCAAGCAGCAACAGTTTTTTTCTAATGTTTATATTTTTATATTGGAGCTGCTACTACAATTTTAAGTACCACCACATCTATTGTATAAAATACTTACATGTAATAAACAATTGCAAAACAAACAAATCCTAATTTTAGGTCTTGTCCAGTGTGGCATGCTTACAGTTAATTTTTCAACACTGCCACATTTTGGCAGGGTAATACTTTCAACAATATGATCTTAGATGTTTTAGGTATTGAGTAACTTTTCTGAAAACAAATAAAACAACTCAGAAAACAGTAACTTCACACAAAACTCTTAACTCTTTTTTTTTTTACAATAAGGCATACACACAAAACTCTCAACTTGTCTAAAAACAAGACAACCACACAGAAGACAGTAACCACACACACAAATCTTAATTTTAGGCTTTATCCAGTGGGCTATTTTTATAGGCAATCTATCAGAGGTACCACTCATTTACAACACAATAGCCCACATTGTCAGTGGGATTATAAACAAAAACTTATTTCAAACATATAGTAATTTCTCTAAATCCAAAATCACACACACAACTCTTAAAATGCACAACACTGCTTAATTCTAAAACAAACATAAAGTACATACACAGACTTCACACTCAGCTCGTGGCTGATCATATCTTATTCATTCACTAATCACATGTATACTACAAATTAACACCTCAACTTACTTTTTCACAGTATACAAGACAGCTCAGACACCCAATAACTTTTACCTGTGTCTCATTTACTAATCACACATAAATTATTCAAAACTAAAATGCACACGAGAACTGGTACACACAAAGGCTTGGCTCAGACACACTTAAAAACCTGGGCAAACAGCTCAGACACAGACAAAAACTTAGATAATAGCAAACAATTTGCACAGAGAAAAGCAATGCTGTAAGAGCCCACAGAAAAAAAACAAACACTGCGAGCTGCGTCTGTAGGATTTTAACACTTAAAGCACAGAGTAGTTTCTCTAATACAGAAAACACAGAGAAACACAGGATTCTGGAATTACAGGTACAGATAGAGGTACAGAGAGTTAGCTCCGTGCAGGGAAGAATTCCCTTTTTAAAGGGGACATTGCCTACTGCTTCTGGAGGAATTTAATACCAGGACACAGATACAGGTACAAGCAGGAAGATGAACTCTGGGGAGGATATCTCACAACCCCCGTTCACTTCTGCAACAAGATGTCTCTTGTTATCCTTTAGGTTACAGGACAGGAAAACAGAAATACCTTTTGGCAAAATGCAGCGAGTTCTTTTCCACCCCTGTAAAAGGCACTGAAGAAGGGGGAGCCCCTCTAGGTAAAACTCACCTAGGGGTGCCCAGGGGGTCCCCAATCACCTACGGATTATGCAGCCAGATGGAAATGTCCTGCTGGGGTGCCAAATCTGATAAGCGAAAACGCTGCAAAAAGTGAGTGCTAAGAGGAAGTTTTGTATTCTAATAGCAGCAAGGTACTTATTGATAATGTTGGAGGCAAAGCCAGTTCGTGCTGGGCAAAAACTTGCCTAACTTGTTCAAGTAAAATAAGCCATTTATAGTCTTAAGTTCATGGTTAACACCTTGTAATTTCCATATTAATGACTGGGCAAAACCGTGGGCAGAGCTTTCCTTTTGGCTTGGAATTTGGGTAGTGGTCTCCTGACTTCATCCCTCGGGTGGTCTCAAAGCGTCTTCTTCACCGTTGGATTTCTGCCTTTTCTTTGTTCAGTGACATGACCTGTCAACCTTGTAAAACCTTGGCTTCAACTCTCCAAAATCTTGATTTTTACCATTTCATCCTATTGAAGTGTCTAGCTTAGTTTAATTTATGACTTCTAACCCATAGTACACTAGTTCCTATAACTACTGGACAATTTGTACCAGAACAAAGTGACTCTAGCACTTTATGCTGTTCAGAGACTTTGCTGTGCAAACAACATTTTGAAAAGCAGAATTAGAAATTTCACAAAATTAGGTTTTTTTGGTCTCTTTTTCCTCCACACCCAGTGCCTCATCTGCATGGAGCCTGTGGAGGACAGAAAGACTTTCAAGACCATGGTGTGCCCAGAGTGCAAAAGCATCTGGTTCCACAGGGACTGCATCCAAGTAGGAGCAGTTTCCTCACCCCCAGGGGCACAGCAGGGGCTCAGCAGCACCAGGGCCTCACTCAGTGTTGCTTGTTTCTCCTGCAGGGACAGGCTCTGTCTGCAGGTATTTTAGCCTTCCAGTGCCCCCTCTGCAGAGGCCATCGGGAATTTCTCGTGGATATGTTCACTGTGGGGATCTGAATCCCCTTGAGGTTGGTGTCCTTCTGCTGGGCTCACAACACAGGAGGGTGCAAGTGCTGTGCCTTGCCAGGGCATGCCCCAGCACTCTTGGCCCTACACTGCTTTGGGAGGGCCACGTTCAGCTTCTCACAGGAGTTGGAAATGGCACAGGGGAAAGGGCAGGGACTCACCTGCCAGATGCCAGGGCAGGCAGAGCTCATCAGTTTTCCTTTTCCCTGTCAGACAGCCATTATGGGAGGAAGGCGATGCATTCAGGGACCTGGGAGTGAGGCACCACCAGTGCAATGCCAGAGAGTGTCTTTATCCAGGAGGCAGAGAGGAGGCAGAGGAAGAGGGGTAAGTTGCCAGAGGGGGGCCGTGGGGGGCTCTGCAGAGGATCTGTGCCTTGGCAAGGGCTGAAAGCAGAAGGAGCCTGAAGGAGAGCTTGGCCAGATATCCCATGCTTTTGACACTTTGTCCTCACGGCCATCAATCTTTTTGCTTCCCCAGGCCCTGGGAAATGCTCCTGTGCAGCTCCTGTGCTGCCGAGGGTACCCACAAACGCTGCTCCAGCCTGACAGACAGCACAACCAGCTGGGAATGTGGCAGTTGTGCTCCTCTGGACACAGGTAAGAGACAAAGCACACAGGTGCCCCTGGGCTGGGGCCATGCAGGGCCTGGCATCAGGTGGCCAGGATGGCTTGGCAGAGCCTGTCTGCTCCAGGAGGGCTGGGGGCACTGCTCTGGCCCAGCCTGCCTTGGGCCTGGGGAGCCCTTGACCTTCCCACTTCCCCTTACAGCCCCCGGGAATGAGTCAGAGCTGGACATCCCTGACCTGGGCACACAGGACAGCAGCTCCTCCACCAGTCCTGGGCCTGACCTCACACAAAATGGCTCCTGCCAGCAAGGTCAGGCCCCAGATCCACAGGGCCAGCGCAGAACTCTGCGTGACAGAACCCATGTGCCAACACCAAGTGCTGGGCGGCGCCAGCCCAGGCAGAGACAATCGGGGACATCCTGCAGGCAAAACTGCTCCCGCCTGCAACATCGGACCCCAGATCCACCTATCGGGTCCACAAGTCCCCATGACAGGAGCCGCGTGAGACCATCAGGTATTGCGAGTCGCACATCAGGGACGTCCTGCAGGCAAAACTGCTGTCGCCAACGTCAAAACTCAAATTCATCCAGCCTGTCCAGAAGGCCCCACGACAGGAGCTGCCCGCCTGCACCGAGTGCTGGGAGGCGAAACCGAAGGGAGAACGCATCGGGAACATCCCGCAAGGGAAACCACTCCTGCCTGCAATGGCACAACCCAGATCCACCTGGCAGGTCCACAAGTCCCCATGACAGGAGCCATGTGAGACCATCAAAAAAATTGTTTACTCCGAAACAGGTAACAATCTCAGGGGAAAAAAGATTTGTTTTCTTGCCCTGGTTCCTTAAGAGTTAATTAAATTAAATCCAATTAAAGTAAAAATAATTTTAAGACACAGATCACTGCACAGCCTCCAAAGACAGAAGTTAAATCAGGAATCTAATGAGGGCAAAGGCTTTAAAGACCTTCTAAGGATCCTGATTGCATTAGAAGCAGATCCAGCTGTTTTAAATTTGCTGTAATAGAACAACAAACTGCTCTACAGGTGAAAACCATTCCTAATCAGATATAAAAATGGAATCCAGCTCTGACCAATTAACCTAACGACTCCCCTGGTTAATGAGGCACAGCTGTCCCAACACAGCAGCAAAATCTGCCTTCTGGTTAAACACCAGGAGAGAGGCACAAACTGCAACCGTGTTTCACAAACAGTTCAAAACACCTCAAATTCCAGGGAAAACGGTAATCTGACATTCAGCCTAGGCCTGACACAGTCAAGGGACTGTGCAGGATATGATGCAGCTCAACACTGATGTATTAATATTTTCAACCAGGAAAAAACATAAGTTGATTTTATGTGTTTTAAACCATCCCTACTCTACCTGCAAGATCCACACTAACATTGTTCAATAGAAAGGGATGAGGAGGGAATAGGATTTTGTTGGTTTATTTCATAGGAAACGGCATCGGAATAAGAGGCACAAGAAAGCAACATTTGAAAATATGGTTTGCATTAAAGACTTATTTAGTGAATAAAGTACATGGAATTAAAGAATCCCCATGGCTGTGCAATTCATGAAGTGAATGACAACAAGCAACAACTAGAAGTTCTCCAACTTTTAAAGCATCCTATTAGTTTGGAGGTGGGAATTTAACTGGATACAGGGGAGAAAGTTATGGTCATTACAAAGAGTATGGTGGGAAAAAGAAAAACACTACAGCAGCAGAACTTCATCCCACCTTAGCCAATCCCTCTTTTAAACAACAATAACAGGACACACAAACTGCTTACAGCTACTTGAACCCAAGGCTTTCACTAGACTGCAGAAGACTCAAAGCCTAGTTGTGACTTCAGAGAGCTTTAACTCCAGAAAAAAAACCCCACCTCGTACATATTTTTAATTATAAAGCAACAAGTAAACTCTTCTCACTCTAAACATACATACCTAAGCACATCACACATGTGTATTTATGCGTGTATTTATATACTTTTGTGCATCAACAGCGCTCATTCCACACTTCTACGCACCTGCCCGTCCACACCCCCGAGCCGCGGATTTTACGCCGCCACAAGCGGAGCCGGGAAGCGCCTCGGAGGGTCTGGGAGCAACGAGCGGGGGTTCGGCCCCGCAGGGACCGCGCCCGCCGGAGCCGGTGCCGCCCGCCGAGACTCAGGCTGGGAGCACAGACGTGCCCCGGGGGCGCGGCCGGGAACGGGGAGCCGCGGGCAGCGGGACCGGGGGACGGCACCGGGGAGCCGCGAGCGGCGGCACCGGGGGTTGGAGCGGAGCTGCCGGGAACGGGGAGCCGCGGGCGGCGGGACCGGGGGACGAGATGAGCGGCCGGAAACGGGGAGCTGCGGGCAGTGGAACCGAGCGGATCGGCCGGGAACGGGGAGCCGCGGGCGGCGGGACCGAGGGACGGAAGGGATGAGCGGCCGGGAACGGGGAGCCGCGGGCGGCGGGACCGAGGGACGGAAGGGATGAGCGGCCGGGAACGGGGAGCCGCGGGCGGCGGGACCGGGGGACGAGATGAGCGGCCGGAAACGGGGAGCTGCGGGCAGTGGAACCGAGCGGATCGGCCGGGAACGGGGAGCCGCGGGCGGCGGGACCGAGGGACGGAAGGGATGAGCGGCCGGGAACGGGGAGCCGCGGGCGGCGGGACCCAGGGGCGGGTCAGCTGTTCCCGCGCCCGGCGCGCGCCCCCCGCGCCTTTCGAAACGCGCGCCAAGCCCGCGCGCTGCGCGCGTCTGGACGCTACCACTGCTGCTTCCCGAGCGGGGGGCGGCCGGTCGCGCCTTCTTTCCCCTCCTTCTGAAAGAACGGCGCCGCTGAAGGGACAGTAGCAAAGCTCCTCGTTAGACACGAATGGGAAAAGCGTTGCTTTGGCGGTTGCTCCTGTGTTTTTGTTAATTTCTGCTCATGTATTGCAGAAAACGCCCCTGCTTTTCTTCGTGATTGGTTACGCCCAAGGCGCCCTTCGTCACAAGACCCAGCCCATGTGTTCCCACCACACTTGACCGGCGGGAAACATGAAGCCTGCAGAGAACCCGGCTGCCTAACGAGGCGGAACCCTTTCCGCGTGAGAGCTGGGAAGAGGTGCTGGGGGGAAGGTAAATCGAGTGTCGCCGCGGGGAGGGCACATGGGGGCGGTGAGGGAGGGGGGCGGCGGGGCCGGCGGCGAGGGGCTGTTCCTCGGGCCCCCTTTGCCGGGTGGGGGTCTCTCGGGCCGGGCCCGGGCCCCTCTGCCGGGCGTCCCTCGGCAGCTCCTGACGCGGTCGGGTCTGTGCGGGTCTCCCATGCTTCCGATAGAGCACCCCGGGTTATGCGGTAACGAGCCGCTGCCATTCACGATCGCGCAGCCGGTGATGCGATTCGAGGTTTAAGGCAGCCCCCGGTGCGGAGCAGCAGCGCGGGGTTTGCGGGCGCTGGACAGAGCAGGGAGCGCTGTTGGGGGAGCGATTTGCCCGTAATTTGACATTCCAGGCGCACTGGCCCCTGCGGCGCCAGTGTCGGTGAGCTGTTGTTGTCTCCCCGCAGGAAAGCGGAGCGTGTGTTCCTGGTGTGATGCTTTGACTTCAGGCATAGAGAAGGAACAGGTTTCCAAGCGTTTGTATGTTGGAGGGCTTGGCCATACGGTGTCTAAGGCCGAACTGGAGGAAAGATTTGAGAAGTTTGGGCATGTTTTGGATGCAGAAATTATTACCAGAAAAGATGATCAGGGTATGTTTTGTTTTATCTTTTCAAGGTTCATTGCTTTTCAGTTTGAAGCGTGAAATGGAATTTTTGCTTCAGAGTCACTTTATTTTCACAAAATAGCTTAATTTTCAGTTTTAAAGGAAACACTGATATTACACAGAAGTTAACTGGATGTTTGTCATTGATCAGGGAACCCTGTGAAAACTTTTGCCTACGTCAGTGTCAGCATTTCTGATGCCGAGCTTAGAAAGTGTAAGTACATCTTTCTGGTTTTTACTTGTTGATGTTTTTGAGCCAGGTTGTTTTACTGATAACACATCTGATGTCACAACAGGATGTGGTCAAGGTAGAGCTTGTTTTATTCTGTTGCCTTCTTTAAGCTTCAATTTTATGGGTACCTTTCAGGTACAAACTTAAACCAAGTGAGCAGTGAGGTGTAATATCACGCTAAAGAAACGTCAGCCTGTCATAGAAGGAGGTGTAGTGAAGTCTGGGCTGTGCTTCTTTAACGTAAAAAATACTTATTTTCCCATCTCGTTGTTTTGCAGGCATGTCAATTTTAAATAAAACAAAATGGAAAGGAGGGACACTGCAAATTGAGTTGGCCAAAGAAAGCTTTTTGCACAGGTAAAAATCAGTTTTTAAAAATGCGTGTTGCTGCTCAAGTTACCCCTCTTCTGTTTATCTGATAATATTATGGCTGTGCTTTCATCTTCTACACTCTTTCAGTTTTCATAGAGAGTGGTGGAGTGTTGATGCATGTGTGATACTGCAACGTGATTTATGTTGTTATTCCCTTAAAGGGAACGTCAAGGTGTTGATTCCTTGAGCAGTGGGTGGTTGCTGTTCTGTGGGAGGGGGTCCCTGCCAGCTCGAATCCAGCACATGGGCTTTATTTAGTAGAGTACTTTTCCCATGTCTGATGTACTTCTTGGTACAGGCTTGCCACAGAGGGGGAGGAAGCAAAGCTGCAGAAAGAAAAGCCACAGAGAAATAACCAAGCATGTCTGTTGGAATCACTGAAAAAGGCTGGAGTTGTGGACTTCCACATGAAAGCAGTCCCGGGTACAGAGGTGGCAGAACACAAGGTATGCTGGGGGAGATGTGTAAGAGAAGTAAACCAAGAAAAAGCAAGCTCATTATATCTAAATTTATGCTAAATCTCTGTGCCTTATGTAAAGACATGTAATTATTGGGGGTGACAGTCCAAGTTGTGAAAAGAGGGCTGAAGAAATACCTCCTGTAGAGACAAGGAGAAGGCTCCTGTTATTCAGAGAGAGTGCTCAGGCATTGGAATGGGCTGCCCAGAGAGGGGGTGGATTCCCCATCCCTGGAGGTTTTTCAACTGAGCTTGGCCGTGGCACTGAGTGCCATGATCTGGTAAAGGGACTGGTGTTGGACCAAGGGTTGGACTTGATGATCTCAGAGGTCTTTTCCAACCCAATCCATTCTATGATTCTGTGATTCTTTGCAGTGACTGGAAATAATTGTGATCTGCTTGTCCCCTCTCGTGGTGTTAAATCAGGAAATGCTTTGTTCCTTGTGTATGTTGGGAATTTGCATAAGCCTGTAGCATAATGTACATTCATGTCACCCTTAAAAGCTTGTAAAGAGACTGTGTGACTTACTTTTATACAGCACATAATTTTTGGTGGCTGGGCTGTCAGGAACTGCTCTCTGTGCTTCACATTCAGGATTAGGGTCTGCACGTGCTTACAAGAGGAAGATTAAAATCACTGAACATGCAAATTAAGACAGGAAAAATAATATTAATTGGAAAGTTTTGAAAATTATTTGCAAAGCACAGAATGGTGTTAGAGGGATTTTTGTGTGTGTGTGGCAAAGGGGAAGAGAGCAAAATAATAGTGATTCTGTCTGTGCAGTGGCTGCTGTTAACTCATAAACCAGAAGCCATATATTAGACATAGTACTTGCAAAGTAAAGAAATTTACTACTTTGTTATCATTCTTTATTTGCAGGTCGTAGAAGTTTGGGGTTTTGGTTGGCTTTGGGTTTTGTTGTTTTTGAGAAGGAAGCTGGCTAAGTTGCACAGTACGATTATATCTCACTAAAGAGCATAAACAAAAATGAATTAGTCACAGATGGTTCTTTTATTAGTAGTTCTGTTATCCAAGAACAAACATCTTTCTCTGTTCCAGGGTTACTTCCACTCTCTTTTTGTTTAACACCGTTTACTTTTCTTTTCCTATAGAAGTGGGTTGTTGGTAAATTTGGCAGAGTCTTGCCTGTCCTCCACCTCAGGAATCCGCAAAAGAATAAAATATCCTTTTCCTACTGTCTGGGCATAGGCACAGTTCCCTTCCTTCTTCTGTCATATGGAGAAACAGTTGCTGAACAGTCTTAATTTTGATTGCTATGTCAGACTCAATTTACTGAATCCCTCAAGTGTGTCTTGCAGTAAATTTGTGTGATTTGGAGCAGTTTCTTAGACTGCACAAGTCAGTTGCTTAAAGACATGAGATGAAAAAGGGCTCCTTGTTGTCCTTTCGTGTAGAATTCAGCCTGTTCAGAAAGACTCGAGTCTGTTTGCTGGAGGAATCTTGTTTTAATTCCTTAACTCAGACCAACGTTGTGAAATATGACCCCTCAAAGTACTGCCATAACCTGAGGAAGCTGGAGCCAGACCGGGCACAAGCAGCTCCTGTGCCTGAGCTCACCCAGCACTTGGAAGGGAGAGATGTCAGTGCAAACAGGAAACGACAAGGAGAGTTCTCTGGGATGAAGAAACCACCTAAAAAACCGAGGCCACTGTGCAGTGAGGCCCTGAATGGAGCAGCAGCTCTGTCCTCTGGGTGCCAGCCCCGTCCAAAACACACCAGCTCACCACAACTCAGCCAGAGATCAAACCCCAAACCCAATGACGAGTTGAAATTGCCTCCATCGAGGAGTCTGGATAGTAAAACGCCAGGCAAAGGTTTATCATCAGATCAGAGGAATGTTAGTGGAGTTACAGCTCGAAATAACACGAGTGTTTCTGACAGTGATGTTGATTCTGAAGAGGAGATCAGAGCCATGGTAAAGAAAGAGACAGAAAAATGGAAAGCTGGAAATGCTGAGACTGAAAGTGACCCCTTGGAAATCGCTGGGGATGATTTTGGATTAAAATACAGTAGTCACTGGTCCTTAAGCAAGCCAGATGCCATGAAGAAAACCACTAAAGGAAGTTACAAAGAGACTGTGGAATATGGTAATGGTTATGATTCAGCAGGTACAGATGAAATTATTGCTGAAGGTAAAACTCCAGATCCAAATAGCAGCAAAACTGCAATTTTAGAAGATTCTGAACAGATGAAGGTGGAAAGTAAAAAAATCCTAGCTAACAAAAAAAGTGCTTTGTTAAATGACTCATCACTGAAAACTCAAAATGTAGAAGGAGAACACATTGAAAAAAAGTGGAAAATTAAAAAATCCAAAATTGGTGCATTGCAAACTTCAGCAGTTACCAGTACAGCAGAGACAAGTGATAGTGAGAGCTCTCACTCGGAGTCTGAGCAAGGGGAGTCTGAAATCAGTTCTGACTATGAGTCCATGATGCAAAACTGTTACCGCTTAGACCTTTCCTTACATGACTTAAAAGCATTGGCTGCCAAAAACACTGGGACACCTGCAGAGGAATCTGATGGTGCACAGAGTTCTGCTCAGTCCCCTGCTGAAGAAAATCCTAAGGGTAATGCAAATAAACCAAAACTTCCTAAATGTCACCCTGCAGATAAAAAAAAAAAGCATCTCTCCTGACGATGTGCTGGCTGATATTTTAGCAGGGGAGAATAAGGAAAGCTCCAAGGGACAAAATAATTCACGTTTGAAATATCAGCCCTTCAGGGGAATGGGGTCCCTTTGTGTGAAAGAGTCAACTAAGGACAGTACTGGGTTAAAAAAGGGGTCTGTAGGTTTAGGACTTGGAGCTTGTGTATTTTCTTCTGGGGAGGAGTCATCTAAAAGACAGCCCAAGAACCATCCATTGTGTGCACTTCAAGTCAGCAGTAAAAAGAGACAAAATGTGCCCAGTGAGCAGCATGAGGCACCGTCACCTGGTGCCTCCTCAGCAGATGAGAGACATCAGCCTGTTTCCAGGCCATGTTTACAGGGGAAGAAAAAAGACAGGAGTTCTCCACAAGACCACAGTTCAGAGCATGGAGCTGCCTCTCCCAGCCTTGATCAGAGTGACAGTGAGAGCAGTGACAGGGACAGCAACGCTGCAGGGGCTCTGAAACACGTTAAACGGCAACGGGAGAGCCCAAAACTGCTTTCCAAAAAAATGAAGATGAATGTAAGCAATAAAAAGCCAGAACGCGAAGCTAATACATGTGAGAACAGGAAGACAAGCCTTCCAGAAGATAAGGAGCTTTGTCTTCATGCTACTGCTTCAAAGGAATCTGCAAGAGACAAACAGGAGCAGGACAACCAGAGGAGGCTGGCGGCTCTGGAGGAGAGACACAGGGAGAGAGAACTCCAAAAGAAACTCATTCAAGGAGCACTTTCGAATCTGGTAATTACACTCACAACTTTTATCTGAATAGTCCAGAGTACAAGGAAAAGGGTAATTAATGTATGTGAATTAAGATTCCTAAAAATCATAGTCTGGATCTTCTGATACATTGCCAGTTTTGAGTATATACAAAATCCTGCATACCTCGTCCCTGGAATGCCTCTGGAGTTGCAGGAGGAATAGCAGAGGTCATGGAAATGCCTTTTAGATACTTCTGTATTAGTGCAGCAAGTACTTGCTGTGTTTGACCTGACATTTCCCCCTTTCCTAGGACGGCCAGCCAGCAGGGAAGCACAAACACATCCTATTCGATTCAGACACGGAAAATGAGACGTTGAAAAAAGACGCAAGTTTGGGAAATATGCCTGGAGAAGTAAGTGTTATTAGGCAAAAGCCCTGTGTGACCATGCCTTTTGTTCTGAAGATTAGATTTCCTAGTGAAGTGCCAGAGAAATGTAGGTAAGTTTTGAATTAACATCAGACAGGTTTGACAGTACTTAACCATTCATCTGAGAAAGCTTGAGAGCTTGGAGAATTTGGAAGGAGTTTGAGATTGGTACAGAAGGTATTCTAACTTAGAAGAGAAAGAACTTCTGTATAATTAGTGTTGAAATTCCTCTGCTTTTAGGCAAAGGCAGGGGAGGAGATTGGGCTTGAGCAGTACAGAAGTACTCTGCTCTTTCTGAGACTGGATGAACTGCTAAGGCAGTATCTTGTTTTTGTTGAGCTCCAAAGAACTGTGTAAGGCTTCGTCTTTACTATCATTAGCAGACTCCTCATGATTTTACTGCCATGGTTTAGTACAATTAAATACTTATTTTTTTCTCAAATAGAACTTCTTATCTATGACTTTTTTTAATCGCATCTCTGCTAAAACTTTAAAGCATTGGGTTTGCTTTTGTTGGGATTTTGCCTTATAAATGTATTGAGATTAGGACCATTATCGTTATTTAGCCATTGACATTTTTACCTTCCTTGATGTAATCAGAAATTTGCAATTTTTTAACTGTTGTAAAATCTGAGTTGCCCATTTGTAATGGTTCTACCCATGGCTTCCTCAGTAACCACTGTATCTAAGGAAGTTACAAGTATTCCACATGTGTCTTCCACATAGTAGGGGAGGAGGGGTTTTTGGTTTTGGTTGTCCCTTTTTCCTTGGCCGGGGTTGCTGGTGGGAGAGGCTGGAGTCTGATCCCTTCGGTTGCTGGTGGTTCTCCTGTCCTGGGTGAGATTGTTTCATGCTTGTTCCCCTTCCTTGAAGTTTTTAATTGTGTTTGTCTGTTTCATTTGGGTTTTTTTTGGTTTGGTTTTGTTTCTTCCCAATTTTCTTGTTGATCAGTCCCCTTTTCCCTTTCCCCTGGGGGTGGGATCCTACGTACTGTGTACACAGTGTGATTGTGAATGTTAGAAAATATAATTTCTTCTTTTTATTCATTTCAGTTTCTTTTGAGTTAATTTCTTTTCAGTGTTTCTTCCGTTTGCTGGGGAGGCTTTTGAGAGGGGGGAAGGGGGGCCAGTCGAGAGTTGGTAAAAAGCTAGGCTAAACCTGGACACCATTACGTGGATATTTTGCCCATGATGAAATGGAATAATCATAATTTTAATTTTATAATTATAAACCAGAGTTGCACGAGGTGTGTATACAAGATAAGATTGGCAGCATGTTGATCAGTGCTGGAAATGCACAGGGTTGTGCAGGAAATCCACTTTTTCAGGAAAACTGGAAAGCACATGGACAAAGTTGGTACTGATTTATATTCTCAGATGTAAATAACCTCCTTCTTTTGTTTTTCCTTTTTGTTTAACAAAGGATACATCTGCTCCCAAGCCTTCAGGCAAACTGTTTGACAGCAGTGAGGACGAGGAAGACAACACGGACAATGAACGATTCATAATTAAGCCACAGTTTGAAGGCAAAGCTGGGGAAAAAGTGAGTGAACCCATCACTGGAATTTAGTTTTCCTCTGAGAGTCTATAGGGCCACTTCAGAGGAACAGAACTGGTAGGCTTGTATTATTACTGAGTATGATTTATATCAATTTACAATAGAATTCCCTTCAACAGAGGAAAGAGTGGCCATGGAGGAAATAATGTGTGGTGTTATCTTTGTATCCAAAGAAATTCCTGGAAAAGGCCTCAAGAGCTAAAGATTATTAGTATGTTGCCATGAAGTATGAAAAGAAAGGGATTGAACGTTGCTGATTTCCTCCTCCAGTGCTTAAGAGCACTTGTTTCATTTGTTTAGCTCCTGAGGCTGCAGTCCCGATTTGGCACCGATGAAAGATTCCGCATGGACGCCCGATTCCTGGAGAGTGACAGTGAGGAGGAAGGTAAAGCTGCCCATACTTCCTGGTTACTGGTAGTAATGGAGCCATATCATGGAGCTTTAGCTTTTGAAGCACCTTATGGCCTCCTTTGGCTTCTTTGGTGATCCCTTAAAAGAAAACCACCCACCTCTGCTGTGGCTCTGCATGGGAAACACCAGGGGTGGCTGTGCTTTCTTAAAGGTGTATGCTGCAAAAGTATTTGGAACAGCTGAGTGAGGCACATGTGCCTAATAAAACAACATTTGAGACTATTTTTAATACAGCATGATATCAGAATGTGTTTATCCACATTGAAAAACTGGGTAAGCGGTGACTTAGAAAAACCCCCTTTTGGATCATTATATTCATTTAAACTGTTTGTTTTGTAGCCATCCTGCAGCCTGTGGCTGATTTGGCAGTCTTAAGTAGGGTCATTTTTTTTCTTTAGCAGCAGAAGGCAGAAAAGCTGAAAATAGAAAAAGTTTGAATATCCACCCCCAAGAAAAAGAAATTAACCCAGTTTTCAGGATTCAATTTCTTTCTGAAACTTAAATTTTTGCCTCACTCTGCTATTCCCTTCATTGCTTTCATGTGATCTTCTGTAGAGCATCAGCAGTGGCAGAGGGGTTGCAGTTACATGACAGCAGCAGGAAACATGTTAAATACCTGATCTGGCCTTCACATGAAATAGATGCCCAGAACTGTTCTAACCCAAGATTTTCTACAGTGCAAGGCACAAAGTCTCTGAGTAGCTTTTAGATAAAGGAAGCGATGTGTTGATAGACGTGAGCTCTGCTAGTACTGTAGTGATACTATGCATCAAATATCACAGGCTCAGCAGGGAAAATATAATGTATTTCTTGTTATCTTAGCAGAGACAAAGAGCTTGAAGGCAGATGAGGAAGACGAACTTGCTGCAGAGAAAAAGAAAACTCTGCAGATACTGGGAAGCCTCTTGAACATCAACCTGGAACAGCCTAAGCCAAGTAAAACAGCAACAAGTGCCAAGAAATTCAAGTATGAATCATCTGCCATCAGTGAAGGAGTTCTAGGGTGGCTTCAGTTTTGCCGGTGTTTCCTAACCAAAATTTCTGCCTAGATGGCTGAGGAAAGTACTTCCTTTCTTGTGTGTATTTGAAGTCAGTATTTAATGGAATTCCCAGGCACTGACTAGCAGGGACTTTCTAAATGTCAATTACGTTTTGGAGAGATTTTGGTGAAGAAGCCAATTTGAATTTGTATCCTACTGTAAAGGTTTGGGGTAGCTTTCATTTGAGCCTTTAGAGTGTCTCATGGTTTCTCTTTGCCTTTCTATTTTCTTAGAGACATTAATGCCCTCCGTTACGATCCCACCAGACAGGACCACGCAGTTTTTGAAAGGAAACCAAGTACTACAGAAAAGGAGAGGTAATATTACAGCTTGGTAACTATAGTTGTGATGTTTCTCCCCTTAGAGAGAAGCCTATGGCAGCAGACTGAGTTTGAAACTACGCAGACTGCTATTTTCTCTTTAGTCCTCCCTGTGATTGCAGAAATCAATATACAATAGGAATTGTGAGCACTAAAACCAGCATGCAGTGTCATCTTTTCTTTGTAGTCCATCTACTCTCTGCATGCCATTTTCTGTCCTCACTGAAGGTGAGAAAGGTCAAGTCATGGACTTGAAGATTTGAGAAGTTTTCAAGAGACATGTGTATTAGCTCTTATCCTGTGAAAAAGCATATTAGCTCTTAACATTTCTTTTGCCAGAAGAGAAATCTGTCCTAAGTATCTTCATTTATGAACTACCACATGTTAAGTGAAAAGTCCCTTAATGATGTGGGTAATAAAAAGGAGGCTTGTTCCTGCCTTTAGAATCAAAGCTCAGATGTTTCCCCTGCACTGCTCTCTCCCTTAAAAGTGAACTCCTCATCAATGTGCATGGCTGAGTTTAGGAAAACATCAAGAGCCAGGTGGCTCTTTCTTTTAAAAACAGCTGTGTTGTGTTACTGTCCTCCAACTATCCCATTTCAGTAAAGCTAAAAGGAAGAAGAAGAAGAAAGAAGAGAGTGAGAAACTGCCTCAAGTGTCTGAAGAAGTCTATTATGATATTGCTGCTGATTTAAAAGACTTATTTGGATCTTCAAAGAGCCAATCAGAGAAACGTGAGGAAATACCCTGGGACAAAGATGATGCAGAGGACTCTGCCCCACCTGACCATTTGGAACCTGTCTCTGGGAATAACACAGCTCAGGAGCCGAGTGGTTTCAAGTTTTCCTTCTTTGGAGACACAGAGAAGTCAGGTGTAAAAGAAGGTAAGAGCAGGACAGTGCAATTTCTAGTGAATGGCTCATGTCAGGCACTGTGCAGGACTACGGTGCCTAGGAATTCAGAATCCAGGGCATTTTCAGAGGCAAAAGTGAGTAATGAGGCAGAATCATTATGATCTTCAGTTACACTTGCCAGGATTGTGGTAGCTCAGCTTGCGCCCCAGGAATCTTGAAAGGGATGTTTTGAGAAAGAACGATTATTTATTTGTTTTTTTTAAACAGTGATGGACGTTGTTGTCATCCCCTACATTTCTCAGACAGGGAAAAAGGTGATATGCCAAGTCAAAGTTTCACACAACCCAACAAGATTTGAAATCAAAGGTGTGTTAATGGAGTAATGTGAGCAAAAGCAAATCTGGAGTTGACGCCAAGAACATTCAAGATTGCTTTATTATTTACTTAATTTTCTTATTGTACCTTTAGAAAATTGAAACTGAATGACCCATGACTATAGGGGATATAAGTGTTACACACTCAAGATTAAAACATACTGAATTAAGTCAGTCAGTAGGGTAGGAAACAAAACAAACCATGTGAAGTTAAATGAAAGATTTAAAACAAACAAAGCCCCCCACATTTTTGTTGACTTCAGAAAGGATTCACTGTTCTGAATGCACTAATGAAGGTTTCAGGATATGAAAGAGACCCCCAGAACAAAGTGAAAAATACCTGAGCAGAGATGTAGTTCAGAAAGCCCGAGAGGGGGAGGTTTTCATCCTTCTTAAATCTGCTTTTCCAATGTAAGTTCTTCACTGGGAAGTAGGGTTTTTTGCTGGCAAGTAGAGGAATAATCTGATTTTTTATTTCAATTGTGATAATCTTGCAGAGCCCTACATCCTTGAAACAATAAAACCTGCAAAAGTCACATGGCAAGAAGATCCACGTTTCCAGGACAGCAGTTCTGAGGATGGTGATGAGCCAGAGGCATCAGAAATTGAAAAGGATCAAGAAATGCAAGTTGTATTTGTTTTCTGTTTGGTTGTAGTAATTTGCTGCTGTGAGAATAGCAGCACTCAGGTCCTGGGAAACTGCTGTCTTCATTCCACATCTCTGAGCAACGGAAGTTATCCTGGAAAACCATTCCTTGCTGCACAGAGTGTAACAGTGAAACATCCCAACAGCCCATTTGCTTTGACCTTGAGTATAAAAATACAAAAGCTGAGTTTGTGGTTGAACACTGGAGAAATTAAGTGGGTAATTTTGGTTCAACCCAAACCAGGTTTGGTTTGGCCAAAAGTCAGAGACATAGTAAATTTTCTTTTATAAAAGGGTCTTTTTTATAGGAGACCAAATTTGGTTACTGTGGAGGAATGTTCTTCCATGCATTCTGTTTCTCTGAAGCACTACAGCTTTAACTTGCATTAATGGAATTTGACAGTAACTTTCTTGATGTTAAAGTTTCCTTGTGTTTGTCCAGGTTTCTTTGCTTGCCACAAAGAGAAAGTACAAGATTTTTCTTCTTCTCCAAAGACGATGAACGACTGAGAGGTACAACAGAACTTACTCACTGTCACTCCTTTTTTGGTTTCTTTCAAAAGTCTTACTGAAAGTCAGGGAAGAAGTCCTGTCTAGTTATTTGTTCTGTAACACAGGTGAGAGGTTTAAGGAAAAAAATAAATTGCAAGTTTTCATTCGTATTTGTGGTCTAAATTGAGGTAGAATCCCATGACAAACTGCTGGTAACAAAAACGCTGACCATCTGTCTTGCTTCCATTTTTTTTCAGAGAATTGCCTAATATGTACCTGGCCTTTTAGGGCTTACCAAAAAAAAATCACAAATGCCTTTCAGGCATATATATCATCATTAATTTTTTCCTGTTCTTCTGGTGTTACTATTCATAGTGTCGAATACTCTTATTAGCCACATATGTCCACATCGTTCTTGATTCTAATTAATGTGGATTTTTTTTCTTCTGAATATAGTGAATTTTGTATTTAAAAACAAACAAAACAGCAGCAAAAGGAAACATTCACAGCCTCGAACAATTCCACAGACCACAACAAGAATTGCTTCTGATATTTTATGCAGTAACTTATCAGGACAGTCTCAAATAATGTTTTTTTCTTGAGACATATGAGGTAACAGTCATGAACTGTCTTGCTGTGTTCATACAATTAGTGCACTGAAATCTTCCAGCCTGTCTGATTTACAGGCCCTGTTGAAAGTGAGACCTCAGTCCTCAGCAGGCATGAATGTTCTTGGGAGATGTGGGGTAATGGTGCTGAGCTCTTAATGAAACAGGTGCAATTTCACTGCAGTTCCTATCTTGGCATATTAACTGCTGCTGCCTTTTGTTTTCTTTAGTACACAGGGCAGTAGTTCAGAGCATTTCTGTTGGAGCCAATCATGTTGTGGGGGATAAGAGATTATGAATGATAGGAAGAATATGAAGGATAGACCTTCTGACTTGATTGCTGTCTTGCTCATGAGTTTTACAAACAGCAGCATTTTCAGAAGTGTTTAAGGAAATCAATTTGTTCTTTTTTGGGCAGAGGGCCCAAAGTTATTTTGTAGATCAGTTGATCTCAGTGAAGAACAAGATGGTTGGGAAGATAGACGAAGATTATTGATTGAGGTGAGTATTTAACATCTCTTCTTTGGTAACTGTGGGCATGAGGAGGGAACACGGCTGCTTATTTGCATGAAGAATTAAGTTCAGGACCTCTAGAAAGGCTGGCAATTTTGTAATTGCCGAGGAACTAAACTTCTGTAGTATAAAAGTGTGCATAACATCATGTTATGATGTCCCGTCAGGTAAATTAGTGAATCTCTGTAATGTACAGGACCAGTTACTTAAGTGTATGTAAAAATACAGGTGAATCTAGAAACTTGTATTAATCATTATTATTTTTTTCATAATTTTATGTTGTATTTTAAATATTTCCAGGAATGCAGGAAGAAGCATAAGGATGCAAAAAGGAAAGTGAAAGCAAAACAATAAATATTTCTTATTTTACTGATCAGAAATGTTTCATATTTCTTCTTTGAAGAAGCTGCCAAACAATGTTACTTTCAAAACCCTTTCAAAAATCTAACAGGAAAGAATATTGGCAAAAACTGCTAAGACTTTGTTTCTAAATAGGGACATGTTTATTTTCAGTTTGATGTTTGTTCCATGTTTTGGGGTTTTGTATGTATGTATATACATATAGAAATACATATATACATATGGTTTAAATGTGACGTGCTGCTTTGTTCGATTTCTGGTAATTATATCATATAATGAAGATCTTCTGCTGTGTCCTCTGGCTCCACTGCTGAAGGCTGAGAAAGAACAGATACCTCTTTCTCTGTAAGATTATATAACTTGTATTCTGCCTAACATAATAGAGAGCATATTTTAGATTGATTTACAAATATTTGGACTGTGTTATTTCTAGGGTGAAAGTTTCCCAGAAGTTAATGAAAATACATACATAATAGACATATATATATACCCATCTATATATGCGTATGTGCATAAATATGTATGTATATTTACATGCATATATAACAGGTTTATGAAATGAATAATTTGTATTTGTTCACAGAGCTGAATTTTTACTTTTTTACTGAGTTTTTATATTTATAAATACAGGGGACAGATGTTGCTGGTGTTGTATGCTTGGTATGAAATGAATATCTATTCCTGTATGTTATGTCCACTTAGACCTGTGCTGCAGAGGCTCTGCCAAGGCCATCCTGGGCACCTGCTGCCAGGCCCTGCCTGGCCCCAGCCCAGGGACACCCGAGTGCTTTGCCTTTTGCCTGTGTCCAGAGCAGTAGAACTGTCACATTCCCAGCTGTCTCTCAGGCTGGACCAAGCACTGGACTAAGGTAGTGCAAGTAAGATTCAGCCTCTATTGCAAATAAATCAAGGTAAAGTGACTCATTTGAAACAGCAGGAAAGTAACTGTTGATACATCTGTCAAATCAGTAACTTCTATATCAAATTTTCACCTCAAACAAGTAATTTTAAGAGATTATAATGTGTTTAAATTTGTACGTGTGGCTGGGCTTCACCAATGAAGATTTGGGAAGGGCTCTCCTCATGTGGGTGTGCCCTTCCAGCCTGCACAGTGGATTTTTTTGGGGAGGCACAGGGTGCGCAGAACTGGCCCCACCGTTTAAGTCCTAAGGATCATCTGCCATGGCCGAGCAAGCTTGGACTGTGACAGTGAAGTCCTCAGGACTACAACCTACAGCCCCTGATGTTCCCAGGAGGTCTCCCATCCAAGTACTAACCAGGACTGACCCTGCTGAGCTTCCGAGATCTGATGGGATTGGATGTTAGGGTGGAATTTAACTGCCCTCCTGTTTAAACATAGTATTAATAACTGTCCTCACAGCTTTGAATTTAAGGTGGGGGCAAATTATGCTTTCTATTATTGTTGACATAAGACCTGCCTCGGAACCTCGGCTGCCGAGGGGAGGTGTCACAGTGGGTGGTGGGGGCTGAGGCCAATCCCGCCCATATTCCAGGTGCACGCTGCTGATGTCACAGTGGCCACTGTGACCTATGGGGCCAAGGGTACAAAAGGGAACTCTGGGCTCAGGCCCTGTGTCAGTGTTACCTGACAACGCGAGGAGAAGGAAGAGGAGGATAGAGCTGCCCAGGGAGAGCCTCACAGTTTCAGGCTCTCAGCCTGTGCTGCAACGTCGTCCACCTCGCACTTCTCAGAATCAGCAAAGGAGCATCTCAAGGTGACTGTGGTGTTCCTTGACTGGACAAGAGAAGGGGGAGAGGGGCAGAAGCCTCTCTCGTATTTCAGAGCCAGCGGAGAAGAGTCTGGAGCAGACCTCAGTGTTCCAGTGTCAGGGTCTGACCGCTGAGACGCACCATGTCAGACAGGACAGAGGAAGCCCCCGGAGTGAGTGACCCAGGTGAGACCAAAGTGCCCCTCCCACAGCCGGGCAGAGGGGCTGTCAAGGATGGCCAGTGCAGGGCTGGAAGTGGTGGCAGGGGAGGCAGGAGCCATCCAGCCATCTCGGGGCTGGGGCCCTCCTTTGCTCAGCAAGCCGGGCCCAGCTGGGGCAGGAGGCACCTGCTGGGACACCTGTGCCCACAATGGCCCATCCTCTCCAAGGCCTCCAGCCCTGTCCTTCATCCAGGCAGTCACAGAGCAGTCACAGAGCAGCCCTTGGGGTCAGTCCCACAGGGATGCTGTCCCCAGCCCCGCAGAGGTGCCATTCCTGGTGCCATTGACTCTCTCCCTTTCAGCATGCCTGCTGTGTAAACGATCAGAGGCTGACCCGGACATCTGTGGGAAAAAACTTGAGAGATGTGGGCTCTGTGCCCACATGTTCTGCCTGGTGAGTTGCTCTCTGGGTTCCCTCCAGCTTTCCAACACGCAGTCCCTGCCACTCTGTCCTTACGAGCGCATCGTCTTTCCTGCAGTTTTTTGCCACTCTCCTTCATCAGCAAGGGAATGAGCGGGTAGGATTCCTGGGCTTTCTCCCAAAGGATATCCTACTGGCTGTCCACCGGCTGGCACAGAAGGTGAGAGCCTGACATGAGCGGGGAGATTTGTACCAGGCGAGGTTTGCTGGAGCTTAGCCCAGACTCCAAGAAAGGAAGACCAGCCCTTGCCAACAGCTCTGGGACAAGGAGGAGACCCCAGGGCTGCTGCTGATGGGGCTGTTGTGCTCTTTCCAGCGCTGCTTCATCTGTGGCCAGAGCGGGGCCACCATCACCTGCTGTGAAATGGAGTGTGACCTGAGCTTCCACCTGCCCTGTGCCAAGGAGGCTGGCTGTGTCACCCAGTACATTACACCGTACAGGTACCTCCTTCCCCCTCCTCTCCACCACCAGGGAGGAGCCCAGCACTTCTCACCCCACCCATCTCTTGTGTCCCCAGCTCCTACTGCCCTGCACACAGACCACAGCAGGCAGTGGAGGCGACTCTCGAGCCAGGCACCCAATGCCTCATCTGCATGGAGCCTGTGGAGGACAGAAAGACTTTCAAGACCATGGTGTGCCCAGAGTGCAAAAGCACCTGGTTCCACAGGGACTGCATCCAAGTAGGAGTAGTTTCCTCACACCCAGGGGAACAGCAGGGGCTCAGCAGCACCAGGGCCTCACTCAGCGCTGCTTGTTTCTCCTGCAGGGACAGGCTCTGTCTGCAGGTATTTTAGCCTTCCAGTGCCCCCTCTGCAGAGGCCATCGGGAATTTCTCATGGATATGTTCAATGTGGGGATCCGAATCCCCTTCAGGTTGGTGTCCTTCTGCCTGGCTCACAACACAGGAGGCTGCAAGTCTTGGCCCTGCACTGCTTTGGGAGGGCCACGTTCAGCTTCTCACAGGAGTTGGAAATGGCACAGTGGAAAGGGCAGGGACTCACCTGCCAGATGCCAGGGCAGGCGGAGCTCATCAGTTTTCCTTTTCCCTGTCAGAAAGCCATTATGGGAGGAAGGCAATGCATTCAGGGACCTGGGAGTGAGGCACCACCAGTGCAATGCCAGAGAGTGTCTTTATCCAGGAGGCAGAGAGGAGGCAGAGGAAGAGGGGTAAGTTGCCAGAGGGGGGCCGTGGGGGGCTCTGCAGAGGATCTGTGCCTTGGCAAGGGCTGAAAGCAGAAGGAGCCTGAAGGAGAGCTTGGCCAGATATCCCATGCTTTTGACACTTTGTCCTCACGGCCATCAATCTTTTTGCTTCCCCAGGCCCTGGGAAATGCTCCTGTGCAGCTCCTGTGCTGCCGAGGGTACCCACAAACGCTGCTCCAGCCTGACAGACAGCGCAACCAGCTGGGAATGTGGCAGTTGTGCTCCTCTGGACACAGGTAAGAGACAAAGCACACAGGTGCCCCTGGGCTGGGGCCATGCAGGGCCTGGCATCAGGTGGCCAGGATGGCTTGGCAGAGCCTGTCTGCTCCAGGAGGGCTGGGGGCACTGCTCTGGCCCAGCCTGCCTTGGGCCTGGGGAGCCCTTGACCTTCCCACTTCCCCTTACAGCCCCCGGGAATGAGTCAGAGCTGGACATCCCTGACCTGGGCACACAGGACAGCAGCTCCTCCACCAGTCCTGGGCCTGACCTCACACAAAATGGCTCCTGCGAGCAAGGTCAGGCCCCAGATCCACAGGGCCAGCGCAGAACTCTGCGTGACAGAACCCATGTGCCAACACCAAGTGCTGGGCAGCGCCAGCCCAGTCAGAGACAATCGGGGACATCCTGCAGGCAAAACTGCTCCCGCCTGCAACATCGGACCCCAGATCCACCTATCGGGTCCACAAGTCCCCATGACAGGAGCCGCGTGAGACCATCAGGTATTGCGAGTCGCACACGTAGCCAGGAAGAAACAGGGACATCGCGCAGGCAAAACTGCTCCCGCCTGCAACGGCAGACGCCAGATCGACCTGGTGGGTCCAGAGGTCGTTGTGACAGAAGATGTGTGAGACCACTAAGTTCTGGGAGTAGCAGCTCCAGTCAGGAAGAAACAGAGGCATCCCACAGGGGAAAACGTCCCCACCTGCAATGGCAGACCCCAGATCGATCTCGCAGGTCCAGAAGTCGACGTGACAGAAGGCGTGCGAGATCACCAAGTGCTGGGAGTCGCGGCTCCAGTGAGGAAGTGACAGAGACATCCCGCAGGGGAAAACGTCCCGGCCAGCAACGGCAGACCCCAGATCGATCTCGCAGGTCCAGAAGTCGACGTGAAAGAAGGCGTGCGAGATCACCAAGTGCTGGGAGTCGCGGCTCCAGTGAGGAAGTGACAGAGACATCCCGCAGGGGAAAACGTCCCGGCCAGCAACGGCAGACCCCAGATCGATCTCGCAGGTCCAGAAGTCGACGTGAAAGAAGGCGTGCGAGATCACCAAGTGCTGGGAGTCGCGGCTCCAGTGAGGAAGTGACAGAGACATCCCGCAGGGGAAAACGTCCCGGCCAGCAACGGCAGACCCCAGATCGATCTCGCAGGTCCAGAAGTCGACGTGACAGAAGGCGTGCGAGATCACCAAGTGCTGGGAGTCGCGGCTCCAGTGAGGAAGTGACAGAGACATCCCGCAGGGGAAAACGTCCCGGCCAGCAACGGCAGACCCCAGATCGATCTCGCAGGTCCAGAAGTCGACGTGACAGAAGGCGTGCGAGATCACCAAGTGCTGGGAGTCGCGGCTCCAGTGAGGAAGTGACAGAGACATCCCGCAGGGGAAAACGTCCCGGCCAGCAACGGCAGACCCCAGATCGATCTCGCAGGTCCAGAAGTCGACGTGACAGAAGGCGTGCGAGATCACCAAGTGCTGGGAGTCGCGGCTCCAGTGAGGAAGTGACAGAGACATCCCGCAGGGGAAAACGTCCCGGCCAGCAACGGCAGACCCCAGATCGATCTCGCAGGTCCAGAAGTCGACGTGAAAGAAGGCGTGCGAGATCACCAAGTGCTGGGAGTCGCGGCTCCAGTGAGGAAGTGACAGAGACATCCCGCAGGGGAAAACGTCCCGGCCAGCAACGGCAGACCCCAGATCGATCTCGCAGGTCCAGAAGTCGACGTGACAGAAGGCGTGCGAGATCACCAAGTGCTGGGAGTCGCGGCTCCAGTGAGGAAGTGACAGAGACATCCCGCAGGGGAAAACGTCCCCGCCAGCAACGGCAGACCCCAGATCGATCTCGCAGGTCCAGAAGTCGACGTGACAGAAGGCGTGCGAGATCACCTAGTGCTGGGAGTCGCGGCTCCAGTGAGGAAGTGACAGAGACATCCCGCAGGGGAAAACGTCCCCGCCAGCAACGGCAGACCCCAGATCGATCTCGCAGGTCCAGAAGTCGACGTGAAAGAAGGCGTGCGAGATCACCAAGTGCTGGGAGTCGCGGCTCCAGTGAGGAAGTGACAGAGACATCCCGCAGGGGAAAACGTCCCGGCCAGCAACGGCAGACCCCAGATCGATCTCGCAGGTCCAGAAGTCGACGTGACAGAAGGCGTGCGAGATCACCAAGTGCTGGGAGTCGCGGCTCCAGTGAGGAAGTGACAGAGACATCCCGCAGGGGAAAACGTCCCCGCCAGCAACGGCAGACCCCAGATCGATCTCGCAGGTCCAGAAGTCGACGTGACAGAAAGCGTGCGAGATCACCAAGTGCTGGGAGTCGCGACTCCAGTGATGAAGTGACAGAGACATCCCGCAGGGGAAAACGTCCCCGCCAGCAACGGCAGACCCCAGATCGATCTCGCAGGTCCAGAAGTCGACGTGACAGAAAGCGTGCGAGATCACCAAGTGCTGGGAGTCGCGGCTCCAGTGAGGAAGTGACAGAGACATCCCGCAGGGGAAAACGTCCCCGCCTGCGACATCAGACCGCGGATCCATCCAGCCGGTCAAGAAGTCGTCATGACAGAAGCTTTGTAAGACGACCAAGTACTGGGAGCTGCAGGTCCCGCCAGGAATCGTCAGGGGGATCCCGCAGGCAAAACCGCTCCCTCCAACGTCAAAACTCAGATTCATCCAGCCTATCCAGAAGGCCCCACCCCAGAAGCTGCCCGCCTGCACCGAGTGCTGGGAGGCGAAACCGAAGGGAGAACACGTTGGGAACATCCCGCAGGCGACACCACTCCCGCCAGCAGGGTCGTTCCTGAAATCCATGCAGCCAGTCAAGACGTTGCCCTGGTTCCCGAAATCCACGCAGCCAGTCAAGACCTTGCCCTGACAGAAGACGTGAGAACACAAAGTGACAGGAGTTGTGCTCACCAGTGGGACGGTGAGACAGGGACTCACCACTGGCAGGCACCATGTTAGAGGGCAAGGAGGAAGCCCCCGGAGTGAGTGACCCAGATGAGACCAAAGTTCCCCTCCCACAGCCGGGCAGAGGGGCTGTCAGGATGGCCAGTGCAGGGCTGGAAGTGGTGGCAGGGGAGGCAGGAGCCATCCAGCCATCTCGGGGCTGGGGCCCTCCTTTCCTCAGCAAGCCGGGCCCAGCTGGGGCAGGAGGCACCTGCTGGGACACCTGTGCCCACAATGGCCCATCCTCTCCAAGGCCTCCAGCCCTGTCCTTCATCCAGGCAGTCACAGAGCAGCCCTTGGAGTCAATCCCACAGCCCCGCAGAGGTGCCATTCCTGGTGCCATTGACTCTCGCCCTTCCAGCATGCCTGCTGTGTAAACGATCAGATGCTTACCCAGATATCTGCAGGAAAAAACTTGAGATGGGCACTGTGGCCACATGTTCTTCATGCTGAATTGCTCCGTGGGCTCCCTCCAGCTTTCCAACACACAGTCCCTGCCTCACTGTCTTTACGAGCACATTGTCTTTGGCCAATCTCCTTTATCAGCAAGAGAACGATTGGACAGGACTCCTGGCCTTTCTCCCCCCAAGCAATACCCTACTTGTTCTCAACTGGGTGGCCCAAAACTGAAGACCCCAAAACTGCTTTCCTAAAAGATGACGATGAATGTAAGCAATAAAGGCAGAATGTGAAGCTAATACATGTGAGAACAGGAAGACAGGCCTTCTGGAAGATAAGGAGCTTTGTCTTCATGCTGCTGCTTCAAAGGAACCTACAAGAGACAAACAGGAACAGGACAACCAGAGGAGGCTGGCGGCTCTGGAGGAGAGACACAGGGAGAGAGAACTCCAGAAGAAACTCATTCAAGGAGCACTTTCGAATCTGGTAATTACACTCACAACTTTTATCTGAATAGTCCAGAGTATAAGGAAAAGGGTAATTAATGTATGTGAATTAAGATTCCTAAAAATCATAGTCTGGATTTTCTGATACATTGCCAGTTTTGAGTATATATAAAATCCTGCATACCTCGTCCCTGGAATGCCTCTGGAGTTGCAGGAGGAATAGCAGAGGTCATGGAAACACCTTTTAGATACTTCTGTATGACTGCAGCAAGTACTTGCTGTGTTTGACCTGACATTTCCCCCTTTTCTAGGACGGCCAGCCAGCAGGGAAGCACAAACACATCCTATTCGATTCAGACACGGAAAATGAGACGTTGAAAAAAGACGCAAGTTTGGGAAATATGCCTGGAGAAGTAAGTGTTATTAGGCAAAAGCCCTGTGTGACCATGCCTTTTGTTCTGAAGATTAGATTTCCTAGTGAAGTGCCAGAGAAATGTAGGTAAGTTTTGAATTAACATCAGACAGGTTTGAAAGAACTTAACCATTCATCTGAGAAAGCTTGAGAGCTTGGAGAATTTGGAAGGAGTTTGAGATTGGTATAGAAGGTATTCTAACTTAGAAGAGAAAGAACTTCTGTATAATTAGTGTTGAAATTCCTCTGCTTTTAGGCAAAGGCTGGGGAGGAGATTGGGCTTGAGCAGTACAGAAGTATTCTGCTCTTTCTGAGACTGGATGAACTGCTAAGGCAGTATCTTGTTTTTGTTGAGCTCCAAAGAACTGTGTAAGGCTTCGTCTTTACTATCATTAGCAGACTCCTCATGATTTTACTGCCATGGTTTAGTACAATTTAATACTTTTTTTTTCTCAAATAGAACTTCTTACCTATGACATTTTTTAATCGCATCTCTGCTAAAACTTTAAAGCATTGGGTTTGCTTTTGTTGGGATTTTTCCTTGTAATTGTAGTGAGATTAGGACCATTATCGTTATTTAGCCATTGATATTTTTAAGACGATCTTCCTACCTTTTATGTGGATATTTTTCCTGTGGTCAAATTGAACAATCATAATTTTAATTTTATAATTATAAACCAGAATTGCACAAGGTGTGTATACAAGGTAAGATTGGCAGTAGATTGATCAGTGCTGGAAATGCACAGGGTTGTGCAGGAAATCCACTTTTTAAGGTAAACTGGAAAGTACACGCACAAAATTGGTACTGATTTATATTGTCAGATGTTAATAACCTCCTCCTTTTGTTTTTCCTTTTTGTTTAACAAAGGATAAATCTGCTCCCAAGCCTTCAGGCAAACTGTTTGAGAGCAACGAGAACGAGCAAGACAACACGGACGATGAACGATTCATAATTTAACAACAGTTTGAAGGCTAAGCTGGGGAAGAAGTGAGTGAACCCATCACTGGAATTTAGTTTTCCTCTGAGAGTCTATAGGGCCACTTCAGAGGAACAGAACTGGTAGGCTTGTATTATTGCTGAGTATGGTTTTTATCAATTTACAATAGAATTCCCTTCAACAGAGGAAAGAGTGGCCATGGAGGAAATAATGTGTGGTGTTATCTTTGTATCCAAAGAAATTCCTGGAGAAGGCCCCAGGAGCTAAAAATTGTTGGTATGTTCTCATTAAGTCTGAAAAAAAGGGGATTGAACGTTGCTGATTTCCTCCTCCAGTGCTTAAGAGCACTTGTTTCATTTGTTTAGCTCCTGAGGCTGCAGTCCCGATTTGGCACCGATGAAAGATTCCGCATGGACGCCCGATTCCTGGAGAGTGACAGTGAGGAGGAAGGTAAAGCTGCCCATACTTCCTGGTTACTGGTAGTAATGGAGCCATATCATGGAGCTTCAGCTTTTGAAGCACCTTATGGCCTCCTTTGGCTTCTTTGGTGATCCCTTAAAAGAAAACCACCCACCTCTGCTGTGGCTCTGCATGGGAAACACCAGGGGTGGCTGTGCTTTCTTAAAGGTGTATGCTGCAAAAGTATTTGGAACAGCTGAGTGAGGCACATGTGCCTAATAAAACAACATTTGAGACTATTTTTAATACAGCATGATATCAGAATGTGTTTATCCACATTGAAAAACTGGGTAAGCAGTGACTTAGAAAAACCCCCTTTTGGATCATTATATTCATTTAAACTGTTTGTTTTGTAGCCATCCTGCAGCCTGTGGCTGATTTGGCAGTCTTAAGTAGGGTCATTTTTTTTCTTTAGCAGCAGAAGGCAGAAAAGCTGAAAATAGAAAAAGTTTGAATATCCACCCCCAAGAAAAAGAAATTAACCCAGTTTTCAGGATTCAATTTCTTTCTGAAACTTAAATTTAGCCTCACTCTGCTATTCCCTTCATTGCTTTCATGTGATCTTCTGTAGAGCATCAGCAGTGGCAGAGGGGTTGCAGTTACATGACAGCTGCAGGAAACATGTTAAATACCTGATCTGGCCTTCACATGAAATAGATGCCCAGAACTGTTCTAACCCAAGATTTTCTACAGTGCAAGGGACAAAGTCTCTGAGTAGCTTTTAGATAAAGGAAGTGATGTGTTGATAGACGTGAGCTCAGCTAGTACTGTAGTGATACTATGCATCAAATATCACAGGCTCAGCAGGGAAAATATAATGTATTTCTTGTTATCTTAGCAGAGACAAAGAGCTTGAAGGCAGATGAGGAAGACGAACTTGCTGCAGAGAAAAAGAAAACTCTGCAGATACTGGGAAGCCTCTTGAACATCAACCTGGAACAGCCTAAGCCAAGTAAAACAGCAACAAGTGCCAAGAAATTCAAGTATGAATCATCTGCCATCAGTGAAGGAGTTTTAGGGAGGCTTAAGTTTTGCCGGTGTTTCCTAACCAAAATTTCTGCCTAGATGGCTGAGGAAAGTACTTCCTTTCTTGTGTGTATTTGAAGTCAGTATTTAATGGAATTCCCAGGCACTGACTAGCAGGGACTTTCTAAATGTCAATTACATTTTGGAGAGTTTTTGGTGAAGAAGCCAATTTGAATTTGTATCCTACTGTAAAGGTTTGGGGTAGCTTTCTTTTGAGCCTTTAGAGTGTCTCATGGTTTCTCTTTGCCTTTCTATTTTCTTAGAGACATTAATGCCCTCCGTTACGATCCCACCAGACAGGACCACACAGTTTTTGAAAGGAAACCAAGTACTACAGAAAAGGAGAGGTAATATTACAGCTTGGTAACTATAGTTGTGATGTTTCTCCCCTTAGAGAGAAGCCTATGGCAGCAGACTGAGTTTGAAACTACGCAGACTGCTATTTTCTCTTTAGTCCTCCCTGTGATTGCGGAAATCAATATACAATAGGAATTGTGAGCACTAAAACCGGCATGCAGTGTCACATTTTCTTTGTAGTCCATCTACTCTCTGCATGCCATTTTCTGTCCTCACTGAAGGTGAGAAAGGTCAAGTCATGGACTTGAAGATTTGAGAAGTTTTCAAGAGACAAGTTTATTAGCTCTTATCCTGTGAAAAGGCATATTAGCTCTTAACATTTCTTTTGCCAGAAGAGAAATCTGTCCTAAGTATCTTCATTTATGAACTACCACATGTTAAGTGAAAAGTCCCTTAATGATGTGGGTAATAAAAAGGAGGCTTGTTCCTGCCTTTAGAATCAAAGCTCAGATGTTTCCCCTGCACTGCTCTCTCCCTTAAAAGTGAACTCCTCATCAATGTGCATGGCTGAGTTTAGGAAAACATCAAGAGCCAGGTGGCTCTTTCTTTTAAAAACAGCTGTGTTGTGTTACTGTCCTCCAACTATCCCATTTCAGTAAAGCTAAAAGGAAGAAGAAGAAGAAAGAAGAGAGTGAGAAACTGCCTCAAGTGTCTGAAGAAGTCTATTATGATATTGCTGCTGATTTAAAAGACTTATTTGGATCTTCAAAGAGCCAATCAGAGAAACGTGAGGAAATACCCTGGGACAAAGATGATGCAGAGGACTCTGCCCCACCTGACCATTTGGAACCTGTCTCTGGGAATAACACAGCTCAGGAGCCGAGTGGTTTCAAGTTTTCCTTCTTTGGAGACACAGAGAAGTCAGGTGTAAAAGAAGGTAAGAGCAGGACAGTGCAATTTCTAGTGAATGGCTCATGTCAGGCACTGTGCAGGACTACGGTGCCTAGGAATTCAGAATCCAGGGCATTTTCAGAGGCAAAAGTGAGTAATGAGGCAGAATCATTATGATCTTCAGTTACACTTGCCAGGATTGTGGTAGCTCAGCTTGCGCCCCAGGAATCTTGAAAGGGATGTTTTGAGAAAGAACGATTATTTATTTGTTTTTTTTAAACAGTGATGGACGTTGTTGTCATCCCCTACATTTCTCAGACAGGGAAAAAGGTGATATGCCAAGTCAAAGTTTCACGCAACCCAACAAGATTTGAAATCAAAGGTGTGTTAATGGAGTAATGTGAGCAAAAGCAAATCTGGAGTTGACGCCAAGAACATTCAAGATTGCTTTATTATTTACTTAATTTTCTTATTGTACCTTTAGAAAATTGAAACTGAATGACCCATGACTATAGGGGATATAAGTGTTACACACTCAAGATTAAAACATACTGAATTAAGTCAGTCAGTAAGGTAGGAAACAAAACAAACCATGTGAAGTTAAATGAAAGATTTAAAACAAAAGAAACCAGAAAAAACCAAGCCCCCCACATTTTTACTGACTTTCAGAAAGGATTCAGTGTTCTGAATGCACTAATGAAGGTTTCAGGATATGAAAGAGACCCCCAGAACAAAGTGAAAAATACCTGAGCCGAGACGTAGTTCAGAAAGCCCAAGAGGGGAGGTTTCCATCCTTCTTAAATCTGCTTTTCCAATGTAAGTTCTTCACTGGGAAGTAGGGTTTTTTGCTGGCAAGTAGAGGAATAATCTGATTTTTTATTTCAATTGTGATAATCTTGCAGAGCCCTACATCCTTGAAACAATAAAACCTGCAAAAGTCACATGGCAAGAAGATCCACGTTTCCAGGACAGCAGTTCTGAGGATGATGATGAGCCAGAGGCATCAGAAATTGAAAAGGATCAAGAAATGCAAGTTGTATTTGTTTTCTATTTGGTTGTAGTAATTTGCTGCTGTGAGAATATTAATAGCAGCACTCAGGTCCTGGGAAACTGCTGTCTTCATTCCACATCTCTGAGCAACAGAAGTTATCCTGGAAAACCATTCCTTGCTGCACAGAGTGTAACAGTGAAACATCCCAACAGCCCATTTGCTTTGACCTTGAGTATAAAAATATGAAAGCTGAGTTTGTGGTTGAACACTGGAGAAATTAAGTGGGTAATTTTGGTTCAACCCAAACCAGTTTTGGTTTGGCCAAAAGTCAGAGACGTAGTAAATTTTCTTTTATAAAAGGGTCTTTTTTATAGGAGACCGTATTTGGTTACTGTGGAGGAATGTTCTTCCATGCATTCTGTTTCTCTGAAGCACTACAGCTTTAACTTGCATTAATGGAATTTGACAGTAACTTTCTTGATGTTAAAGTTTCCTTGTGTTTGTCCAGGTTTCTTTGCTTGCCACAAAGAGAAAGTACAAGATTTTTCTTCTTCTCCAAAGATGATGAACGACTGAGAGGTACAACAGAACTTACTCACTGTCACTCCTTTTTTGGTTTCTTTCAAAAGTCTTACTGAAAGTCAGGGAAGAAGTCCTGTCTAGTTATTTGTTCTGTAACACAGGTGAGAGGTTTAAGGAAAAAAATAAATTGCAAGTTTTCATTCGTATTTGTGGTCTAAATTGAGGTAGAATCCCATGACAAACTGCTGGTAACAAATACGCTGAACATCTGTCTTGCTTCCATTTTTTTCAGAGAATTGCCTAATATGTACCTGGCCTTTTAGGGCTTACCAAAAAAAAATCACAAATGCCTTTCAGGCATATATATCATCATTAATTTTTTCCTCTCCTTCTGGTGTTACTATTCATAGTGTTGAATATTCTTATTAGCCACTTATGTCCACATCGTTCTTGATTCTAATTAATGTGGATTTTTTTTTCTTCTGAATATAGTGAATTTTGTATTTAAAACCAAACAAAACAGCAGCAAACATTCACAGCCTCGAATGGTTCCACAGACCACAACAAGAATTGCTTGTGGTATCTTATGCAGTAACTTATCAAGACAGTCTTAAATAATGTTTTTTTCTTGAGACATATGAGGTAACGGTCATGAACTGTCTTGCTGTGTTCATACAATTAGTGCACTGAAATCTTCCAGCCTGTCTGATTTACAGGCCCTGTTGAAAGTGAGACCTCAGTCCTCAGCAGGCATGAATTTTCTTGGGAGATGTGGGGTAATGGTGCTGAGCTCTTAATGAAACAGGTGCAATTTCACTGCAGTTCCTATCTTGGCATATTAACTGCTGCTGCCTTTTGTTTTTCTTAGTACACAGGGCAGTAGTTCAGAGCATTTCTGTTGGAGCCAATCATGTTGTGGGGGATAAGAGATTATGAATGATAGGAAGAATATGAAGAATAGACCTTCTGACTTGATTGCTGTCTTGCTCATGAGTTTTACAAACAGCAGCATTTTCAGAAGTGTTTAAGGAAATCAATTTGTTCTTTTTTGGGCAGAGGGCCCAAAGTTATTTTGTAGATCAGTGGATCTCAGTGAAGAACAAGATGGTTGGGAAGATAGACGAAGATTATTGATTGAGATGAGTATTTAACATCTCTTCTTTGGTAACTGTGGGCATGAGGAGGGAACACGGCTGCTTATTTGCATGAAGAATTAAGTTCAGGACCTCTAGAAAGGCTGGCAATTTTGTAATTGCCGAGGAACTAAACTTCTGTAGTATAAAAGTGTGCATAACACCATGTTATGATGTCCCGTCAGGTAAATTAGTGAATCTCTGTAATGTACAGGACCAGTTACTTAAGTGTATGTAAAGATACAGGTGAATTTAGAAACTTGTATTAATCATTATTATTTTATTCATAATTTTATGTTATATTTTATATATTTTCAGGAATGCCAGAAGAAGCTTGAAAGTTTCCCAGAAGTTAATGAAAAGTTTCCCAGAAGTATATGTATATAATGTACATATACATATATACATACATCTCTATACACAGACATATACACATACACCTATATACATGTATACAGATGTATACAAATACATGTAGATATACATAGACATATAGACACAGACATATATATGTATAAACATAAATACATATGTAAACATATTATACATATATACACATACTTAGGCATAAATAGACATACATATATACTTATATATGCATGTCTGTATACATAAATCTAAACATATAGAAATAGACACATGTGCATTCTCCTATATATGTATCTATACATATACACATATACACACACATATATACATATCATACATATATACACACATATATATACATGTACATACATATATACACACATAAACACACACATATATATACATAGACCTATATACCTATATACATACTATACATATACACACACACATACATGCATGTACAATTTTGCACACATACATATATACACACACATACATATAGTCATATACACATATATACTCATTCACATACATATATACACATGTAGACATAAATACACATATGTACACATATACATACATACATATACATATATACATATATATGCATGGTATTCAATAAAGGGTTTTATATATATACATATATATATATGTATTATGTCTACCTAGGCCTCTGCTGCCAAGTGTCTCCAAGCCCTCCTGGGCACCTGCTGCCAGGCCCAGCCTGGCCCTAGCCCAGGGGTACCCGAGTGTTTTGACTCTTACCTATGTCCAGAGCAGCACAGCTGCCACATTCCCAGCTGGTTGTGCTGTCCCTTAGGCCGAAGCAGCGTCTGTGAGTGCCCTTGGCAGCACAGGAGCATTTCCCAGGGCCTGGGGAAGCATGGCTCTCTGACAGGGAAAAGGAAAACTGATGAGCTCCGTCTGCCCTGGCATCAGGAAGGTACAGGGTGTCCCTGCCCTTTCCCCTGTGCCGTTTCCATCCTGTTCTGCTGTTGATACGTTCTCTGACTGACTTACTGTTATTTTGCCTGCATGCTTTTCTCTGTTCCAAGGGTACACTTTAAAATGCTCAAGATTGATTACCATAGGAGTGAGGGGTTCATCAGACCCGCTGTTAACCCCATCAATCCCAACAAAAGCCACTGCTGTCCCCTCACCTACCCATCCATTCACTCCAGCATAGAAGGCTATGAGACTGTCAAGCATGATTTTTCCTTTTATTCCACCAGCTTAGAGATGACATTCAGGATGATGTCATCTTCCTAGGGAAGGAGGTGACACCGATGGGCCTGGCATTTCCTAGCTCCTTCTTGCTGCCCTGTTCAGAGACTGGAGTGATGTTGGCTTTTCCCAGTCTCGGGCACCTCTGCTGGGGAATCACCTTCCCTGGCCTGCTGGCAGTGTTCCCCATGCCAGGGGCAGGAGCAGAGATTCCCCTTGGCCAGGGCTGGAGCCCTGGAGTGGCACTGCTTGAACGGCATTTTCGTCCAACAGTGCCAACCTCGCTGGCCGCCCCAGGGCCTGGCATTTGCCCCTGCGCTTGCTGCAGCAGCAGCCGCCCTGACTCTGTGGCAACGGAGGGCTCGGGACCTGCCTTGGACCCTCGGCTGCTGAGGGGCTGCCTCACAGTGGGTGGTGGGGGGCTGAGGCCAACCCCGCCCATATTCCAGGTGCACGTGGCTTATGTCTCAGTGGCCAATGTGACCTGTGGGGCCAAGGGTACAAAGGCAACTCTGGGTTCAGGGTACAAGAGCAACTCTGGGTTCAGGCCACCTGACAACGGGAGGAGAAGGAAGAGGAGGATAGAGCTGCCCAGGGAGAGCCTCACAGTTTCAGGCTCTCAGCCTGTGCTGCAACCTCACCCACGTCACACCTCTCAGAATCAGCAAAGGAGCATCTCAAGGTGACTGTGGTGTTCCTTGACTGGACAAGAGAAGGGGGAGAGGGGCAGAAGCCTCTCTCCTAATTCAGAGCCAGCGGAGAAGAGTGGAGCAGACCTCAGTGTTCCAGTGTCAGGGTCTGACTGCTGAGACGCACCATGTCAGACAGGACAAAGGAAGCCCCCGGAGTGAGTGACCCAGGTGAGACCAAAGTGCCCTTCCCACAGCCGGGCAGAGGGGCTGTCAAGGATGGCCAGTGCAGGGCTGGAAGTGGTGGCAGGGGAGGCAGGAGCCATCCAGCCATCCGGGGGCTGGGGCCCTCCTTTCCTCAGCAAGCCGGGCCCAGCTGGGACAGGAGGCACCTGCTGGGACACCTGTGCCCACAATGGCCCATCCTCTCCAAGGCCTCCAGCCCTGTCCTTCATCCAGGCAGGCACAGAGCAGCCCTTGGGGTCAGTCCCACAGGGATGCTGTCCCCAGCCCTGCAGAGGTGCCATTCCTGGTGCCATTGACTCTCTCCCTTCCAGCATGCCTGCTGTGTAAACGATCAGAGGCTGACCCGGACATCTGTGGGGAAAAACTTGAGAGATGTGGGCTCTGTGCCCAGATGTTCTGCCTGGTGAGTTGCTCTCTGGGTTCCCTCCAGCTTTCCAACACGCAGTCCCTGCCACTCTGTCCTTACGAGCGCATCGTCTTTCCTGCAGTTTTTTGCCACTCTCCTTCATCAGCAAGGGAATGAGCGGGTAGGATTCCTGGGCTTTCTCCCAAAGGATATCCTACTGGCTGTCCACCGGCTGGCACAGAAGGTGAGAGCCTGACATGAGCGGGGAGATTTGTACCAGGCGAGGTTTGCTGGAGCTTAGCCCAGACCCCAAGAAAGGAAGACCTGCCCTTGCCAACAGCTCTGGGACCAGGAGGAGACCCCAGGGCTGCTGCTGATGGGGCTGCTGTGCTCTTTCCAGTGCTGCTTCATCTGTGGCCAGAGCGGGGCCTGTGTGAAATGGAGTGTGACCTGAGCTTCCACCTGCCCTGTGCCAAGGAGGCTGGCTGTGTCACCCAGTACATTGCACCGTACAGGTACCTCCTTTCCCCTCCTCTCCACCACCAGGGAGGAGCCCAGCACTTCTCACCCCACCCATCTCTTGTGTCCCCAGCTCCTACTGCCCTGCACACAGACCACAGCAGGCAGTGGAGGCGACTCCTGAGCCAGGCACCCTGATAAGTGAAAATGCTGGAAAAAGTGACTGCTAAGAGAAAGTTTTGTATTCTAATAGCAGCAAAGTATTTATTGACAATGTTGGAGGCAAAGCCAGTTCGTACTGGGCAAAAACTTGTTCAAGTAAAATAAGCCTAAGTTCATGGTTAACACCTTGTAATTTCCATATTAATGACTGGGCAAAAACGTGGGCAGAGCTTTCCTTTTGGCTTGGAATTTGGGTAGTGGTCTCCTGACTTCATCCCTCGGGTGGTCTCAAAGCGTCTTCTTCACCGTTGGATTTCTGCCTTTTCTTTGTTCAGTGACATGACCTGTCAACCTTGTAAAGCCTTGGCTTCAACTCTCCAAAATCTTGATTTTTACCATTTCATCCTATTGAAGTGTCTAGCTTAGTTTAATTTATGACTTCTAACCCATAGTACACTAGTTCCTATAACTACTGGACAATTTGTACCAGAACAAAGTGACTCTAGCACTTTATGCTGTTCAGAGACTTTGCTGTGCAAACAACATTTTGAAAAGCAGAATTAGAAATTTCACAAAACTAGGGATTTTCAGTCCCAGCTGTGTTTCAAAGTATATGAAGTCTTTCATTCAGTTTTAATCCTATTGGGGTTTGATACACATGTACCATTGCTAATATCACTGCTGTTGTTCTGGCTTCAGTGCTTAATTTGTATTATAGCTACACATTGTGCAGTGCCAGAAAGATTATTGCTGCCGCTATGATTGAGTGTACCAGGGAGTTTAAAGACTTGTGAGACGGTGGGCAAATAACTTATAAAAATGTCTCACCAGTGGTAGGTCTTTACTTGTTTAACTTTGGTTAAGACAGTTTTAATACTTTTAATATCATGTTTAATTTGCCATAGCATGTGCTGAGTCATTTTGTTTAGGTGTCTTAGCATTTCTTTAAACAGGTTAAAATTTATGCTAGTTTTGCAATTCAGGTACATTGTAATATGTTGGAAGAAATTTGAACTTGGAAGTTTTTGTGCACAGCCCAGACCATGGAGAGGGAAACGGGGCCTCTGTATCCTTGAGCCTGCTTCAAGAAGAGCAGTAAACAATAGAAAGAATGCGGCAGCTGCCAGGAGAAGCAGGTAAACACATTGATACTGAAAGGCATAGTTTTGAGAAAAGCACCAATCCAGCTGGTAGCACGCCCTAGCCATAGGCCAATGATACTCCTGTACTATTCGTAGACTGAGAGAATATGCGATATGTGTGTGTGTAATGTAAAGAATAAATCAGAACACTGATCATACTCCCGTGGAGGTTACATCGTGATTCTCACGCCGGAACCCGGGGAGCTCGAAACCGACATTTCTTACTTTAGTAATACAACATATAATTAAACCAAATTCTAACATGTACACAGCTACTGCTTACATAAAATATTTACACTGCTATTTCACACTACTAAAATACTTAATAAAGGTTTAAGACTGCGGCTATTTTAAAATAAAAGCTTGTGTTAATGTCATTATACTTATGAAAAGTTCAACAACTTGTGTCAAGTGAATTTGAGGATAGTGGGTTTCACAGGTTCTGAAGTCTATTTTTTTCTCTCAGGAGCTTTCTAGGTAGGCTTTTCTTTTACCCAGACTGCTGGGAGGGGGGTTAGCAACACTTTAAACAGTCCATTTCATATTTCTTGAAGAGGGTCTCCTGAGAAATTCTTAACATACACAATCACTAAAGGTACATAAATATAGTTTGCAATCAGGTAATATTTTATTTAACAGAATTTTAATAATTTCTCTTGATTTGTTAGTTTTGCACAGGAATGTTTCTGGTCACTCAGGAAAGGTATCTGTGAAAACTGAAAGATAACAGAAACTGCCCCCCCTCCTCCCCCCTTTCTTAAGAGCTTAAAAGTCAATTTGCTAAATTTCACTTAAAAGGTGTTTTTTGTTTATTGCTCTTTGTTGTATTTCGGTTCTAGTATTTGGGTTTCTCAGACATGTTTTACATTGAAATGTAACTTGTTTTATTATTGTGAAGAGATTTGGCTTTGCTACTCAGGTTTTTAAATATTGGCATGATAAATCTAATTTTTAGTGTGTTATGCTCAGCTTTCACAAAATGCTAAACTAATTTTTTTAGGTAGCACTGACTTATTCATTATTATTATTATTATTATTATTATTTCATATATTTTTTGTAATCTGATTTTGATGCACTATTTGACTGTTAGATTTTATTTCTTCTGGTACTAGGGCTGCTATTTGTTCTTGACAGTTTCAGCACCTTGTTTTGCCTTAGCATCAGTTTTTATGTTACTTACTTTTTGAACACTGTTACCTCTTTGGTGTTTTTTTACAGTACATAATGGCCACTTCTGATGGGAGTTGTAGTGCTTCTAGCAATTGCAGAATTTTTTCAACATATTTCCTTTGTGCAGTTAAAAGTCCTCTTTCTAAAATGCTCTATGAGCATGGACGATGCCAAAGACAGATTTAAAGTCAGTCCAGATGTTGATTTTGCCAGTTCTAGAGCTCAGGTGAGTGCTATCAGTCTTTCTGGGCTGAAGTTCCTGTAGGCAGAGGATTTCATTTGCTTACCTTTTTTCACAAAGCTGCTACTGGCAGAAACCAATTTTCTGCTTCCAGGAGTGGTTCTTCTTTAAGGTCTGGATGGCTGGAATAAACTGCTTTAGTGGTCTCCAGGCAGTCAGGTACAACAGGTTCAGCTGTGCATGCACTTTCTAGGAACGCAGCTGGTTGACAATGTTAGTCATTTGAATATTTATGAAATTTCCTGGCTTCTTCTATGTTTATGATCACTGCTGCTCTTTGCTTTCAAGCAGCTGGGCCAGCTTTTGCTCACTTCATCTAATTGCTTAGAGAAGTGGCTGCTGGCTTTTTGTCTGGCCCCAGCTGCTCTGTCAGGACCCCCAGGACTTTCTTTGCTGCTCGTGCAAAAACAGCCAGAAGGGCTTCCTCACATCAGGTAATCCCAACGCCGGAACCCTCAGGAGTTCCTGCTTTAGCTGCTCAAAGGCCTTATTTGCTGCAGGGGTCCAGGCTATGTTGTCTTTAGCAGCTTTTAACAGGTTATAGAATAGTTTTGCAGTTAGTCTATCAGCCAGGATAGCTTGGCATTTCAGGAACTGAGAGAGTGGCAGTCAATGGTTACCTTTCTGCTCCAGCACTGCTGACACACCAACCTGTCATGTCCAGAAACGCTCAAAGATCTCTCACTGTCTGTGCTTCAGGTGTTTGGCAGTTGCTTCTTTTCTTGCTGTTCTTGGGGAGCATTATCTTCTAGAAACTGCTTATCTCAGGGGTAACTATTGCTTCTGTATCAGTTGCTTTTTCCTGTTGAGAGACTCAGTACTCATTTAGCAAATTTGGAGTCTACAGAAGAAAATCTTGTTTTTCGGTGGTTATTAATAAGTTACTTATAAATTGCAGAAACATACTTTCTCCCAGTGGCAACTGCTATTGTTTCAGATGTTAAAATCTTTGAGGTAACATTGTCCAAGGTAGCTGTTGTGAGTGGTGTGGTTTTTGGTTGTTTTTTTTTTTTTCTTTTTAGCAAATATATTAAAGCTTTCTTACTTAAATGCAAATATTTTCGGACTTTTTGCTAAGGAAAGACAGAAAAGAACATTTTTAAAATCTAATACTTGCTTTTTGTTCTCAGTTATTGGTTTTGCTTCTGGTTGTACTTCTATTTAGATGGGGCTTGCCCATTTTGACTTACTTGGTGTGTTAGTAGCTCAGACTCAGGATACACTTAATCCAAATTTGATTAATATTTTGATTATTCTGTTTTGGTTTCACACAGTTCATAGCTAAACTCAAAGCTGTTATCAATTGTTTTTCTTTTTTCTTGAATTCAATTTTGCAGCTTCCAGATTTTCTAACAAATTTTTGCCCATAAGGGTTTGTACAAATTTGGTAAACATAAAAACTGATGTACTTCATTTGTTTTCTCATTTTAAACTTAAGGGGTTTCAAAAGAAAGCTTTCTCTGTTTGACCAGTTGCACACCTGTGACTTGAACAAATTTATGACTTTTAAGTATCAATTTTTGATTTAAAACAAAAGCTGTAGTTCCAGTGTCAAGCAGCAACAGTTTTTTTCTAATGTTTATATTTTTATATTGGAGCTGCTACTACAATTTTAAGTACCACCACATCTATTGTATAAAATACTTACATGTAATAAACAATTGCAAAACAAACAAATCCTAATTTTAGGTCTTGTCCAGTGTGGCATGCTTACAGTTAATTTTTCAACACTGCCACATTTTGGCAGGGTAATACTTTCAACAATATGATCTTAGATGTTTTAGGTATTGAGTAACTTTTCTGAAAACAAATAAAACAACTCAGAAAACAGTAACTTCACACAAAACTCTTAACTCTTTTTTTTTTTACAATAAGGCATACACACAAAACTCTCAACTTGTCTAAAAACAAGACAACCACACAGAAGACAGTAACCACACACACAAATCTTAATTTTAGGCTTTATCCAGTGGGCTATTTTTATAGGCAATCTATCAGAGGTACCACTCATTTACAACACAATAGCCCACATTGTCAGTGGGATTATAAACAAAAACTTATTTCAAACATATAGTAATTTCTCTAAATCCAAAATCACACACACAACTCTTAAAATGCACAACACTGCTTAATTCTAAAACAAACATAAAGTACATACACAGACTTCACACTCAGCTCGTGGCTGATCATATCTTATTCATTCACTAATCACATGTATACTACAAATTAACACCTCAACTTACTTTTTCACAGTATACAAGACAGCTCAGACACCCAATAACTTTTACCTGTGTCTCATTTACTAATCACACATAAATTATTCAAAACTAAAATGCACACGAGAACTGGTACACACAAAGGCTTGGCTCAGACACACTTAAAAACCTGGGCAAACAGCTCAGACACAGACAAAAACTTAGATAATAGCAAACAATTTGCACAGAGAAAAGCAATGCTGTAAGAGCCCACAGAAAAAAAACAAACACTGCGAGCTGCGTCTGTAGGATTTTAACACTTAAAGCACAGAGTAGTTTCTCTAATACAGAAAACACAGAGAAACACAGGATTCTGGAATTACAGGTACAGATAGAGGTACAGAGAGTTAGCTCCGTGCAGGGAAGAATTCCCTTTTTAAAGGGGACATTGCCTACTGCTTCTGGAGGAATTTAATACCAGGACACAGATACAGGTACAAGCAGGAAGATGAACTCTGGGGAGGATATCTCACAACCCCCGTTCACTTCTGCAACAAGATGTCTCTTGTTATCCTTTAGGTTACAGGACAGGAAAACAGAAATACCTTTTGGCAAAATGCAGCGAGTTCTTTTCCACCCCTGTAAAAGGCACTGAAGAAGGGGGAGCCCCTCTAGGTAAAACTCACCTAGGGGTGCCCAGGGGGTCCCCAATCACCTACGGATTATGCAGCCAGATGGAAATGTCCTGCTGGGGTGCCAAATCTGATAAGCGAAAACGCTGCAAAAAGTGACTGCTAAGAGGAAGTTTTGTATTCTAATAGCAGCAAGGTACTTATTGATAATGTTGGAGGCAAAGCCAGTTCGTGCTGGGCAAAAACTTGCCTAACTTGTTCAAGTAAAATAAGCCATTTATAGTCTTAAGTTCATGGTTAACACCTTGTAATTTCCATATTAATGACTAGGCAAAACCGTGGGCAGAGCTTTCCTTTTGGCTTGGAATTTGGGTAGTGGTCTCCTGACTTCATCCCTCTGGTGGTCTCAAAGCGTCTTCTTCACCGTTGGATTTCTGCCTTTTCTTTGTTCAGTGACATGACCTGTCAACCTTGTAAAACCTTGGCTTCAACTCTCCAAAATCTTGATTTTTACCATTTCATCCTATTGAAGTGTCTAGCTTAGTTTAATTTATGACTTCTAACCCATAGTACACTAGTTCCTATAACTACTGGACAATTTGTACCAGAACAAAGTGACTCTAGCACTTTATGCTGTTCAGAGACTTTGCTGTGCAAACAACATTTTGAAAAGCAGAATTAGAAATTTCACAAAATTAGGTTTTTTTGGTCTCTTTTTCCTCCACACCCAGTGCCTCATCTGCATGGAGCCTGTGGAGGACAGAAAGACTTTCAAGACCATGGTGTGCCCAGAGTGCAAAAGCATCTGGTTCCACAGGGACTGCATCCAAGTAGGAGCAGTTTCCTCACCCCCAGGGGCACAGCAGGGGCTCAGCAGCACCAGGGCCTCACTCAGTGCTGCTTGTTTCTCCTGCAGGGACAGGCTCTGTCTGCAGGTATTTTAGCCTTCCAGTGCCCCCTCTGCAGAGGCCATCGGGAATTTCTCGTGGATATGTTCACTGTGGGGATCTGAATCCCCTTGAGGTTGGTGTCCTTCTGCTGGGCTCACAACACAGGAGGGTGCAAGTGCTGTGCCTTGCCAGGGCATGCCCCAGCACTCTTGGCCCTGCACTGCTTTGGGAGGGCCACGTTCAGCTTCTCACAGGAGTTGGAAATGGCACAGGGGAAAGGGCAGGGACTCACCTGCCAGATGCCAGGGCAGGCAGAGCTCATCAGTTTTCCTTTTCCCTGTCAGAAAGCCATTATGGGAGGAAGGCGATGCATTCAGGGACCTGGGAGTGAGGCACCACCAGTGCAATGCCAGAGAGTGCCTTTATCCAGGAGGCAGAGAGGAGGCAGAGGAAGAGGGGTAAGTTGCCAGAGGGGGGCCGTGGGGGGCTCTGCAGAGGATCTGTGCCTTGGCAAGGGCTGAAAGCAGAAGGAGCCTGAAGGAGAGCTTGGCCAGATATCCCATGCTTTTGACACTTTGTCCTCACGGCCATCAATCTTTTTGCTTCCCCAGGCCCTGGGAAATGCTCCTGTGCAGCTCCTGTGCTGCCGAGGGTACCCACAAACGCTGCTCCAGCCTGACAGACAGCGCAACCAGCTGGGAATGTGGCAGTTGTGCTCCTCTGGACACAGGTAAGAGACAAAGCACACAGGTGCCCCTGGGCTGGGGCCATGCAGGGCCTGGCATCAGGTGGCCAGGATGGCTTGGCAGAGCCTGTCTGCTCCAGGAGGGCTGGGGGCACTGCTCTGGCCCAGCCTGCCTTGGACCTGGGGAGCCCTTGACCTTCCCACTTCCCCTTACAGCCCCCGGGAATGAGTCAGAGCTGGACATCCCTGACCTGGGCACACAGGACAGCAGCTCCTCCACCAGTCCTGGGCCTGACCTCACACAAAATGGCTCCTGCCAGCAAGGTCAGGCCCCAGATCCACAGGGCCAGCGCAGAACTCTGCGTGACAGAACCCATGTGCCAACACCAAGTGCTGGGCGGCGCCAGCCCAGGCAGAGACAATCGGGGACATCCTGCAGGCAAAACTGCTCCAGCCTGCAACATCGGACCCCAGATCCACCTATCGGGTCCACAAGTCCCCATGACAGGAGCCGCGTGAGACCATCAGGTATTGCGAGTCGCACATCAGGGACGTCCTGCAGGCAAAACTGCTCTCGCCAACGTCAAAACTCAAATTCATCCAGCCTGTCCAGAAGGCCCCACGACAGGAGCTGCCCGCCTGCACCGAGTGCTGGGAGGTGAAACCGAAGGGAGAACGCATCGGGAACATCCCGCAAGGGAAACCACTCCTGCCTGCAATGGCACAACCCAGATCCACCTGGCAGGTCCACAAGTCCCCATGACAGGAGCCATGTGAGACCATCAAAAAAATTGTTTACTCCGAAACAGGTAACAATCTCAGGGGAAAAAAGATTTGTTTTCTTGCCCTGGTTCCTTAAGAGTTAATTAAATTAAATCCATTTAAAGTAAAAATAATTTTAAGACACAGATCACTGCACAGCCTCCAAAGACAGAAGTTAAATCAGGAATCTAATGAGGGCAAAGGCTTTAAAGACCTTCTAAGGATCCTGATTGCATTAGAAGCAGATCCAGCTGTTTTAAATTTGCTGTAATAGAACAACAAACTGCTCTACAGGTGAAAACCATTCCTAATCAGATATAAAAATGGAATCCAGCTCTGACCAATTAACCTAACGACTCCCCTGGTTAATGAGGCACAGCTGTCCCAACACAGCAGCAAAATCTGCCTTCTGGTTAAACACCAGGAGAGAGGCACAAACTGCAACCGTGTTTCACAAACAGTTCAAAACACCTCAAATTCCAGGGAAAACGGTAATCTGACATTCAGCCTAGGCCTGACACATTCAAGGGACTGTGCAGGATATGATGCAGCTCAACACTGATGTATTAATATTTTCAACCAGGAAAAAACATAAGTTGATTTTATGTGTTTTAAACCATCCCTACTCTACCTGCAAGATCCACACTAACATTGTTCAATAGAAAGGGATGAGGAGGGAATAGGATTTTGTTGGTTTATTTCATAGGAAACGGCATCGGAATAAGAGGCACAAGAAAGCAACATTTGAAAATATGGTTTGCATTAAAGACTTATTTAGTGAATAAAGTACATGGAATTAAAGAATCCCCATGGCTGTGCAATTCATGAAGTGAATGACAACAAGCAACAACTAGAAGTTCTCCAACTTTTAAAGCATCCTATTAGTTTGGAGGTGGGAATTTAACTGGATACAGGGGAGAAAGTTATGGTCATTACAAAGAGTATGGTGGGAAAAAGAAAAACACTACAGCAGCAGAACTTCATCCCACCTTAGCCAATCCCTCTTTTAAACAACAATAACAGGACACACAAACTGCTTACAGCTACTTGAACCCAAGGCTTTCACTAGACTGCAGAAGACTCAAAGACTAGTTGTGACTTCAGAGAGCTTTAACTCCAGAAAAAAAACCCCACCTCGTACATATTTTTAATTATAAAGCAACAAGTAAACTCTTCTCACTCTAAACATACATACCTAAGCACATCACTCATGTGTATTTATGCGTGTATTTATATACTTTTGTGCATCAACAGCGCTCATTCCACACTTCTACGCACCTGCCCGTCCACACCCCCGAGCCGCGGATTTTACGCCGCCACAAGCGGAGCCGGGAAGCGCCTCGGAGGGTCTGGGAGCAACGAGCGGGGGTTCGGCCCCGCAGGGACCGCGCCCGCCGGAGCCGGTGCCGCCCGCCGAGACTCAGGCTGGGAGCACAGACGTGCCCCGGGGGCGCGGCCGGGAACGGGGAGCCGCGGGCAGCGGGACCGGGGGACGGCACCGGGGAGCCGCGAGCGGCGGCACCGGGGGTTGGAGCGGAGCTGCCGGGAACGGGGAGCCGCGGGCGGCGGGACCGGGGGACGAGATGAGCGGCCGGAAACGGGGAGCTGCGGGCAGTGGAACCGAGCGGATCGGCCGGGAACGGGGAGCCGCGGGCGGCGGGACCGAGGGACGGAAGGGATGAGCGGCCGGGAACGGGGAGCCGCGGGCGGCGGGACCGAGGGACGGAAGGGATGAGCGGCCGGGAACGGGGAGCCGCGGGCGGCGGGACCCAGGGGCGGGTCAGCTGTTCCCGCGCCCGGCGCGCGCCCCCCGCGCCTTTCGAAACGCGCGCCAAGCCCGCGCGCTGCGCGCGTCTGGACGCTACCACTGCTGCTTCCCGAGCGGGGGGCGGCCGGTCGCGCCTTCTTTCCCCTCCTTCTGAAAGAACGGCGCCGCTGAAGGGACAGTAGCAAAGCTCCTCGTTAGACACGAATGGGAAAAGCGTTGCTTTGGCGGTTGCTCCTGTGTTTTTGTTAATTTCTGCTCATGTATTGCAGAAAACGCCCCTGCTTTCCTTCGTGATTGGTTACGCCCAAGGCGCCCTTCGTCACAAGACCCAGCCCATGTGTTCCCACCACACTTGACCGGCGGGAAACATGAAGCCTGCAGAGAACCCGGCTGCCTAACGAGGCGGAACCCTTTCCGCGTGAGAGCTGGGAAGAGGTGCTGGGGGGAAGGTAAATCGAGTGTCGCCGCGGGGAGGGCACATGGGGGCGGTGAGGGAGGGGGGCGGCGGGGCCGGCGGCGAGGGGCTGTTCCTCGGGCCCCCTTTGCCGGGTGGGGGTCTCTCGGGCCGGGCCCGGGCCCGGGCCCCTCTGCCGGGCGTCCCTCGGCAGCTCCTGACGCGGTCGGGTCTGTGCGGGTCTCCCATGCTTCCGATAGAGCACCCCGGGTTATGCGGTAACGAGCCGCTGCCATTCACGATCGCGCAGCCGGTGATGCGATTCGAGGTTTAAGGCAGCCCCCGGTGCGGAGCAGCAGCGCGGGGTTTGCGGGCGCTGGACAGAGCAGGGAGCGCTGTTGGGGGAGCGATTTGCCCGTAATTTGACATTCCAGGCGCACTGGCCCCTGCGGCGCCAGTGTCGGTGAGCTGTTGTTGTCTCCCCGCAGGAAAGCGGAGCGTGTGTTCCTGGTGTGATGCTTTGACTTCAGGCATAGAGAAGGAACAGATTTCCAAGCGTTTGTATGTTGGAGGGCTTGGCCATACGGTGTCTAAGGCCGAACTGGAGGAAAGATTTGAGAAGTTTGGGCATGTTTTGGATGCAGAAATTATTACCAGAAAAGATGATCAGGGTATGTTTTGTTTTATCTTTTCAAGGTTCATTGCTTTTCAGTTTGAAGCGTGAAATGGAATTTTTGCTTCAGAGTCACTTTATTTTCACAAAATAGCTTAATTTTCAGTTTTAAAGGAAACACTGATATTACACAGAAGTTAACTGGATGTTTGTCATTGATCAGGGAACCCTGTGAAAACTTTTGCCTACGTCAGTGTCAGCATTTCTGATGCCGAGCTTAGAAAGTGTAAGTACATCTTTCTGGTTTTTACTTGTTGATGTTTTTGAGCCAGGTTGTTTTACTGATAACACATCTGATGTCACAACAGGATGTGGTCAAGGTAGAGCTTGTTTTATTCTGTTGCCTTCTTTAAGCTTCAATTTTATGGGTACCTTTCAGGTACAAACTTAAACCAAGTGAGCAGTGAGGTGTAATATCACGCTAAAGAAACGTCAGCCTGTCATAGAAGGAGGTGTAGTGAAGTCTGGGCTGTGCTTCTTTAACGTAAAAAATACTTATTTTCCCATCTCGTTGTTTTGCAGGCATGTCAATTTTAAATAAAACAAAATGGAAAGGAGGGACACTGCAAATTGAGTTGGCCAAAGAAAGCTTTTTGCACAGGTAAAAATCAGTTTTTAAAAATGCGTGTTGCTGCTCAAGTTACCCCTCTTCTGTTTATCTGATAATATTATGGCTGTGCTTTCATCTTCTACACTCTTTCAGTTTTCATAGAGAGTGGTGGAGTGTTGATGCATGTGTGATACTGCAACGTGATTTATGTTGTTATTCCCTTAAAGGGAACGTCAAGGTGTTGATTCCTTGAGCAGTGGGTGGTTGCTGTTCTGTGGGAGGGGGTCCCTGCCAGCTCGAATCCAGCACATGGGCTTTATTTAGTAGAGTACTTTTCCCATGTCTGATGTACTTCTTGGTACAGGCTTGCCACAGAGGGGGAGGAAGCAAAGCTGCAGAAAGAAAAGCCACAGAGAAATAACCAAGCATGTCTGTTGGAATCACTGAAAAAGGCTGGAGTTGTGGACTTCCACATGAAAGCAGTCCCGGGTACAGAGGTGCCAGAACACAAGGTATGCTGGGGGAGATGTGTAAGAGAAGTAAACCAAGAAAAAGCAAGCTCATTATATCTAAATTTATGCTAAATCTCTGTGCCTTATGTAAAGACATGTAATTATTGGGGGTGACAGTCCAAGTTGTGAAAAGTGGGCTGAAGAAATACCTCCTGTAGAGACAAGGAGAAGGCTCCTGTTATTCAGAGAGAGTGCTCAGGCATTGGAATGGGCTGCCCAGAGAGGGGGTGGATTCCCCATCCCTGGAGGTTTTTCAACTGAGCTTGGCCGTGGCACTGAGTGCCATGATCTGGTAAAGGGACTGGTGTTGGACCAAGGGTTGGACTTGACGATCTCAGAGGTCTTTTCCAACCCAATCCATTCTATGATTCTGTGATTCTTTGCAGTGACTGGAAATAATTGTGATCTGCTTGTCCCCTCTCGTGGTGTTAAATCAGGAAATGCTTTGTTCCTTGTGTATGTTGGGAATTTGCATAAGCCTGTAGCATAATGTACATTCATGTCACCCTTAAAAGCTTGTAAAGAGACTGTGTGACTTACTTTTATACAGCACATAATTTTTGGTGGCTGGGCTGTCAGGAACTGCTCTCTGTGCTTCACATTCAGGATTAGGGTCTGCACGTGCTTACAAGAGGAAGATTAAAATCACTGAACATGCAAATTAAGACAGGAAAAATAATATTAATTGGAAAGTTTTGAAAATTATTTGCAAAGCACAGAATGGTGTTAGAGGGATTTTTGTGTGTGTGTGGCAAAGGGGAAGAGAGCAAAATAATAGTGATTCTGTCTGTGCAGTGGCTGCTGTTAACTCATAAACCAGAAGCCATATATTAGACATAGTACTTGCAAAGTAAAGAAATTTACTACTTTGTTATCATTCTTTATTTGCAGGTCGTAGAAGTTTGGGGTTTTGGTTGGCTTTGGGTTTTGTTGTTTTTGAGAAGGAAGCTGGCTAAGTTGCACAGTACGATTATATCTCACTAAAGAGCATAAACAAAAATGAATTAGTCACAGATGGTTCTTTTATTAGTAGTTCTGTTATCCAAGAACAAACATCTTTCTCTGTTCCAGGGTTACTTCCACTCTCTTTTTGTTTAACACCGTTTACTTTTCTTTTCCTATAGAAGTGGGTTGTTGGTAAATTTGGCAGAGTCTTGCCTGTCCTCCACCTCAGGAATCCGCAAAAGAATAAAATATCCTTTTCCTACTGTCTGGGCATAGGCACAGTTCCCTTCCTTCTTCTGTCATATGGAGAAACAGTTGCTGAACAGTCTTAATTTTGATTGCTATGTCAGACTCAATTTACTGAATCCCTCAAGTGTGTCTTGCAGTAAATTTGTGTGATTTGGAGCAGTTTCTTAGACTGCACAAGTCAGTTGCTTAAAGACATGAGATGAAAAAGGGCTCCTTGTTGTCCTTTCGTGTAGAATTCAGCCTGTTCAGAAAGACTCGAGTCTGTTTGCTGGAGGAATCTTGTTTTAATTCCTTAACTCAGACCAACGTTGTGAAATATGACCCCTCAAAGTACTGCCATAACCTGAGGAAGCTGGAGCCAGACCGGGCACAAGCAGCTCCTGTGCCTGAGCTCACCCAGCACTTGGAAGGGAGAGATGTCAGTGCAAACAGGAAACGACAAGGAGAGTTCTCTGGGATGAAGAAACCACCTAAAAAACCGAGGCCACTGTGCAGTGAGGCCCTGAATGGAGCAGCAGCTCTGTCCTCTGGGTGCCAGCCCCGTCCAAAACACACCAGCTCACCACAACTCAGCCAGAGATCAAACCCCAAACCCAATGACGAGTTGAAATTGCCTCCATCGAGGAGTCTGGATAGTAAAACGCCAGGCAAAGGTTTATCATCAGATCAGAGGAATGTTAGTGGAGTTACAGCTCGAAATAACACGAGTGTTTCTGACAGTGATGTTGATTCTGAAGAGGAGATCAGAGCCGTGGTAAAGAAAGAGACAGAAAAATGGAAAGCTGGAAATGCTGAGACTGAAAGTGACCCCTTGGAAATCGCTGGGGATGATTTTGGATTAAAATACAGTAGTCACTGGTCCTTAAGCAAGCCAGATGCCATGAAGAAAACCACTAAAGGAAGTTACAAAGAGACTGTGGAATATGGTAATAGTTATGATTCAGCAGGTACAGATGAAATTATTGCTGAAGGTAAAACTCCAGATCCAAATAGCAGCAAAACTGCAATTTTAGAAGATTCTGAACAGATGAAGGTGGAAAGTAAAAAAATCCTAGCTAACAAAAAAAGTGCTTTGTTAAATGACTCATCACTGAAAACTCAAAATGTAGAAGGAGAACACATTGAAAAAAAGTGGAAAATTAAAAAATCCAAAATTGGTGCATTGCAAACTTCAGCAGTTACCAGTACAGCAGAGACAAGTGATAGTGAGAGCTCTCACTCGGAGTCTGAGCAAGGGGAGTCTGAAATCAGTTCTGACTATGAGTCCATGATGCAAAACTGTTACCGCTTAGACCTTTCCTTACATGACTTAAAAGCATTGGCTGCCAAAAACACTGGGACACCTGCAGAGGAATCTGATGGTGCACAGAGTTCTGCTCAGTCCCCTGCTGAAGAAAATCCTAAGGGTAATGCAAATAAACCAAAACTTCCTAAATGTCACCCTGCAGATAAAAAAAAAAAGCATCTCTCCTGACGATGTGCTGGCTGATATTTTAGCAGGGGAGAATAAGGAAAGCTCCAAGGGACAAAATAATTCACGTTTGAAATATCAGCCCTTCAGGGGAATGGGGTCCCTTTGTGTGAAAGAGTCAACTAAGGACAGTACTGGGTTAAAAAAGGGGTCTGTAGGTTTAGGACTTGGAGCTTGTGTATTTTCTTCTGGGGAGGAGTCATCTAAAAGACAGCCCAAGAACCATCCATTGTGTGCACTTCAAGTCAGCAGTAAAAAGAGACAAAATGTGCCCAGTGAGCAGCATGAGGCACCGTCACCTGGTGCCTCCTCAGCAGATGAGAGACATCAGCCTGTTTCCAGGCCATGTTTACAGGGGAAGAAAAAAGACAGGAGTTCTCCACAAGACCACAGTTCAGAGCATGGAGCTGCCTCTCCCAGCCTTGATCAGAGTGACAGTGAGAGCAGTGACAGGGACAGCAACGCTGCAGGGGCTCTGAAACACGTTAAACGGCAACGGGAGAGCCCAAAACTGCTTTCCAAAAAAATGAAGATGAATGTAAGCAATAAAAAGCCAGAACGCGAAGCTAATACATGTGAGAACAGGAAGACAAGCCTTCCAGAAGATAAGGAGCTTTGTCTTCATGCTACTGCTTCAAAGGAATCTGCAAGAGACAAACAGGAGCAGGACAACCAGAGGAGGCTGGCGGCTCTGGAGGAGAGACACAGGGAGAGAGAACTCCAAAAGAAACTCATTCAAGGAGCACTTTCGAATCTGGTAATTACACTCACAACTTTTATCTGAATAGTCCAGAGTACAAGGAAAAGGGTAATTAATGTATGTGAATTAAGATTCCTAAAAATCATAGTCTGGATCTTCTGATACATTGCCAGTTTTGAGTATATACAAAATCCTGCATACCTCGTCCCTGGAATGCCTCTGGAGTTGCAGGAGGAATAGCAGAGGTCATGGAAATGCCTTTTAGATACTTCTGTATTAGTGCAGCAAGTACTTGCTGTGTTTGACCTGACATTTCCCCCTTTCCTAGGACGGCCAGCCAGCAGGGAAGCACAAACACATCCTATTCGATTCAGACACGGAAAATGAGACGTTGAAAAAAGACGCAAGTTTGGGAAATATGCCTGGAGAAGTAAGTGTTATTAGGCAAAAGCCCTGTGTGACCATGCCTTTTGTTCTGAAGATTAGATTTCCTAGTGAAGTGCCAGAGAAATGTAGGTAAGTTTTGAATTAACATCAGACAGGTTTGACAGTACTTAACCATTCATCTGAGAAAGCTTGAGAGCTTGGAGAATTTGGAAGGAGTTTGAGATTGGTACAGAAGGTATTCTAACTTAGAAGAGAAAGAACTTCTGTATAATTAGTGTTGAAATTCCTCTGCTTTTAGGCAAAGGCAGGGGAGGAGATTGGGCTTGAGCAGTACAGAAGTATTCTGCTCTTTCTGAGACTGGATGAACTGCTAAGGCAGTATCTTGTTTTTGTTGAGCTCCAAAGAACTGTGTAAGGTTTCGTCTTTACTATCATTAGCAGACTCCTCATGATTTTACTGCCATGGTTTAGTACAATTAAATACTTATTTTTTTCTCAAATAGAACTTCTTATCTATGACATTTTTTAATCGCATCTCTGCTAAAACTTTAAAGCATTGGGTTTGCTTTTGTTGGGATTTTGCCTTATAAATGTATTGAGATTAGGACCATTATCGTTATTTAGCCATTGACATTTTTACCTTCCTTGATGTAATCAGAAATTTGCAATTTTTTAACTGTTGTAAAATCTGAGTTGCCCATTTGTAATGGTTCTACCCATGGCTTCCTCAGTAACCACTGTATCTAAGGAAGTTACAAGTATTCCACATGTGTCTTCCACATAGTAGGGGAGGAGGGGTTTTTGGTTTTGGTTGTCCCTTTTTCCTTGGCCGGGGTTGCTGGTGGGAGAGGCTGGAGTCTGATCCCTTCGGTTGCTGGTGGTTCTCCTGTCCTGGGTGAGATTGTTTCATGCTTGTTCCCCTTCCTTGAAGTTTTTAATTGTGTTTGTCTGTTTCATTTGGGTTTTTTTTGGTTTGGTTTTGTTTCTTCCCAATTTTCTTGTTGATCAGTCCCCTTTTCCCTTTCCCCTGGGGGTGGGATCCTACGTACTGTGTACACAGTGTGATTGTGAATGTTAGAAAATATAATTTCTTCTTTTTATTCATTTCAGTTTCTTTTGAGTTAATTTCTTTTCAGTGTTTCTTCCGTTTGCTGGGGAGGCTTTTGAGAGGGGGGAAGGGGGGCCAGTCGAGAGTTGGTAAAAAGCTAGGCTAAACCTGGACACCATTACGTGGATATTTTGCCCATGATGAAATGGAATAATCATAATTTTAATTTTATAATTATAAACCAGAGTTGCACGAGGTGTGTATACAAGATAAGATTGGCAGCATGTTGATCAGTGCTGGAAATGCACAGGGTTGTGCAGGAAATCCACTTTTTCAGGAAAACTGGAAAGCACATGGACAAAGTTGGTACTGATTTATATTCTCAGATGTAAATAACCTCCTTCTTTTGTTTTTCCTTTTTGTTTAACAAAGGATACATCTGCTCCCAAGCCTTCAGGCAAACTGTTTGACAGCAGTGAGGACGAGGAAGACAACACGGACAATGAACGATTCATAATTAAGCCACAGTTTGAAGGCAAAGCTGGGGAAAAAGTGAGTGAACCCATCACTGGAATTTAGTTTTCCTCTGAGAGTCTATAGGGCCACTTCAGAGGAACAGAACTGGTAGGCTTGTATTATTACTGAGTATGATTTATATCAATTTACAATAGAATTCCCTTCAACAGAGGAAAGAGTGGCCATGGAGGAAATAATGTGTGGTGTTATCTTTGTATCCAAAGAAATTCCTGGAAAAGGCCTCAAGAGCTAAAGATTATTAGTATGTTGCCATGAAGTATGAAAAGAAAGGGATTGAACGTTGCTGATTTCCTCCTCCAGTGCTTAAGAGCACTTGTTTCATTTGTTTAGCTCCTGAGGCTGCAGTCCCGATTTGGCACCGATGAAAGATTCCGCATGGACGCCCGATTCCTGGAGAGTGACAGTGAGGAGGAAGGTAAAGCTGCCCATACTTCCTGGTTACTGGTAGTAATGGAGCCATATCATGGAGCTTTAGCTTTTGAAGCACCTTATGGCCTCCTTTGGCTTCTTTGGTGATCCCTTAAAAGAAAACCACCCACCTCTGCTGTGGCTCTGCATGGGAAACACCAGGGGTGGCTGTGCTTTCTTAAAGGTGTATGCTGCAAAAGTATTTGGAACAGCTGAGTGAGGCACATGTGCCTAATAAAACAACATTTGAGACTATTTTTAATACAGCATGATATCAGAATGTGTTTATCCACATTGAAAAACTGGGTAAGCGGTGACTTAGAAAAACCCCCTTTTGGATCATTATATTCATTTAAACTGTTTGTTTTGTAGCCATCCTGCAGCCTGTGGCTGATTTGGCAGTCTTAAGTAGGGTCATTTTTTTTCTTTAGCAGCAGAAGGCAGAAAAGCTGAAAATAGAAAAAGTTTGAATATCCACCCCCAAGAAAAAGAAATTAACCCAGTTTTCAGGATTCAATTTCTTTCTGAAACTTAAATTTTTGCCTCACTCTGCTATTCCCTTCATTGCTTTCATGTGATCTTCTGTAGAGCATCAGCAGTGGCAGAGGGGTTGCAGTTACATGACAGCAGCAGGAAACATGTTAAATACCTGATCTGGCCTTCACATGAAATAGATGCCCAGAACTGTTCTAACCCAAGATTTTCTACAGTGCAAGGGACAAAGTCTCTGAGTAGCTTTTAGATAAAGGAAGCGATGTGTTGATAGACGTGAGCTCTGCTAGTACTGTAGTGATACTATGCATCAAATATCACAGGCTCAGCAGGGAAAATATAATGTATTTCTTGTTATCTTAGCAGAGACAAAGAGCTTGAAGGCAGATGAGGAAGACGAACTTGCTGCAGAGAAAAAGAAAACTCTGCAGATACTGGGAAGCCTCTTGAACATCAACCTGGAACAGCCTAAGCCAAGTAAAACAGCAACAAGTGCCAAGAAATTCAAGTATGAATCATCTGCCATCAGTGAAGGAGTTCTAGGGTGGCTTCAGTTTTGCCGGTGTTTCCTAACCAAAATTTCTGCCTAGATGGCTGAGGAAAGTACTTCCTTTCTTGTGTGTATTTGAAGTCAGTATTTAATGGAATTCCCAGGCACTGACTAGCAGGGACTTTCTAAATGTCAATTACATTTTGGAGAGATTTTGGTGAAGAAGCCAATTTGAATTTGTATCCTACTGTAAAGGTTTGGGGTAGCTTTCATTTGAGCCTTTAGAGTGTCTCATGGTTTCTCTTTGCCTTTCTATTTTCTTAGAGACATTAATGCCCTCCGTTACGATCCCACCAGACAGGACCACGCAATTTTTGAAAGGAAACCAAGTACTACAGAAAAGGAGAGGTAATATTACAGCTTGGTAACTATAGTTGTGATGTTTCTCCCCTTAGAGAGAAGCCTATGGCAGCAGACTGAGTTTGAAACTACGCAGACTGCTATTTTCTCTTTAGTCCTCCCTGTGATTGCGGAAATCAATATACAATAGGAATTGTGAGCACTAAAACCGGCATGCAGTGTCATCTTTTCTTTGTAGTCCATCTACTCTCTGCATGCCATTTTCTGTCCTCACTGAAGGTGAGAAAGGTCAAGTCATGGACTTGAAGATTTGAGAAGTTTTCAAGAGACATGTGTATTAGCTCTTATCCTGTGAAAAAGCATATTAGCTCTTAACATTTCTTTTGCCAGAAGAGAAATCTGTCCTAAGTATCTTCATTTATGAACTACCACATGTTAAGTGAAAAGTCCCTTAATGATGTGGGTAATAAAAAGGAGGCTTGTTCCTGCCTTTAGAATCAAAGCTCAGATGTTTCCCCTGCACTGCTCTCTCCCTTAAAAGTGAACTCCTCATCAATGTGCATGGCTGAGTTTAGGAAAACATCAAGAGCCAGGTGGCTCTTTCTTTTAAAAACAGCTGTGTTGTGTTACTGTCCTCAAACAATCCCATTTCAGTAAAGCTAAAAGGAAGAAGAAGAAGAAAGAAGAGAGTGAGAAACTGCCTCAAGTGTCTGAAGAAGTCTATTATGATATTGCTGCTGATTTAAAAGACTTATTTGGATCTTCAAAGAGCCAATCAGAGAAACGTGAGGGAATACCCTGGGACAAAGATGATGCAGAAGACTCTGCCCCACCTGACCATTTGGAACCTGTCTCTGGGAATAACACAGCTCAGGAGCCGAGTGGTTTCAAGTTTTCCTTCTTTGGAGACACAGTGAAGTCAGGTGTAAAAGAAGGTAAGAGCAGGACAGTGCAATTTCTAGTGAATGGCTCATGTCAGGCACTGTGCAGGATTACGGTGCCTAGGAATTCAGAATCCAGGGCATTTTCAGAGGCAAAAGTGAGTAATGAGGCAGAATCATTATGATCTTCAGTTACACTTGCCAGGATTGTGGTAGCTCAGCTTGCGCCCCAGGAATCTTGAAAGGGATGTTTTGAGAAAGAACGATTATTTATTTGTTTTTTTTAAACAGTGATGGACGTTGTTGTCATCCCCTACATTTCTCAGACAGGGAAAAAGGTGATATGCCAAGTCAAAGTTTCACACAACCCAACAAGATTTGAAATCAAAGGTGTGTTAATGGAGTAATGTGAGCAAAAGCAAATCTGGAGTTGACGCCAAGAACATTCAAGATTGCTTTATTATTTACTTAATTTTCTTATTGTACCTTTAGAAAATTGAAACTGAATGACCCATGACTATAGGGGATATAAGTGTTACACACTCAAGATTAAAACATACTGAATTAAGTCAGTCAGTAAGGTAGGAAACAAAACAAACCATGTGAAGTTAAATGAAAGATTTAAAACAAACAAAGCCTCCCACATTTTTGTTGACTTCAGAAAGGATTCACTGTTCTGAATGCACTAATAAAGGTTTCAGGATATGAAAGAGACCCCCAGAACAAAGTGAAAAATACCTGAGCAGAGATGTAGTTCAGAAAGCCCGAGAGGGGGAGGTTTTCATCCTTCTTAAATCTGCTTTTCCAATGTAAGTTCTTCACTGGGAAGTAGGGTTTTTTGCTGGCAAGTAGAGGAATAATCTGATTTTTTATTTCAATTGTGATAATCTTGCAGAGCCCTACATCCTTGAAACAATAAAACCTGCAAAAGTCACATGGCAAGAAGATCCACGTTTCCAGGACAGCAGTTCTGAGGATGGTGATGAGCCAGAGGCATCAGAAATTGAAAAGGATCAAGAAATGCAAGTTGTATTTGTTTTCTATTTGGTTGTAGTAATTTGCTGCTGTGAGAATAGCAGCACTCAGGTCCTGGGAAACTGCTGTCTTCATTCCACATCTCTGAGCAACGGAAGTTATCCTGGAAAACCATTCCTTGCTGCACAGAGTGTAACAGTGAAACATCCCAACAGCCCATTTGCTTTGACCTTGAGTATAAAAATACAAAAGCTGAGTTTGTGGTTGAACACTGGAGAAATTAAGTGGGTAATTTTGGTTCAACCCAAACCAGGTTTGGTTTGGCCAAAAGTCAGAGACATAGTAAATTTTCTTTTATAAAAGGGTCTTTTTTATAGGAGACCAAATTTGGTTACTGTGGAGGAATGTTCTTCCATGCATTCTGTTTCTCTGAAGCACTACAGCTTTAACTTGCATTAATGGAATTTGACAGTAACTTTCTTGATGTTAAAGTTTCCTTGTGTTTGTCCAGGTTTCTTTGCTTGCCACAAAGAGAAAGTACAAGATTTTTCTTCTTCTCCAAAGACGATGAACGACTGAGAGGTACAACAGAACTTACTCACTGTCACTCCTTTTTTGGTTTCTTTCAAAAGTCTTACTGAAAGTCAGGGAAGAAGTCCTGTCTAGTTATTTGTTCTGTAACACAGGTGAGAGGTTTAAGGAAAAAAATAAATTGCAAGTTTTCATTCGTATTTGTGGTCTAAATTGAGGTAGAATCCCATGACAAACTGCTGGTAACAAAAACGCTGACCATCTGTCTTGCTTCCATTTTTTTTCAGAGAATTGCCTAATATGTACCTGGCCTTTTAGGGCTTACCAAAAAAAAATCACAAATGCCTTTCAGGCATATATATCATCATTAATTTTTTCCTGTTCTTCTGGTGTTACTATTCATAGCGTTGAATATTCTTATTAGCCACTTATGTCCACATCGTTCTTGATTCTAATTAATGTGGATTTTTTTTCTTCTGAATATAGTGAATTTTGTATTTAAAAACAAACAAAACAGCAGCAAAAGGAAACATTCACAGCCTCGAACAATTCCACAGACCACAACAAGAATTGCTTCTGATATTTTATGCAGTAACTTATCAGGACAGTCTCAAATAATGTTTTTTTCTTGAGACATATGAGGTAACAGTCATGAACTGTCTTGCTGTGTTCATACAATTAGTGCACTGAAATCTTCCAGCCTGTCTGATTTACAGGCCCTGTTGAAAGTGAGACCTCAGTCCTCAGCAGGCATGAATGTTCTTGGGAGATGTGGGGTAATGGTGCTGAGCTCTTAATGAAACAGGTGCAATTTCACTGCAGTTCCTATCTTGGCATATTAACTGCTGCTGCCTTTTGTTTTCTTTAGTACACAGGGCAGTAGTTCAGAGCATTTCTGTTGGAGCCAATCATGTTGTGGGGGATAAGAGATTATGAATGATAGGAAGAATATGAAGGATAGACCTTCTGACTTGATTGCTGTCTTGCTCATGAGTTTTACAAACAGCAGCATTTTCAGAAGTGTTTAAGGAAATCAATTTGTTCTTTTTTGGGCAGAGGGCCCAAAGTTATTTTGTAGATCAGTTGATCTCAGTGAAGAACAAGATGGTTGGGAAGATAGACGAAGATTATTGATTGAGGTGAGTATTTAACATCTCTTCCTTGGTAACTGTGGGCATGAGGAGGGAACACGGCTGCTTATTTGCATGAAGAATTAAGTTCAGAACCTCTAGAAAGGCTGGCAATTTTGTAATTGCCGAGGAACTAAACTTCTGTAGTATAAAAGTGTGCATAACACCATGTTATGATGTCCCGTCAGGTAAATTAGTGAATCTCTGTAATGTACAGGACCAGTTACTTAAGTGTATGTAAAAATACAGGTGAATCTAGAAACTTGTATTAATCATTATTATTTTTTTCATAATTTTATGTTGTATTTTAAATATTTCCAGGAATGCAGGAAGAAGCATAAGGATGCAAAAAGGAAAGTGAAAGCAAAACAATAAATATTTCTTATTTTACTGATCAGAAATGTTTCATATTTCTTCTTTGAAGAAGCTGCCAAACAATGTTACTTTCAAAACCCTTTCAAAAATCTAACAGGAAAGAATATTGGCAAAAACTGCTAAGACTTTGTTTCTAAATAGGGACATGTTTATTTTCAGTTTGATGTTTGTTCCATGTTTTGGGGTTTTGTATGTATGTATATACATATAGAAATACATATATACATATGGTTTAAATGTGACGTGCTGCTTTGTTCGATTTCTGGTAATTATATCATATAATGAAGATCTTCTGCTGTGTCCTCTGGCTCCACTGCTGAAGGCTGAGAAAGAACAGATACCTCTTTCTCTGTAAGATTATATAACTTGTATTCTGCCTAACATAATAGAGAGCATATTTTAGATTGATTTACAAATATTTGGACTGTGTTATTTCTAGGGTGAAAGTTTCCCAGAAGTTAATGAAAATACATACATAATAGACATATATATATACCCATCTATATATGCGTATGTGCATAAATATGTATGTATATTTACATGCATATATAACAGGTTTATGAAATGAATAATTTGTATTTGTTCACAGAGCTGAATTTTTACTTTTTTACTGAGTTTTTATATTTATAAATACAGGGGACAGATGTTGCTGGTGTTGTATGCTTGGTATGAAATGAATATCTATTCCTGTATGTTATGTCCACTTAGACCTGTGCTGCAGAGGCTCTGCCAAGGCCATCCTGGGCACCTGCTGCCAGGCCCTGCCTGGCCCCAGCCCAGGGACACCCGAGTGCTTTGCCTTTTGCCTGTGTCCAGAGCAGTAGAACTGTCACATTCCCAGCTGTCTCTCAGGCTGGACCAAGCACTGGACTAAGGTAGTGCAAGTAAGATTCAGCCTCTATTGCAAATAAATCAAGGTAAAGTGACTCATTTGAAACAGCAGGAAAGTAACTGTTGATACATCTGTCAAATCAGTAACTTCTATATCAAATTTTCACCTCAAACAAGTAATTTTAAGAGATTATAATGTGTTTAAATTTGTACGTGTGGCTGGGCTTCACCAATGAAGATTTGGGAAGGGCTCTCCTCATGTGGGTGTGCCCTTCCAGCCTGCACAGTGGATTTTTTTGGGGAGGCACAGGGTGCGCAGAACTGGCCCCACCGTTTAAGTCCTAAGGATCATCTGCCATGGCCGAGCAAGCTTGGACTGTGACAGTGAAGTCCTCAGGACTACAACCTACAGCCCCTGATGTTCCCAGGAGGTCTCCCATCCAAGTACTAACCAGGACTGACCCTGCTGAGCTTCCGAGATCTGATGGGATTGGATGTTAGGGTGGAATTTAACTGCCCTCCTGTTTAAACATAGTATTAATAACTGTCCTCACAGCTTTGAATTTAAGGTGGGGGCAAATTATGCTTTCTATTATTGTTGACATAAGACCTGCCTCGGAACCTCGGCTGCCGAGGGGAGGTGTCACAGTGGGTGGTGGGGGCTGAGGCCAATCCCGCCCATATTCCAGGTGCACGCTGCTGATGTCACAGTGGCCACTGTGACCTATGGGGCCAAGGGTACAAAAGGGAACTCTGGGCTCAGGCCCTGTGTCAGTGTTACCTGACAACGCGAGGAGAAGGAAGAGGAGGATAGAGCTGCCCAGGGAGAGCCTCACAGTTTCAGGCTCTCAGCCTGTGCTGCAACGTCGTCCACCTCGCACTTCTCAGAATCAGCAAAGGAGCATCTCAAGGTGACTGTGGTGTTCCTTGACTGGACAAGAGAAGGGGGAGAGGGGCAGAAGCCTCTCTCGTATTTCAGAGCCAGCGGAGAAGAGTCTGGAGCAGACCTCAGTGTTCCAGTGTCAGGGTCTGACCGCTGAGACGCACCATGTCAGACAGGACAGAGGAAGCCCCCGGAGTGAGTGACCCAGGTGAGACCAAAGTGCCCCTCCCACAGCCGGGCAGAGGGGCTGTCAAGGATGGCCAGTGCAGGGCTGGAAGTGGTGGCAGGGGAGGCAGGAGCCATCCAGCCATCTCGGGGCTGGGGCCCTCCTTTGCTCAGCAAGCCGGGCCCAGCTGGGGCAGGAGGCACCTGCTGGGACACCTGTGCCCACAATGGCCCATCCTCTCCAAGGCCTCCAGCCCTGTCCTTCATCCAGGCAGTCACAGAGCAGTCACAGAGCAGCCCTTGGGGTCAATCCCACAGGGATGCTGTCCCCAGCCCCGCAGAGGTGCCATTCCTGGTGCCATTGACTCTCTCCCTTTCAGCATGCCTGCTGTGTAAACGATCAGAGGCTGACCCGGACATCTGTGGGAAAAAACTTGAGAGATGTGGGCTCTGTGCCCACATGTTCTGCCTGGTGAGTTGCTCTCTGGGTTCCCTCCAGCTTTCCAACACGCAGTCCCTGCCACTCTGTCCTTACGAGCGCATCGTCTTTCCTGCAGTTTTTTGCCACTCTCCTTCATCAGCAAGGGAATGAGCGGGTAGGATTCCTGGGCTTTCTCCCAAAGGATATCCTACTGGCTGTCCACCGGCTGGCACAGAAGGTGAGAGCCTGACATGAGCGGGGAGATTTGTACCAGGCGAGGTTTGCTGGAGCTTAGCCCAGACTCCAAGAAAGGAAGACCAGCCCTTGCCAACAGCTCTGGGACCAGGAGGAGACCCCAGGGCTGCTGCTGATGGGGCTGTTGTGCTCTTTCCAGCGCTGCTTCATCTGTGGCCAGAGCGGGGCCACCATCACCTGCTGTGAAATGGAGTGTGACCTGAGCTTCCACCTGCCCTGTGCCAAGGAGGCTGGCTGTGTCACCCAGTACATTACACCGTACAGGTACCTCCTTCCCCCTCCTCTCCACCACCAGGGAGGAGCCCAGCACTTCTCACCCCACCCATCTCTTGTGTCCCCAGCTCCTACTGCCCTGCACACAGACCACAGCAGGCAGTGGAGGCGACTCTCGAGCCAGGCACCCAATGCCTCATCTGCATGGAGCCTGTGGAGGACAGAAAGACTTTCAAGACCATGGTGTGCCCAGAGTGCAAAAGCACCTGGTTCCACAGGGACTGCATCCAAGTAGGAGTAGTTTCCTCACACCCAGGGGAACAGCAGGGGCTCAGCAGCACCAGGGCCTCACTCAGCGCTGCTTGTTTCTCCTGCAGGGACAGGCTCTGTCTGCAGGTATTTTAGCCTTCCAGTGCCCCCTCTGCAGAGGCCATCGGGAATTTCTCATGGATATGTTCAATGTGGGGATCCGAATCCCCTTCAGGTTGGTGTCCTTCTGCCTGGCTCACAACACAGGAGGCTGCAAGTCTTGGCCCTGCACTGCTTTGGGAGGGCCACGTTCAGCTTCTCACAGGAGTTGGAAATGGCACAGTGGAAAGGGCAGGGACTCACCTGCCAGATGCCAGGGCAGGCGGAGCTCATCAGTTTTCCTTTTCCCTGTCAGAAAGCCATTATGGGAGGAAGGCAATGCATTCAGGGACCTGGGAGTGAGGCACCACCAGTGCAATGCCAGAGAGTGTCTTTATCCAGGAGGCAGAGAGGAGGCAGAGGAAGAGGGGTAAGTTGCCAGAGGGGGGCCGTGGGGGGCTCTGCAGAGGATCTGTGCCTTGGCAAGGGCTGAAAGCAGAAGGAGCCTGAAGGAGAGCTTGGCCAGATATCCCATGCTTTTGACACTTTGTCCTCACGGCCATCAATCTTTTTGCTTCCCCAGGCCCTGGGAAATGCTCCTGTGCAGCTCCTGTGCTGCCGAGGGTACCCACAAACGCTGCTCCAGCCTGACAGACAGCGCAACCAGCTGGGAATGTGGCAGTTGTGCTCCTCTGGACACAGGTAAGAGACAAAGCACACAGGTGCCCCTGGGCTGGGGCCATGCAGGGCCTGGCATCAGGTGGCCAGGATGGCTTGGCAGAGCCTGTCTGCTCCAGGAGGGCTGGGGGCACTGCTCTGGCCCAGCCTGCCTTGGGCCTGGGGAGCCCTTGACCTTCCCACTTCCCCTTACAGCCCCCGGGAATGAGTCAGAGCTGGACATCCCTGACCTGGGCACACAGGACAGCAGCTCCTCCACCAGTCCTGGGCCTGACCTCACACAAAATGGCTCCTGCCAGCAAGGTCAGGCCCCAGATCCACAGGGCCAGCGCAGAACTCTGCGTGACAGAACCCATGTGCCAACACCAAGTGCTGGGCAGCGCCAGCCCAGGCAGAGACAATCGGGGACATCCTGCAGGCAAAACTGCTCCCGCCTGCAACATCGGACCCCAGATCCACCTATCGGGTCCACAAGTCCCCATGACAGGAGCCGCGTGAGACCATCAGGTATTGCGAGTCGCACACGTAGCCAGGAAGAAACAGGGACATCGCGCAGGCAAAACTGCTCCCGCCTGCAACGGCAGACGCCAGATCGACCTGGTGGGTCCAGAGGTCGTTGTGACAGAAGATGTGTGAGACCACTAAGTTCTGGGAGTAGCAGCTCCAGTCAGGAAGAAACAGAGGCATCCCACAGGGGAAAACGTCCCCACCTGCAATGGCAGACCCCAGATCGATCTCGCAGGTCCAGAAGTCGACGTGACAGAAGGCGTGCGAGATCACCAAGTGCTGGGAGTCGCGGCTCCAGTGAGGAAGTGACAGAGACATCCCGCAGGGGAAAACGTCCCGGCCAGCAACGGCAGACCCCAGATCGATCTCGCAGGTCCAGAAGTCGACGTGAAAGAAGGCGTGCGAGATCACCAAGTGCTGGGAGTCGCGGCTCCAGTGAGGAAGTGACAGAGACATCCCGCAGGGGAAAACGTCCCGGCCAGCAACGGCAGACCCCAGATCGATCTCGCAGGTCCAGAAGTCGACGTGAAAGAAGGCGTGCGAGATCACCAAGTGCTGGGAGTCGCGGCTCCAGTGAGGAAGTGACAGAGACATCCCGCAGGGGAAAACGTCCCGGCCAGCAACGGCAGACCCCAGATCGATCTCGCAGGTCCAGAAGTCGACGTGACAGAAGGCGTGCGAGATCACCAAGTGCTGGGAGTCGCGGCTCCAGTGAGGAAGTGACAGAGACATCCCGCAGGGGAAAACGTCCCGGCCAGCAACGGCAGACCCCAGATCGATCTCGCAGGTCCAGAAGTCGACGTGACAGAAGGCGTGCGAGATCACCAAGTGCTGGGAGTCGCGGCTCCAGTGAGGAAGTGACAGAGACATCCCGCAGGGGAAAACGTCCCGGCCAGCAACGGCAGACCCCAGATCGATCTCGCAGGTCCAGAAGTCGACGTGAAAGAAGGCGTGCGAGATCACCAAGTGCTGGGAGTCGCGGCTCCAGTGAGGAAGTGACAGAGACATCCCGCAGGGGAAAACGTCCCGGCCAGCAACGGCAGACCCCAGATCGATCTCGCAGGTCCAGAAGTCGACGTGAAAGAAGGCGTGCGAGATCACCAAGTGCTGGGAGTCGCGGCTCCAGTGAGGAAGTGACGGAGACATCCCGCAGGGGAAAACGTCCCGGCCAGCAACGGCAGACCCCAGATCGATCTCGCAGGTCCAGAAGTCGACGTGACAGAAGGCGTGCGAGATCACCAAGTGCTGGGAGTCGCGGCTCCAGTGAGGAAGTGACGGAGACATCCCGCAGGGGAAAACGTCTCCGCCAGCAACGGCAGACCCCAGATCGATCTCGCAGGTCCAGAAGTCGACGTGACAGAAGGCGTGCGAGATCACCTAGTGCTGGGAGTCGCGGCTCCAGTGAGGAAGTGACAGAGACATCCCGCAGGGGAAAACGTCCCCGCCAGCAACGGCAGACCCCAGATCGATCTCGCAGGTCCAGAAGTCGACGTGAAAGAAGGCGTGCGAGATCACCAAGTGCTGGGAGTCGCGGCTCCAGTGAGGAAGTGACAGAGACATCCCGCAGGGGAAAACGTCCCGGCCAGCAACGGCAGACCCCAGATCGATCTCGCAGGTCCAGAAGTCGACGTGACAGAAGGCGTGCGAGATCACCAAGTGCTGGGAGTCGCGGCTCCAGTGAGGAAGTGACAGAGACATCCCGCAGGGGAAAACGTCCCCGCCAGCAACGGCAGACCCCAGATCGATCTCGCAGGTCCAGAAGTCGACGTGACAGAAAGCGTGCGAGATCACCAAGTGCTGGGAGTCGCGACTCCAGTGATGAAGTGACAGAGACATCCCGCAGGGGAAAACGTCCCCGCCAGCAACGGCAGACCCCAGATCGATCTCGCAGGTCCAGAAGTCGACGTGACAGAAAGCGTGCGAGATCACCAAGTGCTGGGAGTCGCGGCTCCAGTGAGGAAGTGACAGAGACATCCCGCAGGGGAAAACGTCCCCGCCTGCGACATCAGACCGCGGATCCATCCAGCCGGTCAAGAAGTCGTCATGACAGAAGCTTTGTAAGACGACCAAGTACTGGGAGCTGCAGGTCCCGCCAGGAATCGTCAGGGGGATCCCGCAGGCAAAACCGCTCCCTCCAACGTCAAAACTCAGATTCATCCAGCCTATCCAGAAGGCCCCACCCCAGAAGCTGCCCGCCTGCACCGAGTGCTGGGAGGCGAAACCGAAGGGAGAACACGTTGGGAACATCCCGCAGGCGACACCACTCCCGCCAGCAGGGTCGTTCCTGAAATCCATGCAGCCAGTCAAGACGTTGCCCTGGTTCCCGAAATCCACGCAGCCAGTCAAGACCTTGCCCTGACAGAAGACGTGAGAACACAAAGTGACAGGAGTTGTGCTCACCAGTGGGACGGTGAGACAGGGACTCACCACTGGCAGGCACCATGTTAGAGGGCAAGGAGGAAGCCCCCGGAGTGAGTGACCCAGATGAGACCAAAGTTCCCCTCCCACAGCCGGGCAGAGGGGCTGTCAGGATGGCCAGTGCAGGGCTGGAAGTGGTGGCAGGGGAGGCAGGAGCCATCCAGCCATCTCGGGGCTGGGGCCCTCCTTTCCTCAGCAAGCCGGGCCCAGCTGGGGCAGGAGGCACCTGCTGGGACACCTGTGCCCACAATGGCCCATCCTCTCCAAGGCCTCCAGCCCTGTCCTTCATCCAGGCAGTCACAGAGCAGCCCTTGGAGTCAATCCCACAGCCCCGCAGAGGTGCCATTCCTGGTGCCATTGACTCTCGCCCTTCCAGCATGCCTGCTGTGTAAACGATCAGATGCTTACCCAGATATCTGCAGGAAAAAACTTGAGATGGGCACTGTGGCCACATGTTCTTCATGCTGAATTGCTCCGTGGGCTCCCTCCAGCTTTCCAACACACAGTCCCTGCCTCACTGTCTTTACGAGCACATTGTCTTTGGCCAATCTCCTTTATCAGCAAGAGAACGATTGGACAGGACTCCTGGCCTTTCTCCCCCCAAGCAATACCCTACTTGTTCTCAACTGGGTGGCCCAAAACTGAAGACCCCAAAACTGCTTTCCTAAAAGATGACGATGAATGTAAGCAATAAAGGCAGAATGTGAAGCTAATACATGTGAGAACAGGAAGACAGGCCTTCTGGAAGATAAGGAGCTTTGTCTTCATGCTGCTGCTTCAAAGGAACCTACAAGAGACAAACAGGAACAGGACAACCAGAGGAGGCTGGCGGCTCTGGAGGAGAGACACAGGGAGAGAGAACTCCAGAAGAAACTCATTCAAGGAGCACTTTCGAATCTGGTAATTACACTCACAACTTTTATCTGAATAGTCCAGAGTATAAGGAAAAGGGTAATTAATGTATGTGAATTAAGATTCCTAAAAATCATAGTCTGGATTTTCTGATACATTGCCAGTTTTGAGTATATATAAAATCCTGCATACCTCGTCCCTGGAATGCCTCTGGAGTTGCAGGAGGAATAGCAGAGGTCATGGAAACACCTTTTAGATACTTCTGTATGACTGCAGCAAGTACTTGCTGTGTTTGACCTGACATTTCCCCCTTTTCTAGGACGGCCAGCCAGCAGGGAAGCACAAACACATCCTATTCGATTCAGACACGGAAAATGAGACGTTGAAAAAAGACGCAAGTTTGGGAAATATGCCTGGAGAAGTAAGTGTTATTAGGCAAAAGCCCTGTGTGACCATGCCTTTTGTTCTGAAGATTAGATTTCCTAGTGAAGTGCCAGAGAAATGTAGGTAAGTTTTGAATTAACATCAGACAGGTTTGAAAGAACTTAACCATTCATCTGAGAAAGCTTGAGAGCTTGGAGAATTTGGAAGGAGTTTGAGATTGGTATAGAAGGTATTCTAACTTAGAAGAGAAAGAACTTCTGTATAATTAGTGTTGAAATTCCTCTGCTTTTAGGCAAAGGCTGGGGAGGAGATTGGGCTTGAGCAGTACAGAAGTATTCTGCTCTTTCTGAGACTGGATGAACTGCTAAGGCAGTATCTTGTTTTTGTTGAGCTCCAAAGAACTGTGTAAGGCTTCGTCTTTACTATCATTAGCAGACTCCTCATGATTTTACTGCCATGGTTTAGTACAATTTAATACTTTTTTTTTCTCAAATAGAACTTCTTACCTATGACATTTTTTAATCGCATCTCTGCTAAAACTTTAAAGCATTGGGTTTGCTTTTGTTGGGATTTTTCCTTGTAATTGTAGTGAGATTAGGACCATTATCGTTATTTAGCCATTGATATTTTTAAGACGATCTTCCTACCTTTTATGTGGATATTTTTCCTGTGGTCAAATTGAACAATCATAATTTTAATTTTATAATTATAAACCAGAATTGCACAAGGTGTGTATACAAGGTAAGATTGGCAGTAGATTGATCAGTGCTGGAAATGCACAGGGTTGTGCAGGAAATCCACTTTTTAAGGTAAACTGGAAAGTACACGCACAAAATTGGTACTGATTTATATTGTCAGATGTTAATAACCTCCTCCTTTTGTTTTTCCTTTTTGTTTAACAAAGGATAAATCTGCTCCCAAGCCTTCAGGCAAACTGTTTGAGAGCAACGAGAACGAGCAAGACAACACGGACGATGAACGATTCATAATTTAACCACAGTTTGAAGGCTAAGCTGGGGAAGAAGTGAGTGAACCCATCACTGGAATTTAGTTTTCCTCTGAGAGTCTATAGGGCCACTTCAGAGGAACAGAACTGGTAGGCTTGTATTATTGCTGAGTATGGTTTTTATCAATTTACAATAGAATTCCCTTCAACAGAGGAAAGAGTGGCCATGGAGGAAATAATGTGTGGTGTTATCTTTGTATCCAAAGAAATTCCTGGAGAAGGCCCCAGGAGCTAAAAATTGTTGGTATGTTCTCATTAAGTCTGAAAAAAAGGGGATTGAACGTTGCTGATTTCCTCCTCCAGTGCTTAAGAGCACTTGTTTCATTTGTTTAGCTCCTGAGGCTGCAGTCCCGATTTGGCACCGATGAAAGATTCCGCATGGACGCCCGATTCCTGGAGAGTGACAGTGAGGAGGAAGGTAAAGCTGCCCATACTTCCTGGTTACTGGTAGTAATGGAGCCATATCATGGAGCTTCAGCTTTTGAAGCACCTTATGGCCTCCTTTGGCTTCTTTGGTGATCCCTTAAAAGAAAACCACCCACCTCTGCTGTGGCTCTGCATGGGAAACACCAGGGGTGGCTGTGCTTTCTTAAAGGTGTATGCTGCAAAAGTATTTGGAACAGCTGAGTGAGGCACATGTGCCTAATAAAACAACATTTGAGACTATTTTTAATACAGCATGATATCAGAATGTGTTTATCCACATTGAAAAACTGGGTAAGCAGTGACTTAGAAAAACCCCCTTTTGGATCATTATATTCATTTAAACTGTTTGTTTTGTAGCCATCCTGCAGCCTGTGGCTGATTTGGCAGTCTTAAGTAGGGTCATTTTTTTTCTTTAGCAGCAGAAGGCAGAAAAGCTGAAAATAGAAAAAGTTTGAATATCCACCCCCAAGAAAAAGAAATTAACCCAGTTTTCAGGATTCAATTTCTTTCTGAAACTTAAATTTAGCCTCACTCTGCTATTCCCTTCATTGCTTTCATGTGATCTTCTGTAGAGCATCAGCAGTGGCAGAGGGGTTGCAGTTACATGACAGCTGCAGGAAACATGTTAAATACCTGATCTGGCCTTCACATGAAATAGATGCCCAGAACTGTTCTAACCCAAGATTTTCTACAGTGCAAGGGACAAAGTCTCTGAGTAGCTTTTAGATAAAGGAAGTGATGTGTTGATAGACGTGAGCTCAGCTAGTACTGTAGTGATACTATGCATCAAATATCACAGGCTCAGCAGGGAAAATATAATGTATTTCTTGTTATCTTAGCAGAGACAAAGAGCTTGAAGGCAGATGAGGAAGACGAACTTGCTGCAGAGAAAAAGAAAACTCTGCAGATACTGGGAAGCCTCTTGAAAATCAACCTGGAACAGCCTAAGCCAAGTAAAACAGCAACAAGTGCCAAGAAATTCAAGTATGAATCATCTGCCATCAGTGAAGGAGTTTTAGGGAGGCTTAAGTTTTGCCGGTGTTTCCTAACCAAAATTTCTGCCTAGATGGCTGAGGAAAGTACTTCCTTTCTTGTGTGTATTTGAAGTCAGTATTTAATGGAATTCCCAGGCACTGACTAGCAGGGACTTTCTAAATGTCAATTACATTTTGGAGAGTTTTTGGTGAAGAAGCCAATTTGAATTTGTATCCTACTGTAAAGGTTTGGGGTAGCTTTCTTTTGAGCCTTTAGAGTGTCTCATGGTTTCTCTTTGCCTTTCTATTTTCTTAGAGACATTAATGCCCTCCGTTACGATCCCACCAGACAGGACCACACAGTTTTTGAAAGGAAACCAAGTACTACAGAAAAGGAGAGGTAATATTACAGCTTGGTAACTATAGTTGTGATGTTTCTCCCCTTAGAGAGAAGCCTATGGCAGCAGACTGAGTTTGAAACTACGCAGACTGCTATTTTCTCTTTAGTCCTCCCTGTGATTGCGGAAATCAATATACAATAGGAATTGTGAGCACTAAAACCGGCATGCAGTGTCACATTTTCTTTGTAGTCCATCTACTCTCTGCATGCCATTTTCTGTCCTCACTGAAGGTGAGAAAGGTCAAGTCATGGACTTGAAGATTTGAGAAGTTTTCAAGAGACAAGTTTATTAGCTCTTATCCTGTGAAAAGGCATATTAGCTCTTAACATTTCTTTTGCCAGAAGAGAAATCTGTCCTAAGTATCTTCATTTATGAACTACCACATGTTAAGTGAAAAGTCCCTTAATGATGTGGGTAATAAAAAGGAGGCTTGTTCCTGCCTTTAGAATCAAAGCTCAGATGTTTCCCCTGCACTGCTCTCTCCCTTAAAAGTGAACTCCTCATCAATGTGCATGGCTGAGTTTAGGAAAACATCAAGAGCCAGGTGGCTCTTTCTTTTAAAAACAGCTGTGTTGTGTTACTGTCCTCCAACTATCCCATTTCAGTAAAGCTAAAAGGAAGAAGAAGAAGAAAGAAGAGAGTGAGAAACTGCCTCAAGTGTCTGAAGAAGTCTATTATGATATTGCTGCTGATTTAAAAGACTTATTTGGATCTTCAAAGAGCCAATCAGAGAAACGTGAGGAAATACCCTGGGACAAAGATGATGCAGAGGACTCTGCCCCACCTGACCATTTGGAACCTGTCTCTGGGAATAACACAGCTCAGGAGCCGAGTGGTTTCAAGTTTTCCTTCTTTGGAGACACAGAGAAGTCAGGTGTAAAAGAAGGTAAGAGCAGGACAGTGCAATTTCTAGTGAATGGCTCATGTCAGGCACTGTGCAGGACTACGGTGCCTAGGAATTCAGAATCCAGGGCATTTTCAGAGGCAAAAGTGAGTAATGAGGCAGAATCATTATGATCTTCAGTTACACTTGCCAGGATTGTGGTAGCTCAGCTTGCGCCCCAGGAATCTTGAAAGGGATGTTTTGAGAAAGAACGATTATTTATTTGTTTTTTTTAAACAGTGATGGACGTTGTTGTCATCCCCTACATTTCTCAGACAGGGAAAAAGGTGATATGCCAAGTCAAAGTTTCACGCAACCCAACAAGATTTGAAATCAAAGGTGTGTTAATGGAGTAATGTGAGCAAAAGCAAATCTGGAGTTGACGCCAAGAACATTCAAGATTGCTTTATTATTTACTTAATTTTCTTATTGTACCTTTAGAAAATTGAAACTGAATGACCCATGACTATAGGGGATATAAGTGTTACACACTCAAGATTAAAACATACTGAATTAAGTCAGTCAGTAAGGTAGGAAACAAAACAAACCATGTGAAGTTAAATGAAAGATTTAAAACAAAAGAAACCAGAAAAAACCAAGCCCCCCACATTTTTACTGACTTTCAGAAAGGATTCAGTGTTCTGAATGCACTAATGAAGGTTTCAGGATATGAAAGAGACCCCCAGAACAAAGTGAAAAATACCTGAGCCGAGACGTAGTTCAGAAAGCCCAAGAGGGGAGGTTTCCATCCTTCTTAAATCTGCTTTTCCAATGTAAGTTCTTCACTGGGAAGTAGGGTTTTTTGCTGGCAAGTAGAGGAATAATCTGATTTTTTATTTCAATTGTGATAATCTTGCAGAGCCCTACATCCTTGAAACAATAAAACCTGCAAAAGTCACATGGCAAGAAGATCCACGTTTCCAGGACAGCAGTTCTGAGGATGATGATGAGCCAGAGGCATCAGAAATTGAAAAGGATCAAGAAATGCAAGTTGTATTTGTTTTCTATTTGGTTGTAGTAATTTGCTGCTGTGAGAATATTAATAGCAGCACTCAGGTCCTGGGAAACTGCTGTCTTCATTCCACATCTCTGAGCAACAGAAGTTATCCTGGAAAACCATTCCTTGCTGCACAGAGTGTAACAGTGAAACATCCCAACAGCCCATTTGCTTTGACCTTGAGTATAAAAATATGAAAGCTGAGTTTGTGGTTGAACACTGGAGAAATTAAGTGGGTAATTTTGGTTCAACCCAAACCAGTTTTGGTTTGGCCAAAAGTCAGAGACGTAGTAAATTTTCTTTTATAAAAGGGTCTTTTTTATAGGAGACCGTATTTGGTTACTGTGGAGGAATGTTCTTCCATGCATTCTGTTTCTCTGAAGCACTACAGCTTTAACTTGCATTAATGGAATTTGACAGTAACTTTCTTGATGTTAAAGTTTCCTTGTGTTTGTCCAGGTTTCTTTGCTTGCCACAAAGAGAAAGTACAAGATTTTTCTTCTTCTCCAAAGATGATGAACGACTGAGAGGTACAACAGAACTTACTCACTGTCACTCCTTTTTTGGTTTCTTTCAAAAGTCTTACTGAAAGTCAGGGAAGAAGTCCTGTCTAGTTATTTGTTCTGTAACACAGGTGAGAGGTTTAAGGAAAAAAATAAATTGCAAGTTTTCATTCGTATTTGTGGTCTAAATTGAGGTAGAATCCCATGACAAACTGCTGGTAACAAATACGCTGAACATCTGTCTTGCTTCCATTTTTTTCAGAGAATTGCCTAATATGTACCTGGCCTTTTAGGGCTTACCAAAAAAAAATCACAAATGCCTTTCAGGCATATATATCATCATTAATTTTTTCCTCTCCTTCTGGTGTTACTATTCATAGCGTTGAATATTCTTATTAGCCACTTATGTCCACATCGTTCTTGATTCTAATTAATGTGGATTTTTTTTTCTTCTGAATATAGTGAATTTTGTATTTAAAACCAAACAAAACAGCAGCAAACATTCACAGCCTCGAATGGTTCCACAGACCACAACAAGAATTGCTTGTGGTATCTTATGCAGTAACTTATCAAGACAGTCTTAAATAATGTTTTTTTCTTGAGACATATGAGGTAACGGTCATGAACTGTCTTGCTGTGTTCATACAATTAGTGCACTGAAATCTTCCAGCCTGTCTGATTTACAGGCCCTGTTGAAAGTGAGACCTCAGTCCTCAGCAGGCATGAATTTTCTTGGGAGATGTGGGGTAATGGTGCTGAGCTCTTAATGAAACAGGTGCAATTTCACTGCAGTTCCTATCTTGGCATATTAACTGCTGCTGCCTTTTGTTTTTCTTAGTACACAGGGCAGTAGTTCAGAGCATTTCTGTTGGAGCCAATCATGTTGTGGGGGATAAGAGATTATGAATGATAGGAAGAATATGAAGAATAGACCTTCTGACTTGATTGCTGTCTTGCTCATGAGTTTTACAAACAGCAGCATTTTCAGAAGTGTTTAAGGAAATCAATTTGTTCTTTTTTGGGCAGAGGGCCCAAAGTTATTTTGTAGATCAGTGGATCTCAGTGAAGAACAAGATGGTTGGGAAGATAGACGAAGATTATTGATTGAGGTGAGTATTTAACATCTCTTCTTTGGTAACTGTGGGCATGAGGAGGGAACACGGCTGCTTATTTGCATGAAGAATTAAGTTCAGGACCTCTAGAAAGGCTGGCAATTTTGTAATTGCCGAGGAACTAAACTTCTGTAGTATAAAAGTGTGCATAACACCATGTTATGATGTCCCGTCAGGTAAATTAGTGAATCTCTGTAATGTACAGGACCAGTTACTTAAGTGTATGTAAAGATACAGGTGAATTTAGAAACTTGTATTAATCATTATTATTTTATTCATAATTTTATGTTATATTTTATATATTTTCAGGAATGCCAGAAGAAGCTTGAAAGTTTCCCAGAAGTTAATGAAAAGTTTCCCAGAAGTATATGTATATAATGTACATATACATATATACATACATCTCTATACACAGACATATACACATACACCTATATACATGTATACAGATGTATACAAATACATGTAGATATACATAGACATATAGACACAGACATATATATGTATAAACATAAATACATATGTAAACATATTATACATATATACACATACTTAGGCATAAATAGACATACATATATACTTATATATGCATGTCTGTATACATAAATCTAAACATATAGAAATAGACACATGTGCATTCTCCTATATATGTATCTATACATATACACATATACACACACATATATACATATCATACATATATACACACATATATATACATGTACATACATATATACACACATAAACACACACATATATATACATAGACCTATATACCTATATACATACTATACATATACACACACACATACATGCATGTACAATTTTGCACACATACATATATACACACACATACATATAGTCATATACACATATATACTCATTCACATACATATATACACATGTAGACATAAATACACATATGTACACATATACATACATACATATACATATATACATATATATGCATGGTATTCAATAAAGGGTTTTATATATATACATATATATATATGTATTATGTCTACCTAGGCCTCTGCTGCCAAGTGTCTCCAAGCCCTCCTGGGCACCTGCTGCCAGGCCCAGCCTGGCCCTAGCCCAGGGGTACCCGAGTGTTTTGACTCTTACCTATGTCCAGAGCAGCACAGCTGCCACATTCCCAGCTGGTTGTGCTGTCCCTTAGGCCGAAGCAGCGTCTGTGAGTGCCCTTGGCAGCACAGGAGCATTTCCCAGGGCCTGGGGAAGCATGGCTCTCTGACAGGGAAAAGGAAAACTGATGAGCTCCGTCTGCCCTGGCATCAGGAAGGTACAGGGTGTCCCTGCCCTTTCCCCTGTGCCGTTTCCATCCTGTTCTGCTGTTGATACGTTCTCTGACTGACTTACTGTTATTTTGCCTGCATGCTTTTCTCTGTTCCAAGGGTACACTTTAAAATGCTCAAGATTGATTACCATAGGAGTGAGGGGTTCATCAGACCCGCTGTTAACCCCATCAATCCCAACAAAAGCCACTGCTGTCCCCTCACCTACCCATCCATTCACTCCAGCATAGAAGGCTATGAGACTGTCAAGCATGATTTTTCCTTTTATTCCACCAGCTTAGAGATGACATTCAGGATGATGTCATCTTCCTAGGGAAGGAGGTGACACCGATGGGCCTGGCATTTCCTAGCTCCTTCTTGCTGCCCTGTTCAGAGACTGGAGTGATGTTGGCTTTTCCCAGTCTCGGGCACCTCTGCTGGGGAATCACCTTCCCTGGCCTGCTGGCAGTGTTCCCCATGCCAGGGGCAGGAGCAGAGATTCCCCTTGGCCAGGGCTGGAGCCCTGGAGTGGCACTGCTTGAACGGCATTTTCGTCCAACAGTGCCAACCTCGCTGGCCGCCCCAGGGCCTGGCATTTGCCCCTGCGCTTGCTGCAGCAGCAGCCGCCCTGACTCTGTGGCAACGGAGGGCTCGGGACCTGCCTTGGACCCTCGGCTGCTGAGGGGCTGCCTCACAGTGGGTGGTGGGGGGCTGAGGCCAACCCCGCCCATATTCCAGGTGCACGTGGCTTATGTCTCAGTGGCCAATGTGACCTGTGGGGCCAAGGGTACAAAGGCAACTCTGGGTTCAGGCCACCTGACAACGGGAGGAGAAGGAAGAGGAGGATAGAGCTGCCCAGGGAGAGCCTCACAGTTTCAGGCTCTCAGCCTGTGCTGCAACCTCACCCACGTCACACCTCTCAGAATCAGCAAAGGAGCATCTCAAGGTGACTGTGGTGTTCCTTGACTGGACAAGAGAAGGGGGAGAGGGGCAGAAGCCTCTCTCCTAATTCAGAGCCAGCGGAGAAGAGTGGAGCAGACCTCAGTGTTCCAGTGTCAGGGTCTGACTGCTGAGACGCACCATGTCAGACAGGACAAAGGAAGCCCCCGGAGTGAGTGACCCAGGTGAGACCAAAGTGCCCTTCCCACAGCCGGGCAGAGGGGCTGTCAAGGATGGCCAGTGCAGGGCTGGAAGTGGTGGCAGGGGAGGCAGGAGCCATCCAGCCATCCGGGGGCTGGGGCCCTCCTTTCCTCAGCAAGCCGGGCCCAGCTGGGACAGGAGGCACCTGCTGGGACACCTGTGCCCACAATGGCCCATCCTCTCCAAGGCCTCCAGCCCTGTCCTTCATCCAGGCAGGCACAGAGCAGCCCTTGGGGTCAGTCCCACAGGGATGCTGTCCCCAGCCCTGCAGAGGTGCCATTCCTGGTGCCATTGACTCTCTCCCTTCCAGCATGCCTGCTGTGTAAACGATCAGAGGCTGACCCGGACATCTGTGGGGAAAAACTTGAGAGATGTGGGCTCTGTGCCCAGATGTTCTGCCTGGTGAGTTGCTCTCTGGGTTCCCTCCAGCTTTCCAACACGCAGTCCCTGCCACTCTGTCCTTACGAGCGCATCGTCTTTCCTGCAGTTTTTTGCCACTCTCCTTCATCAGCAAGGGAATGAGCAGGTAGGATTCCTGGGCTTTCTCCCAAAGGATATCCTACTGGCTGTCCACCGGCTGGCACAGAAGGTGAGAGCCTGACATGAGCGGGGAGATTTGTACCAGGCGAGGTTTGCTGGAGCTTAGCCCAGACCCCATGAAAGGAAGACCTGCCCTTGCCAACAGCTCTGGGACCAGGAGGAGACCCCAGGGCTGCTGCTGATGGGGCTGCTGTGCTCTTTCCAGTGCTGCTTCATCTGTGGCCAGAGCGGGGCCTGTGTGAAATGGAGTGTGACCTGAGCTTCCACCTGCCCTGTGCCAAGGAGGCTGGCTGTGTCACCCAGTACATTGCACCGTACAGGTACCTCCTTTCCCCTCCTCTCCACCACCAGGGAGGAGCCCAGCACTTCTCACCCCACCCATCTCTTGTGTCCCCAGCTCCTAACTGCCCTGCACACAGACCACAGCAGGCAGTGGAGGCGACTCCTGAGCCAGGCACCCTGATAAGTGAAAATGCTGGAAAAAGTGACTGCTAAGAGAAAGTTTTGTATTCTAATAGCAGCAAAGTATTTATTGACAATGTTGGAGGCAAAGCCAGTTCGTACTGGGCAAAAACTTGTTCAAGTAAAATAAGCCTAAGTTCATGGTTAACACCTTGTAATTTCCATATTAATGACTGGGCAAAAACGTGGGCAGAGCTTTCCTTTTGGCTTGGAATTTGGGTAGTGGTCTCCTGACTTCATCCCTCGGGTGGTCTCAAAGCGTCTTCTTCACCGTTGGATTTCTGCCTTTTCTTTGTTCAGTGACATGACCTGTCAACCTTGTAAAGCCTTGGCTTCAACTCTCCAAAATCTTGATTTTTACCATTTCATCCTATTGAAGTGTCTAGCTTAGTTTAATTTATGACTTCTAACCCATAGTACACTAGTTCCTATAACTACTGGACAATTTGTACCAGAACAAAGTGACTCTAGCACTTTATGCTGTTCAGAGACTTTGCTGTGCAAACAACATTTTGAAAAGCAGAATTAGAAATTTCACAAAACTAGGGATTTTCAGTCCCAGCTGTGTTTCAAAGTATATGAAGTCTTTCATTCAGTTTTAATCCTATTGGGGTTTGATACACATGTACCATTGCTAATATCACTGCTGTTGTTCTGGCTTCAGTGCTTAATTTGTATTATAGCTACACATTGTGCAGTGCCAGAAAGATTATTGCTGCCGCTATGATTGAGTGTACCAGGGAGTTTAAAGACTTGTGAGACGGTGGGCAAATAACTTATAAAAATGTCTCACCAGTGGTAGGTCTTTACTTGTTTAACTTTGGTTAAGACAGTTTTAATACTTTTAATATCATGTTTAATTTGCCATAGCATGTGCTGAGTCATTTTGTTTAGGTGTCTTAGCATTTCTTTAAACAGGTTAAAATTTATGCTAGTTTTGCAATTCAGGTACATTGTAATATGTTGGAAGAAATTTGAACTTGGAAGTTTTTGTGCACAGCCCAGGCCATGGAGAGGGAAACGGGGCCTCTGTATCCTTGAGCCTGCTTCAAGAAGAGCAGTAAACAATAGAAAGAATGCAGCAGCTGCCAGGAGAAGCAGGTAAACACATTGATACAGAAAGGCATAGTTTTGAGAAAAGCACCAATCCAGCTGGTAGCACGCCCTAGCCATAGGCCAATGATACTCCTGTACTATTCGTAGACTGAGAGAATATGCGATATGTGTGTGTGTAATGTAAAGAATAAATCAGAACACTGATCATACTCCCGTGGAGGTTACATCGTGATTCTCACGCCGGAACCCGGGGAGCTCGAAACCGACATTTCTTACTTTAGTAATACAACATATAATTAAACCAAATTCTAACATGTACACAGCTACTGCTTACATAAAATATTTACACTGCTATTTCACACTACTAAAATACTTAATAAAGGTTTAAGACTGCGGCTATTTTAAAATAAAAGCTTGTGTTAATGTCATTATACTTATGAAAAGTTCAACAACTTGTGTCAAGTGAATTTGAGGATAGTGGGTTTCACAGGTTCTGAAGTCTATTTTTTTCTCTCAGGAGCTTTCTAGGTAGGCTTTTCTTTTACCCAGACTGCTGGGAGGGGGGTTAGCAACACTTTAAACAGTCCATTTCATATTTCTTGAAGAGGGTCTCCTGAGAAATTCTTAACATACACAATCACTAAAGGTACATAAATATAGTTTGCAATCAGGTAATATTTTATTTAACAGAATTTTAATAATTTCTCTTGATTTGTTAGTTTTGCACAGGAATGTTTCTGGTCACTCAGGAAAGGTATCTGTGAAAACTGAAAGATAACAGAAACTGCCCCCCCTCCTCCCCCCTTTCTTAAGAGCTTAAAAGTCAATTTGCTAAATTTCACTTAAAAGGTGTTTTTTGTTTATTGCTCTTTGTTGTATTTCGGTTCTAGTATTTGGGTTTCTCAGACATGTTTTACATTGAAATGTAACTTGTTTTATTATTGTGAAGAGATTTGGCTTTGCTACTCAGGTTTTTAAATATTGGCATGATAAATCTAATTTTTAGTGTGTTATGCTCAGCTTTCACAAAATGCTAAAGTAATTTTTTTAGGTAGCACTGACTTATTCATTATTATTATTATTATTATTATTATTATTATTATTATTATTATTATTATTTCATATATTTTTTGTAATCTGATTTTGATGCACTATTTGACTGTTAGATTTTATTTCTTCTGGTACTAGGGCTGCTATTTGTTCTTGACAGTTTCAGCACCTTGTTTTGCCTTAGCATCAGTTTTTATGTTACTTACTTTTTGAACACTGTTACCTCTTTGGTGTTTTTTTACAGTACATAATGGCCACTTCTGATGGGAGTTGTAGTGCTTCTAGCAATTGCAGAATTTTTTCAACATATTTCCTTTGTGCAGTTAAAAGTCCTCTTTCTAAAATGCTCTATGAGCATGGACGATGCCAAAGACAGATTTAAAGTCAGTCCAGATGTTGATTTTGCCAGTTCTAGAGCTCAGGTGAGTGCTATCAGTCTTTCTGGGCTGAAGTTCCTGTAGGCAGAGGATTTCATTTGCTTACCTTTTTTCACAAAGCTGCTACTGGCAGAAACCAATTTTCTGCTTCCAGGAGTGGTTCTTCTTTAAGGTCTGGATGGCTGGAATAAACTGCTTTAGTGGTCTCCAGGCAGTCAGGTACAACAGGTTCAGCTGTGCATGCACTTTCTAGGAACGCAGCTGGTTGACAATGTTAGTCATTTGAATATTTATGAAATTTCCTGGCTTCTTCTATGTTTATGATCACTGCTGCTCTTTGCTTTCAGGCAGCTGGGCCAGCTTTTGCTCACTTCATCTAATTGCTTAGAGAAGTGGCTGCTGGCTTTTTGTCTGGCCCCAGCTGCTCTGTCAGGACCCCCAGGACTTTCTTTGCTGCTCGTGCAAAAACAGCCAGAAGGGCTTCCTCACATCAGGTAATCCCAACGCCGGAACCCTCAGGAGTTCCTGCTTTAGCTGCTCAAAGGCCTTATTTGCTGCAGGGGTCCAGGCTATGTTGTCTTTAGCAGCTTTTAACAGGTTATAGAATAGTTTTGCAGTTAGTCTATCAGCCAGGATAGCTTGGCATTTCAGGAACTGAGAGAGTGGCAGTCAATGGTTACCTTTCTGCTCCAGCACTGCTGACACACCAACCTGTCATGTCCAGAAACGCTCAAAGATCTCTCACTGTCTGTGCTTCAGGTGTTTGGCAGTTGCTTCTTTTCTTGCTGTTCTTGGGGAGCATTATCTTCTAGAAACTGCTTATCTCAGGGGTAACTATTGCTTCTGTATCAGTTGCTTTTTCCTGTTGAGAGACTCAGTACTCATTTAGCAAATTTGGAGTCTACAGAAGAAAATCTTGTTTTTCAGTGGTTATTAATAAGTTACTTATAAATTGCAGAAACATACTTTCTCCCAGTGGCAACTGCTATTGTTTCAGATGTTAAAATCTTTGAGGTAACATTGTCCAAGGTAGCTGTTGTGAGTGGTGTGGGTTTCGGTTGTTTTTTTTTTTTCTTTTTAGCAAATATATTAAAGCTTTCTTACTTAAATGCAAATATTTTCGGACTTTTTGCTAAGGAAAGACAGAAAAGAACATTTTTAAAATCTAATACTTGCTTTTTGTTCTCAGTTATTGGTTTTGCTTCTGGTTGTACTTCTATTTAGATGGGGCTTGCCCATTTTGACTTACTTGGTGTGTTAGTAGCTCAGACTCAGGATACACTTAATCCAAATTTGATTAATATTTTGATTATTCTGTTTTGGTTTCACACAGTTCATAGCTAAACTCAAAGCTGTTATCAATTGTTTTTCTTTTTTCTTGAATTCAATTTTGCAGCTTCCAGATTTTCTAACAAATTTTTGCCCATAAGGGTTTGTACAAATTTGGTAAACATAAAAACTGATGTACTTCATTTGTTTTCTCATTTTAAACTTAAGGGGTTTCAAAAGAAAGCTTTCTCTGTTTGACCAGTTGCACACCTGTGACTTGAACAAATTTATGACTTTTAAGTATCAATTTTTGATTTAAAACAAAAGCTGTAGTTCCAGTGTCAAGCAGCAACAGTTTTTTTCTAATGTTTATATTTTTATATTGGAGCTGCTACTACAATTTTAAGTACCACCACATCTATTGTATAAAATACTTACATGTAATAAACAATTGCAAAACAAACAAATCCTAATTTTAGGTCTTGTCCAGTGTGGCATGCTTACAGTTAATTTTTCAACACTGCCACATTTTGGCAGGGTAATACTTTCAACAATATGATCTTAGATGTTTTAGGTATTGAGTAACTTTTCTGAAAACAAATAAAACAACTCAGAAAACAGTAACTTCACACAAAACTCTTAACTCTTTTTTTTTTTACAATAAGGCATACACACAAAACTCTCAACTTGTCTAAAAACAAGACAACCACACAGAAGACAGTAACCACACACACAAATCTTAATTTTAGGCTTTATCCAGTGGGCTATTTTTATAGGCAATCTATCAGAGGTACCACTCATTTACAACACAATAGCCCACATTGTCAGTGGGATTATAAACAAAAACTTATTTCAAACATATAGTAATTTCTCTAAATCCAAAATCACACACACAACTCTTAAAATGCACAACACTGCTTAATTCTAAAACAAACATAAAGTACATACACAGACTTCACACTCAGCTCGTGGCTGATCATATCTTATTCATTCACTAATCACATGTATACTACAAATTAACACCTCAACTTACTTTTTCACAGTATACAAGACAGCTCAGACACCCAATAACTTTTACCTGTGTCTCATTTACTAATCACACATAAATTATTCAAAACTAAAATGCACACGAGAACTGGTACACACAAAGGCTTGGCTCAGACACACTTAAAACCTGGGCAAACAGCTCAGACACAGACAAAAACTTAGATAATAGCAAACAATTTGCACAGAGAAAAGCAATGCTGTAAGAGCCCACAGAAAAAAAACAAACACTGCGAGCTGCATCTGTAGGATTTTAACACTTAAAGCACAGAGTAGTTTCTCTAATACAGAAAACACAGAGAAACACAGGATTCTGGAATTACAGGTACAGATAGAGGTACAGAGAGTTAGCTCCGTGCAGGGAAGAATTCCCTTTTTAAAGGGGACATTGCCTACTGCTTCTGGAGGAATTTAATACCAGGACACAGATACAGGTACAAGCAGGAAGATGAACTCTGGGGAGGATATCTTACAACCCCTGTTCACTTCTGCAACAAGATGTCTCTTGTTATCCTTTAGGTTACAGGACAGGAAAACAGAAATACCTTTTGGCAAAATGCAGCGAGTTCTTTTCCACCCCTGTAAAAGGCACTGAAGAAGGGGGAGCCCCTCTAGGTAAAACTCACCTAGGGGTGCCCAGGGGGTCCCCAATCACCTACGGATTATGCAGCCAGATGGAAATGTCCTGCTGGGGTGCCAAATCTGATAAGCGAAAACGCTGCAAAAAGTGACTGCTAAGAGAAAGTTTTGTATTCTAATAGCAGCAAGGTACTTATTGATAATGTTGGAGGCAAAGCCAGTTCGTGCTGGGCAAAAACTTGCCTAACTTGTTCAAGTAAAATAAGCCATTTATAGTCTTAAGTTCATGGTTAACACCTTGTAATTTCCATATTAATGACTGGGCAAAAACGTGGGCAGAGCTTTCCTTTTGGCTTGGAATTTGGGTAGTGGTCTCCTGACTTCATCCCTCGGGTGGTCTCAAAGCGTCTTCTTCACCGTTGGATTTCTGCCTTTTCTTTGTTCAGTGACATGACCTGTCAACCTTGTAAAACCTTGGCTTCAACTCTCCAAAATCTTGATTTTTACCATTTCATCCTATTGAAGTGTCTAGCTTAGTTTAATTTATGACTTCTAACCCATAGTACACTAGTTCCTATAACTACTGGACAATTTGTACCAGAACAAAGTGACTCTAGCACTTTATGCTGTTCAGAGACTTTGCTATGCAAACAACATTTTGAAAAGCAGAATTAGAAATTTCACAAAATTAGGTTTTTTTGGTCTCTTTTTCCTCCACACCCAGTGCCTCATCTGCATGGAGCCTGTGGAGGACAGAAAGACTTTCAAGACCATGGTGTGCCCAGAGTGCAAAAGCATCTGGTTCCACAGGGACTGCATCCAAGTAGGAGCAGTTTCCTCACCCCCAGGGGCACAGCAGGGGCTCAGCAGCACCAGGGCCTCACTCAGTGTTGCTTGTTTCTCCTGCAGGGACAGGCTCTGTCTGCAGGTATTTTAGCCTTCCAGTGCCCCCTCTGCAGAGGCCATCGGGAATTTCTCGTGGATATGTTCACTGTGGGGATCTGAATCCCCTTGAGGTTGGTGTCCTTCTGCTGGGCTCACAACACAGGAGGGTGCAAGTGCTGTGCCTTGCCAGGGCATGCCCCAGCACTCTTGGCCCTGCACTGCTTTGGGAGGGCCACGTTCAGCTTCTCACAGGAGTTGGAAATGGCACAGTGGAAAGGGCAGGGACTCACCTGCCAGATGCCAGGGCAGGCGGAGCTCATCAGTTTTCCTTTTCCCTGTCAGACAGCCATTATGGGAGGAAGGCAATGCATTCAGGGACCTGGGAGTGAGTCACCACCAGTGCAATGCCAGAGAGTGCCTTTATCCAGGAGGCAGAGAGGAGGCAGAGGAAGAGGGGTAAGTTGCCAGAGGGGGGCCGTGGGGGGCTCTGCAGAGGATCTGTGCCTTGGCAAGGGCTGAAAGCAGAAGGAGCCTGAAGGAGAGCTTGGCCAGATATCCCATGCTTTTGACACTTTGTCCTCACGGCCATCAATCTTTTTGCTTCCCCAGGCCCTGGGAAATGCTCCTGTGCAGCTCCTGTGCTGCCGAGGGTACCCACAAACGCTGCTCCAGCCTGACAGACAGCACAACCAGCTGGGAATGTGGCAGTTGTGCTCCTCTGGACACAGGTAAGAGACAAAGCACACAGGTGCCCCTGGGCTGGGGCCATGCAGGGCCTGGCATCAGGTGGCCAGGATGGCTTGGCAGAGCCTGTCTGCTCCAGGAGGGCTGGGGGCACTGCTCTGGCCCAGCCTGCCTTGGACCTGGGGAGCCCTTGACCTTCCCACTTCCCCTTACAGCCCCCGGGAATGAGTCAGAGCTGGACATCCCTGACCTGGGCACACAGGACAGCAGCTCCTCCACCAGTCCTGGGCCTGACCTCACACAAAATGGCTCCTGCCAGCAAGGTCAGGCCCCAGATCCACAGGGCCAGCGCAGAACTCTGCGTGACAGAACCCATGTGCCAACACCAAGTGCTGGGCAGCGCCAGCCCAGGCAGAGACAATCGGGGACATCCTGCAGGCAAAACTGCTCCCGCCTGCAACATCGGACCCCAGATCCACCTATCGGGTCCACAAGTCCCCATGACAGGAGCCGCGTGAGACCATCAGGTATTGCGAGTCGCACATCAGGGACATCCTGCAGGCAAAACTGCTGTCGCCAACGTCAAAACTCAAATTCATCCAGCCTGTCCAGAAGGCCCCACGACAGGAGCTGCCCGCCTGCACCGAGTGCTGGGAGGCGAAACCGAAGGGAGAACGCATCGGGAACATCCCGCAAGGGAAACCACTCCTGCCTGCAATGGCACAACCCAGATCCACCTGGCAGGTCCACAAGTCCCCATGACAGGAGCCATGTGAGACCATCAAAAAAATTGTTTACTCCGAAACAGGTAACAATCTCAGGGGAAAAAAGATTTGTTTTCTTGCCCTGGTTCCTTAAGAGTTAATTAAATTAAATCCAATTAAAGTAAAAATAATTTTAAGACACAGATCACTGCACAGCCTCCAAAGACAGAAGTTAAATCAGGAATCTAATGAGGGCAAAGGCTTTAAAGACCTTCTAAGGATCCTGATTGCATTAGAAGCAGATCCAGCTGTTTTAAATTTGCTGTAATAGAACAACAAACTGCTCTACAGGTGAAAACCATTCCTAATCAGATATAAAAATGGAATCCAGCTCTGACCAATTAACCTAACGACTCCCCTGGTTAATGAGGCACAGCTGTCCCAACACAGCAGCACAATCTGCCTTCTGGTTAAACACCAGGAGAGAGGCACAAACTGCAACCGTGTTTCACAAACAGTTCAAAACACCTCAAATTCCAGGGAAAACGGTAATCTGACATTCAGCCTAGGCCTGACACATTCAAGGGACTGTGCAGGATATGATGCAGCTCAACACTGATGTATTAATATTTTCAACCAGGAAAAAACATAAGTTGATTTTATGTGTTTTAAACCATCCCTACTCTACCTGCAAGATCCACACTAACATTGTTCAATAGAAAGGGATGAGGAGGGAATAGGATTTTGTTGGTTTATTTCATAGGAAACGGCATCGGAATAAGAGGCACAAGAAAGCAACATTTGAAAATATGGTTTGCATTAAAGACTTATTTAGTGAATAAAGTACATGGAATTAAAGAATCCCCATGGCTGTGCAATTCATGAAGTGAATGACAACAAGCAACAACTAGAAGTTCTCCAACTTTTAAAGCATCCTATTAGTTTGGAGGTGGGAATTTAACTGGATACAGGGGAGAAAGTTATGGTCATTACAAAGAGTATGGTGGGAAAAAGAAAAACACTACAGCAGCAGAACTTCATCCCACCTTAGCCAATCCCTCTTTTAAACAACAATAACAGGACACACAAACTGCTTACAGCTACTTGAACCCAAGGCTTTCACTAGACTGCAGAAGACTCAAAGACTAGTTGTGACTTCAGAGAGCTTTAACTCCAGAAAAAAAACCCCACCTCGTACATATTTTTAATTATAAAGCAACAAGTAAACTCTTCTCACTCTAAACATACATACCTAAGCACATCACACATGTGTATTTATGCGTGTATTTATATACTTTTGTGCATCAACAGCGCTCATTCCACACTTCTACGCACCTGCCCGTCCACACCCCCGAGCCGCGGATTTTACGCCGCCACAAGCGGAGCCGGGAAGCGCCTCGGAGGGTCTGGGAGCAACGAGCGGGGGTTCGGCCCCGCAGGGACCGCGCCCGCCGGAGCCGGTGCCGCCCGCCGAGACTCAGGCTGGGAGCACAGACGTGCCCCGGGGGCGCGGCCGGGAACGGGGAGCCGCGGGCAGCGGGACCGGGGGTTGGAGCGGAGCTGCCGGGAACGGGGAGCCGCGGGCGGCGGGACCGGGGGACGAGATGAGCGGCCGGAAACGGGGAGCTGCGGGCAGTGGAACCGAGCGGATCGGCCGGGAACGGGGAGCCGCGGGCGGCGGGACCGAGGGACGGAAGGGATGAGCGGCCGGGAACGGGGAGCCGCGGGCGGCGGGACCGAGGGACGGAAGGGATGAGCGGCCGGGAACGGGGAGCCGCGGGCGGCGGGACCGGGGGACGAGATGAGCGGCCGGAAACGGGGAGCTGCGGGCAGTGGAACCGAGCGGATCGGCCGGGAACGGGGAGCCGCGGGCGGCGGGACCGAGGGACGGAAGGGATGAGCGGCCGGGAACGGGGAGCCGCGGGCGGCGGGACCCAGGGGCGGGTCAGCTGTTCCCGCGCCCGGCGCGCGCCCCCCGCGCCTTTCGAAACGCGCGCCAAGCCCGCGCGCTGCGCGCGTCTGGACGCTACCACTGCTGCTTCCCGAGCGGGGGGCGGCCGGTCGCGCCTTCTTTCCCCTCCTTCTGAAAGAACGGCGCCGCTGAAGGGACAGTAGCAAAGCTCCTCGTTAGACACGAATGGGAAAAGCGTTGCTTTGACGGTTGCTCCTGTGTTTTTGTTAATTTCTGCTCATGTATTGCAGAAAACGCCCCTGCTTTTCTTCGTGATTGGTTACGCCCAAGGCGCCCTTCGTCACAAGACCCAGCCCATGTGTTCCCACCACACTTGACCGGCGGGAAACATGAAGCCTGCAGAGAACCCGGCTGCCTAACGAGGCGGAACCCTTTCCGCGTGAGAGCTGGGAAGAGGTGCTGGGGGGAAGGTAAATCGAGTGTCGCCGCGGGGAGGGCACATGGCGGCGGTGAGGGAGGGGGGCGGCGGGGCCGGCGGCGAGGGGCTGTTCCTCGGGCCCCCTTTGCCGGGTGGGGGTCTCTCGGGCCGGGCCCGGGCCCCTCTGCCGGGCGTCCCTCGGCAGCTCCTGACGCGGTCGGGTCTGTGCGGGTCTCCCATGCTTCCGATAGAGCACCCCGGGTTATGCGGTAACGAGCCGCTGCCATTCACGATCGCGCAGCCGGTGATGCGATTCGAGGTTTAAGGCAGCCCCCGGTGCGGAGCAGCAGCGCGGGGTTTGCGGGCGCTGGACAGAGCAGGGAGCGCTGTTGGGGGAGCGATTTGCCCGTAATTTGACATTCCAGGCGCACTGGCCCCTGCGGCGCCAGTGTCGGTGAGCTGTTGTTGTCTCCCCGCAGGAAAGCGGAGCGTGTGTTCCTGGTGTGATGCTTTGACTTCAGGCATAGAGAAGGAACAGGTTTCCAAGCGTTTGTATGTTGGAGGGCTTGGCCATACGGTGTCTAAGGCCGAACTGGAGGAAAGATTTGAGAAGTTTGGGCATGTTTTGGATGCAGAAATTATTACCAGAAAAGATGATCAGGGTATGTTTTGTTTTATCTTTTCAAGGTTCATTGCTTTTCAGTTTGAAGCGTGAAATGGAATTTTTGCTTCAGAGTCACTTTATTTTCACAAAATAGCTTAATTTTCAGTTTTAAAGGAAACACTGATATTACACAGAAGTTAACTGGATGTTTGTCATTGATCAGGGAACCCTGTGAAAACTTTTGCCTACGTCAGTGTCAGCATTTCTGATGCCGAGCTTAGAAAGTGTAAGTACATCTTTCTGGTTTTTACTTGTTGATGTTTTTGAGCCAGGTTGTTTTACTGATAACACATCTGATGTCACAACAGGATGTGGTCAAGGTAGAGCTTGTTTTATTCTGTTGCCTTCTTTAAGCTTCAATTTTATGGGTACCTTTCAGGTACAAACTTAAACCAAGTGAGCAGTGAGGTGTAATATCACGCTAAAGAAACGTCAGCCTGTCATAGAAGGAGGTGTAGTGAAGTCTGGGCTGTGCTTCTTTAACGTAAAAAATACTTATTTTCCCATCTCGTTGTTTTGCAGGCATGTCAATTTTAAATAAAACAAAATGGAAAGGAGGGACACTGCAAATTGAGTTGGCCAAAGAAAGCTTTTTGCACAGGTAAAAATCAGTTTTTAAAAATGCGTGTTGCTGCTCAAGTTACCCCTCTTCTGTTTATCTGATAATATTATGGCTGTGCTTTCATCTTCTACACTCTTTCAGTTTTCATAGAGAGTGGTGGAGTGTTGATTCATGTGTGATACTGCAACGTGATTTATGTTGTTATTCCCTTAAAGGGAACGTCAAGGTGTTGATTCCTTGAGCAGTGGGTGGTTGCTGTTCTGTGGGAGGGGGTCCCTGCCAGCTCGAATCCAGCACATGGGCTTTATTTAGTAGAGTACTTTTCCCATGTCTGATGTACTTCTTGGTACAGGCTTGCCACAGAGAGGGAGGAAGCAAAGCTGCAGAAAGAAAAGCCACAGAGAAATAACCAAGCATGTCTGTTGGAATCACTGAAAAAGGCTGGAGTTGTGGACTTCCACATGAAAGCAGTCCCGGGTACAGAGGTGCCAGAACACAAGGTATGCTGGGGGAGATGTGTAAGAGAAGTAAACCAAGAAAAAGCAAGCTCATTATATCTAAATTTATGCTAAATCTCTGTGCCTTATGTAAAGACATGTAATTATTGGGGGTGACAGTCCAAGTTGTGAAAAGTGGGCTGAAGAAATACCTCCTGTAGAGACAAGGAGAAGGCTCCTGTTATTCAGAGAGAGTGCTCAGGCATTGGAATGGGCTGCCCAGAGAGGGGGTGGATTCCCCATCCCTGGAGGTTTTTCAACTGAGCTTGGCCGTGGCACTGAGTGCCATGATCTGGTAAAGGGACTGGTGTTGGACCAAGGGTTGGACTTGATGATCTCAGAGGTCTTTTCCAACCCAATCCATTCTATGATTCTGTGATTCTTTGCAGTGACTGGAAATAATTGTGATCTGCTTGTCCCCTCTCGTGGTGTTAAATCAGGAAATGCTTTGTTCCTTGTGTATGTTGGGAATTTGCATAAGCCTGTAGCATAATGTACATTCATGTCACCCTTAAAAGCTTGTAAAGAGACTGTGTGACTTACTTTTATACAGCACATAATTTTTGGTGGCTGGGCTGTCAGGAACTGCTCTCTGTGCTTCACATTCAGGATTAGGGTCTGCACGTGCTTACAAGAGGAAGATTAAAATCACTGAACATGCAAATTAAGACAGGAAAAATAATATTAATTGGAAAGTTTTGAAAATTATTTGCAAAGCACAGAATGGTGTTAGAGGGATTTTTGTGTGTGTGTGGCAAAGGGGAAGAGAGCAAAATAATAGTGATTCTGTCTGTGCAGTGGCTGCTGTTAACTCATAAACCAGAAGCCATATATTAGACATAGTACTTGCAAAGTAAAGAAATTTACTACTTTGTTATCATTCTTTATTTGCAGGTCGTAGAAGTTTGGGGTTTTGGTTGGCTTTGGGTTTTGTTGTTTTTGAGAAGGAAGCTGGCTAAGTTGCACAGTACGATTATATCTCACTAAAGAGCATAAACAAAAATGAATTAGTCACAGATGGTTCTTTTATTAGTAGTTCTGTTATCCAAGAACAAACATCTTTCTCTGTTCCAGGGTTACTTCCACTCTCTTTTTGTTTAACACCGTTTACTTTTCTTTTCCTATAGAAGTGGGTTGTTGGTAAATTTGGCAGAGTCTTGCCTGTCCTCCACCTCAGGAATCCGCAAAAGAATAAAATATCCTTTTCCTACTGTCTGGGCATAGGCACAGTTCCCTTCCTTCTTCTGTCATATGGAGAAACAGTTGCTGAACAGTCTTAATTTTGATTGCTATGTCAGACTCAATTTACTGAATCCCTCAAGTGTGTCTTGCAGTAAATTTGTGTGATTTGGAGCAGTTTCTTAGACTGCACAAGTCAGTTGCTTAAAGACATGAGATGAAAAAGGGCTCCTTGTTGTCCTTTCGTGTAGAATTCAGCCTGTTCAGAAAGACTCGAGTCTGTTTGCTGGAGGAATCTTGTTTTAATTCCTTAACTCAGACCAACGTTGTGAAATATGACCCCTCAAAGTACTGCCATAACCTGAGGAAGCTGGAGCCAGACCGGGCACAAGCAGCTCCTGTGCCTGAGCTCACCCAGCACTTGGAAGGGAGAGATGTCAGTGCAAACAGGAAACGACAAGGAGAGTTCTCTGGGATGAAGAAACCACCTAAAAAACCGAGGCCACTGTGCAGTGAGGCCCTGAATGGAGCAGCAGCTCTGTCCTCTGGGTGCCAGCCCCGTCCAAAACACACCAGCTCACCACAACTCAGCCAGAGATCAAACCCCAAACCCAATGACGAGTTGAAATTGCCTCCATCGAGGAGTCTGGATAGTAAAACGCCAGGCAAAGGTTTATCATCAGATCAGAGGAATGTTAGTGGAGTTACAGCTCGAAATAACACGAGTGTTTCTGACAGTGATGTTGATTCTGAAGAGGAGATCAGAGCCATGGTAAAGAAAGAGACAGAAAAATGGAAAGCTGGAAATGCTGAGACTGAAAGTGACCCCTTGGAAATCGCTGGGGATGATTTTGGATTAAAATACAGTAGTCACTGGTCCTTAAGCAAGCCAGATGCCATGAAGAAAACCACTAAAGGAAGTTACAAAGAGACTGTGGAATATGGTAATGGTTATGATTCAGCAGGTACAGATGAAATTATTGCTGAAGGTAAAACTCCAGATCCAAATAGCAGCAAAACTGCAATTTTAGAAGATTCTGAACAGATGAAGGTGGAAAGTAAAAAAATCCTAGCTAACAAAAAAAGTGCTTTGTTAAATGACTCATCACTGAAAACTCAAAATGTAGAAGGAGAACACATTGAAAAAAAGTGGAAAATTAAAAAATCCAAAATTGGTGCATTGCAAACTTCAGCAGTTACCAGTACAGCAGAGACAAGTGATAGTGAGAGCTCTCACTCGGAGTCTGAGCAAGGGGAGTCTGAAATCAGTTCTGACTATGAGTCCATGATGCAAAACTGTTACCGCTTAGACCTTTCCTTACATGACTTAAAAGCATTGGCTGCCAAAAACACTGGGACACCTGCAGAGGAATCTGATGGTGCACAGAGTTCTGCTCAGTCCCCTGCTGAAGAAAATCCTAAGGGTAATGCAAATAAACCAAAACTTCCTAAATGTCACCCTGCAGATAAAAAAAAAAAGCATCTCTCCTGACGATGTGCTGGCTGATATTTTAGCAGGGGAGAATAAGGAAAGCTCCAAGGGACAAAATAATTCACGTTTGAAATATCAGCCCTTCAGGGGAATGGGGTCCCTTTGTGTGAAAGAGTCAACTAAGGACAGTACTGGGTTAAAAAAGGGGTCTGTAGGTTTAGGACTTGGAGCTTGTGTATTTTCTTCTGGGGAGGAGTCATCTAAAAGACAGCCCAAGAACCATCCATTGTGTGCACTTCAAGTCAGCAGTAAAAAGAGACAAAATGTGCCCAGTGAGCAGCATGAGGCACCGTCACCTGGTGCCTCCTCAGCAGATGAGAGACATCAGCCTGTTTCCAGGCCATGTTTACAGGGGAAGAAAAAAGACAGGAGTTCTCCACAAGACCACAGTTCAGAGCATGGAGCTGCCTCTCCCAGCCTTGATCAGAGTGACAGTGAGAGCAGTGACAGGGACAGCAACGCTGCAGGGGCTCTGAAACACGTTAAACGGCAACGGGAGAGCCCAAAACTGCTTTCCAAAAAAATGAAGATGAATGTAAGCAATAAAAAGCCAGAACGCGAAGCTAATACATGTGAGAACAGGAAGACAAGCCTTCCAGAAGATAAGGAGCTTTGTCTTCATGCTACTTCTTCAAAGGAATCTGCAAGAGACAAACAGGAGCAAGACAACCAGAGGAGGCTGGCGGCTCTGGAGGAGAGACACAGGGAGAGAGAACTCCAAAAGAAACTCATTCAAGGAGCACTTTCGAATCTGGTAATTACACTCACAACTTTTATCTGAATAGTCCAGAGTACAAGGAAAAGGGTAATTAATGTATGTGAATTAAGATTCCTAAAAATCATAGTCTGGATCTTCTGATACATTGCCAGTTTTGAGTATATACAAAATCCTGCATACCTCGTCCCTGGAATGCCTCTGGAGTTGCAGGAGGAATAGCAGAGGTCATGGAAATGCCTTTTAGATACTTCTGTATTAGTGCAGCAAGTACTTGCTGTGTTTGACCTGACATTTCCCCCTTTCCTAGGACGGCCAGCCAGCAGGGAAGCACAAACACATCCTATTCGATTCAGACACGGAAAATGAGACGTTGAAAAAAGACGCAAGTTTGGGAAATATGCCTGGAGAAGTAAGTGTTATTAGGCAAAAGCCCTGTGTGACCATGCCTTTTGTTCTGAAGATTAGATTTCCTAGTGAAGTGCCAGAGAAATGTAGGTAAGTTTTGAATTAACATCAGACAGGTTTGACAGTACTTAACCATTCATCTGAGAAAGCTTGAGAGCTTGGAGAATTTGGAAGGAGTTTGAGATTGGTACAGAAGGTATTCTAACTTAGAAGAGAAAGAACTTCTGTATAATTAGTGTTGAAATTCCTCTGCTTTTAGGCAAAGGCAGGGGAGGAGATTGGGCTTGAGCAGTACAGAAGTACTCTGCTCTTTCTGAGACTGGATGAACTGCTAAGGCAGTATCTTGTTTTTGTTGAGCTCCAAAGAACTGTGTAAGGTTTCGTCTTTACTATCATTAGCAGACTCCTCATGATTTTACTGCCATGGTTTAGTACAATTAAATACTTATTTTTTTCTCAAATAGAACTTCTTATCTATGACATTTTTTAATCGCATCTCTGCTAAAACTTTAAAGCATTGGGTTTGCTTTTGTTGGGATTTTGCCTTATAAATGTATTGAGATTAGGACCATTATCGTTATTTAGCCATTGACATTTTTACCTTCCTTGATGTAATCAGAAATTTGCAATTTTTTAACTGTTGTAAAATCTGAGTTGCCCATTTGTAATGGTTCTACCCATGGCTTCCTCAGTAACCACTGTATCTAAGGAAGTTACAAGTATTCCACATGTGTCTTCCACATAGTAGGGGAGGAGGGGTTTTTGGTTTTGGTTGTCCCTTTTTCCTTGGCCGGGGTTGCTGGTGGGAGAGGCTGGAGTCTGATCCCTTCGGTTGCTGGTGGTTCTCCTGTCCTGGGTGAGATTGTTTCATGCTTGTTCCCCTTCCTTGAAGTTTTTAATTGTGTTTGTCTGTTTCATTTGGGTTTTTTTTGCTTTGGTTTTGTTTCTTCCCAATTTTCTTGTTGATCAGTCCCCTTTTCCCTTTCCCCTGGGGGTGGGATCCTACGTACTGTGTACACAGTGTGATTGTGAATGTTAGAAAATATAATTTCTTCTTTTTATTCATTTCAGTTTCTTTTGAGTTAATTTCTTTTCAGTGTTTCTTCCGTTTGCTGGGGAGGCTTTTGAGAGGGGGGAAGGGGGGCCAGTCGAGAGTTGGTAAAAAGCTAGGCTAAACCTGGACACCATTACGTGGATATTTTGCCCATGATGAAATGGAATAATCATAATTTTAATTTTATAATTATAAACCAGAGTTGCACGAGGTGTGTATACAAGATAAGATTGGCAGCATGTTGATCAGTGCTGGAAATGCACAGGGTTGTGCAGGAAATCCACTTTTTCAGGAAAACTGGAAAGCACATGAACAAAGTTGGTACTGATTTATATTCTCAGATGTAAATAACCTCCTTCTTTTGTTTTTCCTTTTTGTTTAACAAAGGATACATCTGCTCCCAAGCCTTCAGGCAAACTGTTTGACAGCAGTGAGGACGAGGAAGACAACACGGACGATGAACGATTCATAATTAAGCCACAGTTTGAAGGCAAAGCTGGGGAAAAAGTGAGTGAACCCATCACTGGAATTTAATTTTCCTCTGAGAGTCTATAGGGCCACTTCAGAGGAACAGAACTGGTAGGCTTGTATTATTACTGAGTATGATTTATATCAATTTAAAATAGAATTCCCTTCAACAGAGGAAAGAGTGGCCATGGAGGAAATAATGTGTGGTGTTATCTTTGTATCCAAAGAAATTCCTGGAAAAGGCCTCAAGAGCTAAAGATTATTAGTATGTTGCCATGAAGTATGAAAAGAAAGGGATTGAACGTTGCTGATTTCCTCCTCCAGTGCTTAAGAGCACTTGTTTCATTTGTTTAGCTCCTGAGGCTGCAGTCCCGATTTGGCACCGATGAAAGATTCCGCATGGACGCCCGATTCCTGGAGAGTGACAGTGAGGAGGAAGGTAAAGCTGCCCATACTTCCTGGTTACTGGTAGTAATGGAGCCATATCATGGAGCTTTAGCTTTTGAAGCACCTTATGGCCTCCTTTGGCTTCTTTGGTGATCCCTTAAAAGAAAACCACCCACCTTGCTGTGGCTCTGCATGGGAAACACCAGGGGTGGCTGTGCTTTCTTAAAGGTGTATGCTGCAAAAGTATTTGGAACAGCTGAGTGAGGCACATGTGCCTAATAAAACAACATTTGAGACTATTTTTAATACAGCATGATATCAGAATGTGTTTATCCACATTGAAAAACTGGGTAAGCGGTGACTTAGAAAAACCCCCTTTTGGATCATTATATTCATTTAAACTGTTTGTTTTGTAGCCATCCTGCAGCCTGTGGCTGATTTGGCAGTCTTAAGTAGGGTCATTTTTTTTCTTTAGCAGCAGAAGGCAGAAAAGCTGAAAATAGAAAAAGTTTGAATATCCACCCCCAAGAAAAAGAAATTAACCCAGTTTTCAGGATTCAATTTCTTTCTGAAACTTAAATTTTTGCCTCACTCTGCTATTCCCTTCATTGCTTTCATGTGATCTTCTGTAGAGCATCAGCAGTGGCAGAGGGGTTGCAGTTACATGACAGCAGCAGGAAACATGTTAAATACCTGATCTGGCCTTCACATGAAATAGATGCCCAGAACTGTTCTAACCCAAGATTTTCTACAGTGCAAGGCACAAAGTCTCTGAGTAGCTTTTAGATAAAGGAAGCGATGTGTTGATAGACGTGAGCTCTGCTAGTACTGTAGTGATACTATGCATCAAATATCACAGGCTCAGCAGGGAAAATATAATGTATTTCTTGTTATCTTAGCAGAGACAAAGAGCTTGAAGGCAGATGAGGAAGACGAACTTGCTGCAGAGAAAAAGAAAACTCTGCAGATACTGGGAAGCCTCTTGAACATCAACCTGGAACAGCCTAAGCCAAGTAAAACAGCAACAAGTGCCAAGAAATTCAAGTATGAATCATCTGCCATCAGTGAAGGAGTTCTAGGGTGGCTTCAGTTTTGCCGGTGTTTCCTAACCAAAATTTCTGCCTAGATGGCTGAGGAAAGTACTTCCTTTCTTGTGTGTATTTGAAGTCAGTATTTAATGGAATTCCCAGGCACTGACTAGCAGGGACTTTCTAAATGTCAATTACATTTTGGAGAGATTTTGGTGAAGAAGCCAATTTGAATTTGTATCCTACTGTAAAGGTTTGGGGTAGCTTTCATTTGAGTCTTTAGAGTGTCTCATGGTTTCTCTTTGCCTTTCTATTTTCTTAGAGACATTAATGCCCTCCGTTACGATCCCACCAGACAGGACCACACAGTTTTTGAAAGGAAACCAAGTACTACAGAAAAGGAGAGGTAATATTACAGCTTGGTAACTATAGTTGTGATGTTTCTCCCCTTAGAGAGAAGCCTATGGCAGCAGACTGAGTTTGAAACTACGCAGACTGCTATTTTCTCTTTAGTCCTCCCTGTGATTGCAGAAATCAATATACAATAGGAATTGTGAGCACTAAAACCGGCATGCAGTGTCATCTTTTCTTTGTAGTCCATCTACTCTCTGCATGCCATTTTCTGTCCTCACTGAAGGTGAGAAAGGTCAAGTCATGGACTTGAAGATTTGAGAAGTTTTCAAGAGACATGTGTATTAGCTCTTATCCTGTGAAAAAGCATATTAGCTCTTAACATTTCTTTTGCCAGAAGAGAAATCTGTCCTAAGTATCTTCATTTATGAACTACCACATGTTAAGTGAAAAGTCCCATAATGATGTGGGTAATAAAAAGGAGGCTTGTTCCTGCCTTTAGAATCAAAGCTCAGATGTTTCCCCTGCACTGCTCTCTCCCTTAAAAGTGAACTCCTCATCAATGTGCATGGCTGAGTTTAGGAAAACATCAAGAGCCAGGTGGCTCTTTCTTTTAAAAACAGCTGTGTTGTGTTACTGTCCTCAAACAATCCCATTTCAGTAAAGCTAAAAGGAAGAAGAAGAAGAAAGAAGAGAGTGAGAAACTGCCTCAAGTGTCTGAAGAAGTCTATTATGATATTGCTGCTGATTTAAAAGACTTATTTGGATCTTCAAAGAGCCAATCAGAGAAACGTGAGGGAATACCCTGGGACAAAGATGATGCAGAAGACTCTGCCCCACCTGACCATTTGGAACCTGTCTCTGGGAATAACACAGCTCAGGAGCCGAGTGGTTTCAAGTTTTCCTTCTTTGGAGACACAGTGAAGTCAGGTGTAAAAGAAGGTAAGAGCAGGACAGTGCAATTTCTAGTGAATGGCTCACGTCGGGCACTGTGCAGGACTACGGTGCTTAGAAATTCAGAATCCAGGGCATTTTCAGAGGCAAAAGTGAGTAATGAGGCAGAATCATTATGATCTTCAGTTACACTTGCCAGGATTGTGGTAGCTCAGCTTGCGCCCCAGGAATCTTGAAAGGGATGTTTTGAGAAAGAACGATTATTTATTTGTTTTTTTTAAACAGTGATGGACGTTGTTGTCATCCCCTACATTTCTCAGACAGGGAAAAAGGTGATATGCCAAGTCAAAGTTTCACACAACCCAACAAGATTTGAAATCAAAGGTGTCTTAATGGAGTAATGTGAGCAAAAGCAAATCTGGAGTTGACGCCAAGAACATTCAAGATTGCTTTATTATTTACTTAATTTTCTTATTGTACCTTTAGAAAATTGAAACTGAATGACCCATGACTATAGGGGATATAAGTGTTACACACTCAAGATTAAAACATACTGAATTAAGTCAGTCAGTAGGGTAGGAAACAAAACAAACCATGTGAAGTTAAATGAAAGATTTAAAACAAACAAAGCCCCCCACATTTTTGTTGACTTCAGAAAGGATTCACTGTTCTGAATGCACTAATAAAGGTTTCAGGATATGAAAGAGACCCCCAGAACAAAGTGAAAAATACCTGAGCAGAGATGTAGTTCAGAAAGCCCGAGAGGGGGAGGTTTCCATCCTTCTTAAATCTGCTTTTCCAATGTAAGTTCTTCACTGGGAAGTAGGGTTTTTTGCTGGCAAGTAGAGGAATAATCTGATTTTTTATTTCAATTGTGATAATCTTGCAGAGCCCTACATCCTTGAAACAATAAAACCTGCAAAAGTCACATGGCAAGAAGATCCACGTTTCCAGGACAGCAGTTCTGAGGATGGTGATGAGCCAGAGGCATCAGAAATTGAAAAGGATCAAGAAATGCAAGTTGTATTTGTTTTCTATTTGGTTGTAGTAATTTGCTGCTGTGAGAATATTAATAGCAGCACTCAGGTCCTGGGAAACTGCTGTCTTCATTCCACATCTCTGAGCAACGGAAGTTATCCTGGAAAACCATTCCTTGCTGCACAGAGTGTAACAGTGAAACATCCCAACAGCCCATTTGCTTTGACCTTGAGTATAAAAATACAAAAGCTGAGTTTGTGGTTGAACACTGGAGAAATTAAGTGGGTAATTTTGGTTCAACCCAAACCAGGTTTGGTTTGGCCAAAAGTCAGAGACGTAGTAAATTTTCTTTTATAAAAGGGTCTTTTTTATAGGAGACCAAATTTGGTTACTGTGAAGGAATGTTCTTCCATGCATTCTGTTTCTCTGAAGCACTACAGCTTTAACTTGCATTAATGGAATTTGACAGTAACTTTCTTGATGTTAAAGTTTCCTTGTGTTTGTCCAGGTTTCTTTGCTTGCCACAAAGAGAAAGTACAAGATTTTTCTTCTTCTCCAAAGACGATGAACGACTGAGAGGTACAACAGAACTTACTCACTGTCACTCCTTTTTTGGTTTCTTTCAAAAGTCTTACTGAAAGTCAGGGAAGAAGTCCTGTCTAGTTATTTGTTCTGTAACACAGGTGAGAGGTTTAAGGAAAAAAATAAATTGCAAGTTTTCATTCGTATTTGTGGTCTAAATTGAGGTAGAATCCCATGACAAACTGCTGGTAACAAAAACGCTGACCATCTGTCTTGCTTCCATTTTTTTTCAGAGAATTGCCTAATATGTACCTGGCCTTTTAGGGCTTACCAAAAAAAAATCACAAATGCCTTTCAGGCATATATATCATCATTAATTTTTTCCTGTCCTTCTGGTGTTACTATTCATAGTGTCGAATACTCTTATTAGCCACATATGTCCACATCGTTCTTGATTCTAATTAATGTGGATTGTTTTTCTTCTGAATATAGTGAATTTTGTATTTAAAAACAAACAAAACAGCAGCAAAAGGAAACATTCACAGCCTCGAACAATTCCACAGACCACAACAAGAATTGCTTCTGATATTTTATGCAGTAACTTATCAGGACAGTCTCAAATAATGTTTTTTTCTTGAGACATATGAGGTAACAGTCATGAACTGTCTTGCTGTGTTCATACAATTAGTGCACTGAAATCTTCCAGCCTGTCTGATTTACAGGCCCTGTTGAAAGTGAGACCTCAGTCCTCAGCAGGCATGAATTTTCTTGGGAGATGTGGGGTAATGGTGCTGAGCTCTTAATGAAACAGGTGCAATTTCACTGCAGTTCCTATCTTGGCATATTAACTGCTGCTGCCTTTTGTTTTCTTTAGTACACAGGGCAGTAGTTCAGAGCATTTCTGTTGGAGCCAATCATGTTGTGGGGGATAAGAGATTATGAATGATAGGAAGAATATGAAGGATAGACCTTCTGACTTGATTGCTGTCTTGCTCATGAGTTTTACAAACAGCAGCATTTTCAGAAGTGTTTAAGGAAATCAATTTGTTCTTTTTTGGGCAGAGGGCCCAAAGTTATTTTGTAGATCAGTTGATCTCAGTGAAGAACAAGATGGTTGGGAAGATAGACGAAGATTATTGATTGAGGTGAGTATTTAACATCTCTTCCTTGGTAACTGTGGGCATGAGGAGGGAACACGGCTGCTTATTTGCATGAAGAATTAAGTTCAGGACCTCTAGAAAGGCTGGCAATTTTGTAATTGCCGAGGAACTAAACTTCTGTAGTATACAAGTGTGCATAACCATGTTATGATGTCCCGTCAGGTAAATTAGTGAATCTCTGTAATGTACAGGACCAGTTACTTAAGTGTATGTAAAGATACAGGTGAATCTAGAAACTTGTATTAATCATTATTATTTTTTTCATAATTTTATGTTGTATTTTAAATATTTCCAGGAATGCAGGAAGAAGCATAAGGATGCAAAAAGGAAAGTGAAAGCAAAACAATAAATATTTCTTATTTTACTGATCAGAAATGTTTCATATTTCTTCTTTGAAGAAGCTGCCAAACAATGTTACTTTCAAAACCCTTTCAAAAATCTAACAGGAAAGAATATTGGCAAAAACTGCTAAGACTTTGTTTCTAAATAGGGACATGTTTATTTTCAGTTTGATGTTTGTTCCATGTTTTGGGGTTTTGTATGTATGTATATACATATAGAAATACATATATACATATGGTTTAAATGTGACGTGCTGCTTTGTTCGATTTCTGGTAATTATATCATATAATGAAGATCTTCTGCTGTGTCCTCTGGCTCCACTGCTGAAGGCTGAGAAAGAACAGATACCTCTTTCTCTGTAAGATTATATAACTTGTATTCTGCCTAACATAATAGAGAGCATATTTTAGATTGATTTACAAATATTTGGACTGTGTTATTTCTAGGGTGAAAGTTTCCCAGAAGTTAATGAAAATACATACATAATAGACATATATATATACCCATCTATATATGCGTATGTGCATAAATATGTATGTATATTTACATGCATATATAACAGGTTTATGAAATGAATAATTTGTATTTGTTCACAGAGCTGAATTTTTACTTTTTTACTGAGTTTTTATATTTATAAATACAGGGGACAGATGTTGCTGGTGTTGTATGCTTGGTATGAAATGAATATCTATTCCTGTATGTTATGTCCACTTAGACCTGTGCTGCAGAGGCTCTGCCAAGGCCATCCTGGGCACCTGCTGCCAGGCCCTGCCTGGCCCCAGCCCAGGGACACCCGAGTGCTTTGCCTTTTGCCTGTGTCCAGAGCAGTAGAACTGTCACATTCCCAGCTGTCTCTCAGGCTGGACCAAGCACTGGACTAAGGTAGTGCAAGTAAGATTCAGCCTCTATTGCAAATAAATCAAGGTAAAGTGACTCATTTGAAACAGCAGGAAAGTAACTGTTGATACATCTGTCAAATCAGTAACTTCTATATCAAATTTTCACCTCAAACAAGTAATTTTAAGAGATTATAATGTGTTTAAATTTGTACGTGTGGCTGGGCTTCACCAATGAAGATTTGGGAAGGGCTCTCCTCATGTGGGTGTGCCCTTCCAGCCTGCACAGTGGATTTTTTTGGGGAGGCACAGGGTGCGCAGAACTGGCCCCACCGTTTAAGTCCTAAGGATCATCTGCCATGGCCGAGCAAGCTTGGACTGTGACAGTGAAGTCCTCAGGACTACAACCTACAGCCCCTGATGTTCCCAGGAGGTCTCCCATCCAAGTACTAACCAGGACTGACCCTGCTGAGCTTCCGAGATCTGATGGGATTGGATGTTAGGGTGGAATTTAACTGCCCTCCTGTTTAAACATAGTATTAATAACTGTCCTCACAGCTTTGAATTTAAGGTGGGGGCAAATTATGCTTTCTATTATTGTTGACATAAGACCTGCCTCGGAACCTCGGCTGCCGAGGGGAGGTGTCACAGTGGGTGGTGGGGGCTGAGGCCAATCCCGCCCATATTCCAGGTGCACGCTGCTGATGTCACAGTGGCCACTGTGACCTATGGGGCCAAGGGTACAAAAGGGACCTCTGGGCTCAGGCCCTGTGTCAGTGTTACCTGACAACGCGAGGAGAAGGAAGAGGAGGATAGAGCTGCCCAGGGAGAGCCTCACAGTTTCAGGCTCTCAGCCTGTGCTGCAACGTCGTCCACCTCGCACTTCTCAGAATCAGCAAAGGAGCATCTCAAGGTGACTGTGGTGTTCCTTGACTGGACAAGAGAAGGGGGAGAGGGGCAGAAGCCTCTCTCATATTTCAGAGCCAGCGGAGAAGAGTCTGGAGCAGACCTCAGTGTTCCAGTGTCAGGGTCTGACCGCTGAGACGCACCATGTCAGACAGGACAGAGGAAGCCCCCGGAGTGAGTGACCCAGGTGAGACCAAAGTGCCCCTCCCACAGCCGGGCAGAGGGGCTGTCAAGGATGGCCAGTGCAGGGCTGGAAGTGGTGGCAGGGGAGGCAGGAGCCATCCAGCCATCTCGGGGCTGGGGCCCTCCTTTGCTCAGCAAGCCGGGCCCAGCTGGGGCAGGAGGCACCTGCTGGGACACCTGTGCCCACAATGGCCCATCCTCTCCAAGGCCTCCAGCCCTGTCCTTCATCCAGGCAGTCACAGAGCAGTCACAGAGCAGCCCTTGGGGTCAATCCCACAGGGATGCTGTCCCCAGCCCCGCAGAGGTGCCATTCCTGGTGCCATTGACTCTCTCCCTTTCAGCATGCCTGCTGTGTAAACGATCAGAGGCTGACCCGGACATCTGTGGGAAAAAACTTGAGAGATGTGGGCTCTGTGCCCACATGTTCTGCCTGGTGAGTTGCTCTCTGGGTTCCCTCCAGCTTTCCAACACGCAGTCCCTGCCACTCTGTCCTTACGAGCGCATCGTCTTTCCTGCAGTTTTTTGCCACTCTCCTTCATCAGCAAGGGAATGAGCGGGTAGGATTCCTGGGCTTTCTCCCAAAGGATATCCTACTGGCTGTCCACCGGCTGGCACAGAAGGTGAGAGCCTGACATGAGCGGGGAGATTTGTACCAGGCGAGGTTTGCTGGAGCTTAGCCCAGACTCCAAGAAAGGAAGACCAGCCCTTGCCAACAGCTCTGGGACAAGGAGGAGACCCCAGGGCTGCTGCTGATGGGGCTGTTGTGCTCTTTCCAGCGCTGCTTCATCTGTGGCCAGAGCGGGGCCACCATCACCTGCTGTGAAATGGAGTGTGACCTGAGCTTCCACCTGCCCTGTGCCAAGGAGGCTGGCTGTGTCACCCAGTACATTACACCGTACAGGTACCTCCTTCCCCCTCCTCTCCACCACCAGGGAGGAGCCCAGCACTTCTCACCCCACCCATCTCTTGTGTCCCCAGCTCCTACTGCCCTGCACACAGACCACAGCAGGCAGTGGAGGCGACTCTCGAGCCAGGCACCCAATGCCTCATCTGCATGGAGCCTGTGGAGGACAGAAAGACTTTCAAGACCATGGTGTGCCCAGAGTGCAAAAGCACCTGGTTCCACAGGGACTGCATCCAAGTAGGAGTAGTTTCCTCACACCCAGGGGAACAGCAGGGGCTCAGCAGCACCAGGGCCTCACTCAGCGCTGCTTGTTTCTCCTGCAGGGACAGGCTCTGTCTGCAGGTATTTTAGCCTTCCAGTGCCCCCTCTGCAGAGGCCATCGGGAATTTCTCATGGATATGTTCAATGTGGGGATCCGAATCCCCTTCAGGTTGGTGTCCTTCTGCCTGGCTCACAACACAGGAGGCTGCAAGTCTTGGCCCTGCACTGCTTTGGGAGGGCCACGTTCAGCTTCTCACAGGAGTTGGAAATGGCACAGTGGAAAGGGCAGGGACTCACCTGCCAGATGCCAGGGCAGGCGGAGCTCATCAGTTTTCCTTTTCCCTGTCAGAAAGCCATTATGGGAGGAAGGCAATGCATTCAGGGACCTGGGAGTGAGGCACCACCAGTGCAATGCCAGAGAGTGTCTTTATCCAGGAGGCAGAGAGGAGGCAGAGGAAGAGGGGTAAGTTGCCAGAGGGGGGCCGTGGGGGGCTCTGCAGAGGATCTGTGCCTTGGCAAGGGCTGAAAGCAGAAGGAGCCTGAAGGAGAGCTTGGCCAGATATCCCATGCTTTTGACACTTTGTCCTCACGGCCATCAATCTTTTTGCTTCCCCAGGCCCTGGGAAATGCTCCTGTGCAGCTCCTGTGCTGCCGAGGGTACCCACAAACGCTGCTCCAGCCTGACAGACAGCGCAACCAGCTGGGAATGTGGCAGTTGTGCTCCTCTGGACACAGGTAAGAGACAAAGCACACAGGTGCCCCTGGGCTGGGGCCATGCAGGGCCTGGCATCAGGTGGCCAGGATGGCTTGGCAGAGCCTGTCTGCTCCAGGAGGGCTGGGGGCACTGCTCTGGCCCAGCCTGCCTTGGGCCTGGGGAGCCCTTGACCTTCCCACTTCCCCTTACAGCCGCCGGGAATGAGTCAGAGCTGGACATCCCTGACCTGGGCACACAGGACAGCAGCTCCTCCACCAGTCCTGGGCCTGACCTCACACAAAATGGCTCCTGCCAGCAAGGTCAGGCCCCAGATCCACAGGGCCAGCGCAGAACTCTGCGTGACAGAACCCATGTGCCAACACCAAGTGCTGGGCAGCGCCAGCCCAGTCAGAGACAATCGGGGACATCCTGCAGGCAAAACTGCTCCCGCCTGCAACATCGGACCCCAGATCCACCTATCGGGTCCACAAGTCCCCATGACAGGAGCCGCGTGAGACCATCAGGTATTGCGAGTCGCACACGTAGCCAGGAAGAAACAGGGACATCGCGCAGGCAAAACTGCTCCCGCCTGCAACGGCAGACGCCAGATCGACCTGGTGGGTCCAGAGGTCGTTGTGACAGAAGATGTGTGAGACCACTAAGTTCTGGGAGTAGCAGCTCCAGTCAGGAAGAAACAGAGGCATCCCACAGGGGAAAACGTGCCCACCTGCAATGGCAGACCCCAGATCGATCTCGCAGGTCCAGAAGTCGACGTGACAGAAGGCGTGCGAGATCACCAAGTGCTGGGAGTCGCGGCTCCAGTGAGGAAGTGACAGAGACATCCCGCAGGGGAAAACGTCCCGGCCAGCAACGGCAGACCCCAGATCGATCTCGCAGGTCCAGAAGTCGACGTGACAGAAGGCGTGCGAGATCACCAAGTGCTGGGAGTCGCGGCTCCAGTGAGGAAGTGACAGAGACATCCCGCAGGGGAAAACGTCCCGGCCAGCAACGGCAGACCCCAGATCGATCTCGCAGGTCCAGAAGTCGACGTGAAAGAAGGCGTGCGAGATCACCAAGTGCTGGGAGTCGCGGCTCCAGTGAGGAAGTGACAGAGACATCCCGCAGGGGAAAACGTCCCGGCCAGCAACGGCAGACCCCAGATCGATCTCGCAGGTCCAGAAGTCGACGTGACAGAAGGCGTGCGAGATCACCAAGTGCTGGGAGTCGCGGCTCCAGTGAGGAAGTGACAGAGACATCCCGCAGGGGAAAACGTCCCGGCCAGCAACGGCAGACCCCAGATCGATCTCGCAGGTCCAGAAGTCGACGTGACAGAAGGCGTGCGAGATCACCAAGTGCTGGGAGTCGCGGCTCCAGTGAGGAAGTGACAGAGACATCCCGCAGGGGAAAACGTCCCGGCCAGCAACGGCAGACCCCAGATCGATCTCGCAGGTCCAGAAGTCGACGTGACAGAAGGCGTGCGAGATCACCAAGTGCTGGGAGTCGCGGCTCCAGTGAGGAAGTGACAGAGACATCCCGCAGGGGAAAACGTCCCCGCCAGCAACGGCAGACCCCAGATCGATCTCGCAGGTCCAGAAGTCGACGTGACAGAAGGCGTGCGAGATCACCAAGTGCTGGGAGTCGCGGCTCCAGTGAGGAAGTGACAGAGACATCCCGCAGGGGAAAACGTCCCCGCCAGCAACGGCAGACCCCAGATCGATCTCGCAGGTCCAGAAGTCGACGTGACAGAAAGCGTGCGAGATCACCAAGTGCTGGGAGTCGCGACTCCAGTGATGAAGTGACAGAGACATCCCGCAGGGGAAAACGTCCCCGCCAGCAACGGCAGACCCCAGATCGATCTCGCAGGTCCAGAAGTCGACGTGACAGAAAGCGTGCGAGATCACCAAGTGCTGGGAGTCGCGGCTCCAGTGAGGAAGTGACAGAGACATCCCGCAGGGGAAAACGTCCCCGCCTGCGACATCAGACCGCGGATCCATCCAGCCGGTCAAGAAGTCGTCATGACAGAAGCTTTGTAAGACGACCAAGTACTGGGAGCTGCAGGTCCCGCCAGGAATCGTCAGGGGGATCCCGCAGGCAAAACCGCTCCCTCCAACGTCAAAACTCAGATTCATCCAGCCTATCCAGAAGGCCCCACCCCAGAAGCTGCCCGCCTGCACCGAGTGCTGGGAGGCGAAACCGAAGGGAGAACACGTTGGGAACATCCCGCAGGCGACACCACTCCCGCCAGCAGGGTCGTTCCTGAAATCCATGCAGCCAGTCAAGACGTTGCCCTGGTTCCCGAAATCCACGCAGCCAGTCAAGACCTTGCCCTGACAGAAGACGTGAGAACACAAAGTGACAGGAGTTGTGCTCACCAGTGGGACGGTGAGACAGGGACTCACCACTGGCAGGCACCATGTTAGAGGGCAAGGAGGAAGCCCCCGGAGTGAGTGACCCAGATGAGACCAAAGTTCCCCTCCCACAGCCGGGCAGAGGGGCTGTCAGGATGGCCAGTGCAGGGCTGGAAGTGGTGGCAGGGGAGGCAGGAGCCATCCAGCCATCCCGGGGCTGGGGCCCTCCTTTCCTCAGCAAGCCGGGCCCAGCTGGGGCAGGAGGCACCTGCTGGGACACCTGTGCCCACAATGGCCCATCCTCTCCAAGGCCTCCAGCCCTGTCCTTCATCCAGGCAGTCACAGAGCAGCCCTTGGAGTCAATCCCACAGCCCCGCAGAGGTGCCATTCCTGGTGCCATTGACTCTCGCCCTTCCAGCATGCCTGCTGTGTAAACGATCAGATGCTTACCCAGATATCTGCAGGAAAAAACTTGAGATGGGCACTGTGGCCACATGTTCTTCATGCTGAATTGCTCCGTGGGCTCCCTCCAGCTTTCCAACACACAGTCCCTGCCTCACTGTCTTTACGAGCACATTGTCTTTGGCCAATCTCCTTTATCGGCAAGAGAACGATTGGACAGGACTCCTGGCCTTTCTCCCCCCAAGCAATACCCTACTTGTTCTCAACTGGGTGGCCCAAAACTGAAGACCCCAAAACTGCTTTCCTAAAAGATGACGATGAATGTAAGCAATAAAGGCAGAATGTGAAGCTAATACATGTGAGAACAGGAAGACAGGCCTTCTGGAAGATAAGGAGCTTTGTCTTCATGCTGCTGCTTCAAAGGAACCTACAAGAGACAAACAGGAACAGGACAACCAGAGGAGGCTGGCGGCTCTGGAGGAGAGACACAGGGAGAGAGAACTCCAGAAGAAACTCATTCAAGGAGCACTTTCGAATCTGGTAATTACACTCACAACTTTTATCTGAATAGTCCAGAGTACAAGGAAAAGGGTAATTAATGTATGTGAATTAAGATTCCTAAAAATCATAGTCTGGATTTTCTGATACATTGCCAGTTTTGAGTATATATAAAATCCTGCATACCTCGTCCCTGGAATGCCTCTGGAGTTGCAGGAGGAATAGCAGAGGTCATGGAAACACCTTTTAGATACTTCTGTATTAGTGCAGCAAGTACTTGCTGTGTTTGACCTGACATTTCCCCCTTTCCTAGGACGGCCAGCCAGCAGGGAAGCACAAACACATCCTATTCGATTCAGACACGGAAAATGAGACGTTGAAAAAAGACGCAAGTTTGGGAAATATGCCTGGAGAAGTAAGTGTTATTAGGCAAAAGCCCTGTGTGACCATGCCTTTTGTTCTGAAGATTAGATTTCCTAGTGAAGTGCCAGAGAAATGTAGGTAAGTTTTGAATTAACATCAGACAGGTTTGAAAGAACTTAACCATTCATCTGAGAAAGCTTGAGAGCTTGGAGAATTTGGAAGGAGTTTGAGATTGGTATAGAAGGTATTCTAACTTAGAAGAGAAAGAACTTCTGTATAATTAGTGTTGAAATTCCTCTGCTTTTAGGCAAAGGCTGGGGAGGAGATTGGGCTTGAGCAGTACAGAAGTACTCTGCTCTTTCTGAGACTGGATGAACTGCTAAGGCAGTATCTTGTTTTTGTTGAGCTCCAAAGAACTGTGTAAGGCTTCGTCTTTACTATCATTAGCAGACTCCTCATGATTTTACTGCCATGGTTTAGTACAATTTAATACTTTTTTTTTCTCAAATAGAACTTCTTACCTATGACATTTTTTAATCGCATCTCTGCTAAAACTTTAAAGCATTGGGTTTGCTTTTGTTGGGATTTTTCCTTGTAATTGTAGTGAGATTAGGACCATTATCGTTATTTAGCCATTGATATTTTTAAGACAATCTTCCTACCTTTTATGTGGATATTTTTCCTGTGGTCAAATTGAACAATCATAATTTTAATTTTATAATTATAAACCAGAATTGCACAAGGTGTGTATACAAGGTAAGATTGGCAGTAGATTGATCAGTGCTGGAAATGCACAGGGTTGTGCAGGAAATCCACTTTTTAAGGTAAACTGGAAAGTACACGCACAAAATTGGTACTGATTTATATTGTCAGATGTTAATAACCTCCTCCTTTTGTTTTTCCTTTTTGTTTAACAAAGGATAAATCTGCTCCCAAGCCTTCAGGCAAACTGTTTGAGAGCAACGAGAACGAGCAAGACAACACGGACGATGAACGATTCATAATTTAACCACAGTTTGAAGGCTAAGCTGGGGAAGAAGTGAGTGAACCCATCACTGGAATTTAGTTTTCCTCTGAGAGTCTATAGGGCCACTTCAGAGGAACAGAACTGGTAGGCTTGTATTATTGCTGAGTATGGTTTTTATCAATTTACAATAGAATTCCCTTCAACAGAGGAAAGAGTGGCCATGGAGGAAATAATGTGTGGTGTTATCTTTGTATCCAAAGAAATTCCTGGAGAAGGCCCCAGGAGCTAAAAATTGTTGGTATGTTCTCATTAAGTCTGAAAAAAAGGGGATTGAACGTTGCTGATTTCCTCCTCCAGTGCTTAAGAGCACTTGTTTCATTTGTTTAGCTCCTGAGGCTGCAGTCCCGATTTGGCACCGATGAAAGATTCCGCATGGACGCCCGATTCCTGGAGAGTGACAGTGAGGAGGAAGGTAAAGCTGCCCATACTTCCTGGTTACTGGTAGTAATGGAGCCATATCATGGAGCTTCAGCTTTTGAAGCACCTTATGGCCTCCTTTGGCTTCTTTGGTGATCCCTTAAAAGAAAACCACCCACCTCTGCTGTGGCTCTGCATGGGAAACACCAGGGGTGGCTGTGCTTTCTTAAAGGTGTATGCTGCAAAAGTATTTGGAACAGCTGAGTGAGGCACATGTGCCTAATAAAACAACATTTGAGACTATTTTTAATACAGCATGATATCAGAATGTGTTTATCCACATTGAAAAACTGGGTAAGCGGTGACTTAGAAAAACCCCCTTTTGGATCATTATATTCATTTAAACTGTTTGTTTTGTAGCCATCCTGCAGCCTGTGGCTGATTTGGCAGTCTTAAGTAGGGTCATTTTTTTTCTTTAGCAGCAGAAGGCAGAAAAGCTGAAAATAGAAAAAGTTTGAATATCCACCCCCAAGAAAAAGAAATTAACCCAGTTTTCAGGATTCAATTTCTTTCTGAAACTTAAATTTAGCCTCACTCTGCTATTCCCTTCATTGCTTTCATGTGATCTTCTGTAGAGCATCAGCAGTGGCAGAGGGGTTGCAGTTACATGACAGCAGCAGGAAACATGTTAAATACCTGATCTGGCCTTCACATGAAATAGATGCCCAGAACTGTTCTAACCCAAGATTTTCTACAGTGCAAGGCACAAAGTCTCTGAGTAGCTTTTAGATAAAGGAAGTGATGTGTTGATAGACGTGAGCTCTGCTAGTACTATAGTGATACTATGCATCAAATATCACAGGCTTAGCAGGGAAAATATAATGTATTTCTTGTTATCTTAGCAGAGACAAAGAGCTTGAAGGCAGATGAGGAAGACGAACTTGCTGCAGAGAAAAAGAAAACTCTGCAGATACTGGGAAGCCTCTTGAACATCAACCTGGAACAGCCTAAGCCAAGTAAAACAGCAACAAGTGCCAAGAAATTCAAGTATGAATCATCTGCCATCAGTGAAGGAGTTTTAGGGAGGCTTAAGTTTTGCCGGTGTTTTCTAACCAAAATTTCTGCCTAGATGGCTGAGGAAAGTACTTCCTTTCTTGTGTGTATTTGAAGTCAGTATTTAATGGAATTCCCAGGCACTGACTAGCAGGGACTTTCTAAATGTCAATTACATTTTGGAGAGTTTTTGGTGAAGAAGCCAATTTGAATTTGTATCCTACTGTAAAGGTTTGGGGTAGCTTTCATTTGAGCCTTTAGAGTGTCTCATGGTTTCTCTTTGCCTTTCTATTTTCTTAGAGACATTAATGCCCTCCGTTACGATCCCACCAGACAGGACCACGCAGTTTTTGAAAGGAAACCAAGTACTACAGAAAAGGAGAGGTAATATTACAGCTTGGTAACTATAGTTGTGATGTTTCTCCCCTTAGAGAGAAGCCTATGGCAGCAGACTGAGTTTGAAACTACGCAGACTGCTATTTTCTCTTTAGTCCTCCCTGTGATTGCGGAAATCAATATACAATAGGAATTGTGAGCACTAAAACCGGCATGCAGTGTCATCTTTTCTTTGTAGTCCATCTACTCTCTGCATGCCATTTTCTGTCCTCACTGAAGGTGAGAAAGGTCAAGTCATGGACTTGAAGATTTGAGAAGTTTTCAAGAGACAAGTTTATTAGCTCTTATCCTGTGAAAAGGCATATTAGCTCTTAACATTTCTTTTGCCAGAAGAGAAATCTGTCCTAAGTATCTTCATTTATGAACTACCACATGTTAAGTGAAAAGTCCCTTAATGATGTGGGTAATAAAAAGGAGGCTTGTTCCTGCCTTTAGAATCAAAGCTCGATGTTTCCCCTGCACTGCTCTCTCCCTTAAAAGTGAACTCCTCATCAATGTGCATGGCTGAGTTTAGGAAAACATCAAGAGCCAGGTGGCTCTTTCTTTTAAAAACAGCTGTGTTGTGTTACTGTCCTCCAACTATCCCATTTCAGTAAAGCTAAAAGGAAGAAGAAGAAGAAAGAAGAGAGTGAGAAACTGCCTCAAGTGTCTGAAGAAGTCTATTATGATATTGCCGCTGATTTAAAAGACTTATTTGGATCTTCAAAGAGCCAATCAGAGAAACGTGAGGAAATACCCTGGGACAAAGATGATGCAGAGGTCTCTGCCCCACCTGACCATTTGGAACCTGTCTCTGGGAATAACACAGCTCAGGAGCCGAGTGGTTTCAAGTTTTCCTTCTTTGGAGACACAGAGAAGTCAGGTGTAAAAGAAGGTAAGAGCAGGACAGTGCAATTTCTAGTGAATGGCTCATGTCAGGCACTGTGCAGGACTACGGTGCCTAGGAATTCAGAATCCAGGGCATTTTCAGAGGCAAAAGTGAGTAATGAGGCAGAATCATTATGATCTTCAGTTACACTTGCCAGGATTGTGGTAGCTCAGCTTGCGCCCCAGGAATCTTGAAAGGGATGTTTTGAGAAAGAACGATTATTTATTTGTTTTTTTTAAACAGTGATGGACGTTGTTGTCATCCCCTACATTTCTCAGACAGGGAAAAAGGTGATATGCCAAGTCAAAGTTTCACACAACCCAACAAGATTTGAAATCAAAGGTGTGTTAATGGAGTAATGTGAGCAAAAGCAAATCTGGAGTTGACGCCAAGAACATTCAAGATTTTTATTATTTACTTAATTTTCTTATTGTACCTTTAGAAAATTGAAACTGAATGACCCATGACTATAGGGGATATAAGTGTTACACACTCAAGATTAAAACATACTGAATTAAGTCAGTCAGTAAGGTAGGAGACAAAACAAACCATGTGAAGTTAAATGAAAAATTTAAAACAAAAGAAACCAGAAAAAACCAAGCCCCCCACATTTTTACTGACTTTCAGAAAGGATTCAGTGTTCTGAATGCACTAATGAAGGTTTCAGGATATGAAAGAGACCCCCAGAACAAAGTGAAAAATACCTGAGCCGAGACGTAGTTCAGAAAGCCCAAGAGGGGAGGTTTCCATCCTTCTTAAATCTGCTTTTCCAATGTAAGTTCTTCACTGGGAAGTAGGGTTTTTTGCTGGCAAGTAGAGGAATAATCTGATTTTTTATTTCAATTGTGATAATCTTGCAGAGCCCTACATCCTTGAAACAATAAAACCTGCAAAAGTCACATGGCAAGAAGATCCACGTTTCCAGGACAGCAGTTCTGAGGATGATGATGAGCCAGAGGCATCAGAAATTGAAAAGGATCAAGAAATGCAAGTTGTATTTGTTTTCTATTTGGTTGTAGTAATTTGCTGCTGTGAGAATATTAATAGCAGCACTCAGGTCCTGGGAAACTGCTGTCTTCATTCCACATCTCTGAGCAACGGAAGTTATCCTGGAAAACCATTCCTTGCTGCACAGAGTGTAACAGTGAAACATCCCAACAGCCCATTTGCTTTGACCTTGAGTATAAAAATATGAAAGCTGAGTTTGTGGTTGAACACTGGAGAAATTAAGTGGGTAATTTTGGTTCAACCCAAACCAGTTTTGGTTTGGCCAAAAGTCAGAGACGTAGTAAATTTTCTTTTATAAAAGGGTCTTTTTTATAGGAGACCGTATTTGGTTACTGTGGAGGAATGTTCTTCCATGCATTCTGTTTCTCTGAAGCACTACAGCTTTAACTTGCATTAATGGAATTTGACAGTAACTTTCTTGATGTTAAAGTTTCCTTGTGTTTGTCCAGGTTTCTTTGCTTGCCACAAAGAGAAAGTACAAGATTTTTCTTCTTCTCCAAAGACGATGAACGACTGAGAGGTACAACAGAACTTACTCACTGTCACTCCTTTTTTGGTTTCTTTCAAAAGTCTTACTGAAAGTCAGGGAAGAAGTCCTGTCTAGTTATTTGTTCTGTAACACAGGTGAGAGGTTTAAGGAAAAAAATAAATTGCAAGTTTTCATTCGTATTTGTGGTCTAAATTGAGGTAGAATCCCATGACAAACTGCTGGTAACAAATACGCTGAACATCTGTCTTGCTTCCATTTTTTTCAGAGAATTGCCTAATATGTACCTGGCCTTTTAGGGCTTACCAAAAAAAAATCACAAATGCCTTTCAGGCATATATATCATCATTAATTTTTTCCTGTCCTTCTGGTGTTACTATTCATAGTGTTGAATATTCTTATTAGCCACTTATGTCCACATCGTTCTTGATTCTAATTAATGTGGATTTTTTTTTCTTCTGAATATAGTGAATTTTGTATTTAAAAACAAACAAAACAGCAGCAAACATTCACAGCCTCGAATGGTTCCACAGACCACAACAAGAATTGCTTGTGGTATCTTATGCAGTAACTTATCAAGACAGTCTTAAATAATGTTTTTTTCTTGAGACATATGAGGTAACGGTCATGAACTGTCTTGCTGTGTTCATACAATTAGTGCACTGAAATCTTCCAGCCTGTCTGATTTACAGGCCCTGTTGAAAGTGAGACCTCAGTCCTCAGCAGGCATGAATTTTCTTGGGAGATGTGGGGTAATGGTGCTGAGCTCTTAATGAAACAGGTGCAATTTCACTGCAGTTCCTATCTTGGCATATTAACTGCTGCTGCCTTTTGTTTTTCTTAGTACACAGGGCAGTAGTTCAGAGCATTTCTGTTGGAGCCAATCATGTTGTGGGGGATAAGAGATTATGAATGATAGGAAGAATATGAAGAATAGACCTTCTGACTTGATTGCTGTCTTGCTCATGAGTTTTACAAACAGCAGCATTTTCAGAAGTGTTTAAGGAAATCAATTTGTTCTTTTTTGGGCAGAGGGCCCAAAGTTATTTTGTAGATCAGTGGATCTCAGTGAAGAACAAGATGGTTGGGAAGATAGACGAAGATTATTGATTGAGGTGAGTATTTAACATCTCTTCTTTGGTAACTGTGGGCATGAGGAGGGAACACGGCTGCTTATTTGCATGAAGAATTAGTTCAGGACCTCTAGAAAGGCTGGCAATTTTGTAATTGCCGAGGAACTAAACTTCTGTAGTATAAAAGTGTGCATAACACCATGTTATGATGTCCCGTCAGGTAAATTAGTGAATCTCTGTAATGTACAGGACCAGTTACTTAAGTGTATGTAAAGATACAGGTGAATTTAGAAACTTGTATTAATCATTATTATTTTATTCATAATTTTATGTTATATTTTATATATTTTCAGGAATGCCAGAAGAAGCTTGAAAGTTTCCCAGAAGTTAATGAAAAGGCATATATCATGTACATATACATATATACATACATCTCTATACACAGACATATACACATACACCTATATACATGTATACAGATGTATACAAATACATGTAGATATACATAGACATATAGACACAGACATATATATGTATAAACATAAATACATATGTAAACATATTATACATATATACACATACTTAGGCATAAATAGACATACATATATACTTATATATGCATGTCTGTATACATAAATCTAAACATATAGAAATAGACACATGTGCATTCTCCTATATATGTATCTATACATATACACATATACACACACATATATACATATCATACATATATACACACATATATATACATGTACATACATATATACACACATAAACACACACATATATATACATAGACCTATATACCTATATACATACTATACATATACACACACACATACATGCATGTACAATTTTGCACACATACATATATACACACACATACATATAGTCATATACACATATATACTCATTCACATACATATATACACATGTAGACATAAATACACATATGTACACATATACATACATACATATACATATATACATATATATGCATGGTATTCAATAAAGGGTTTTATATATATACATATATATATATGTATTATGTCTACCTAGGCCTCTGCTGCCAAGTGTCTCCAAGCCCTCCTGGGCACCTGCTGCCAGGCCCAGCCTGGCCCTAGCCCAGGGGTACCCGAGTGTTTTGACTCTTACCTATGTCCAGAGCAGCACAGCTGCCACATTCCCAGCTGGTTGTGCTGTCCCTTAGGCCGAAGCAGCGTCTGTGAGTGCCCTTGGCAGCACAGGAGCATTTCCCAGGGCCTGGGGAAGCATGGCTCTCTGACAGGGAAAAGGAAAACTGATGAGCTCCGTCTGCCCTGGCATCAGGAAGGTACAGGGTGTCCCTGCCCTTTCCCCTGTGCCGTTTCCATCCTGTTCTGCTGTTGATACGTTCTCTGACTGACTTACTGTTATTTTGCCTGCATGCTTTTCTCTGTTCCAAGGGTACACTTTAAAATGCTCAAGATTGATTACCATAGGAGTGAAGGGTTCATCAGACCCGCTGTTAACCCCATCAATCCCAACAAAAGCCACTGCTGTCCCCTCACCTACCCATCCATTCACTCCAGCATAGAAGGCTATGAGACTGTCAAGCATGATTTTTCCTTTTATTCCACCAGCTTAGAGATGACATTCAGGATGATGTCATCTTCCTAGGGAAGGAGGTGACACCGATGGGCCTGGCATTTCCTAGCTCCTTCTTGCTGCCCTGTTCAGAGACTGGAGTGATGTTGGCTTTTCCCAGTCTCGGGCACCTCTGCTGGGGAATCACCTTCCCTGGCCTGCTGGCAGTGTTCCCCATGCCAGGGGCAGGAGCAGAGATTCCCCTTGGCCAGGGCTGGAGCCCTGGAGTGGCACTGCTTGAACGGCATTTTCGTCCAACAGTGCCAACCTCGCTGGCCGCCCCAGGGCCTGGCATTTGCCCCTGCGCTTGCTGCAGCAGCAGCCGCCCTGACTCTGTGGCAACGGAGGGCTCGGGACCTGCCTTGGACCCTCGGCTGCTGAGGGGCTGCCTCACAGTGGGTGGTGGGGGGCTGAGGCCAACCCCGCCCATATTCCAGGTGCACGTGGCTTATGTCTCAGTGGCCAATGTGACCTGTGGGGCCAAGGGTACAAAGGCAACTCTGGGTTCAGGCCACCTGACAACGGGAGGAGAAGGAAGAGGAGGATAGAGCTGCCCAGGGAGAGCCTCACAGTTTCAGGCTCTCAGCCTGTGCTGCAACCTCACCCACGTCACACCTCTCAGAATCAGCAAAGGAGCATCTCAAGGTGACTGTGGTGTTCCTTGACTGGACAAGAGAAGGGGGAGAGGGGCAGAAGCCTCTCTCCTAATTCAGAGCCAGCGGAGAAGAGTGGAGCAGACCTCAGTGTTCCAGTGTCAGGGTCTGACCGCTGAGACGCACCATGTCAGACAGGACAAAGGAAGCCCCCGGAGTGAGTGACCCAGGTGAGACCAAAGTGCCCCTCCCACAGCCGGGCAGAGGGGCTGTCAAGGATGGCCAGTGCAGGGCTGGAAGTGGTGGCAGGGGAGGCAGGAGCCATCCAGCCATCCGGGGGCTGGGGCCCTCCTTTCCTCAGCAAGCCGGACCCAGCTGGGACAGGAGGCACCTGCTGGGACACCTGTGCCCACAATGGCCCATCCTCTCCAAGGCCTCCAGCCCTGTCCTTCATCCAGGCAGGCACAGAGCAGCCCCTGAGGTCAGTCCCACAGGGATGCTGTCCCCAGCCCTGCAGAGGTGCCATTCCTGGTGCCATTGACTCTCTCCCTTCCAGCACGCCTGCTGTGTAAACGATCAGAGGCTGACCCGGACATCTGTGGGGAAAAACTTGAGAGATGTGGGCTCTGTGCCCAGATGTTCTGCCTGGTGAGTTGCTCTCTGGGTTCCCTCCAGCTTTCCAACACGCAGTCCCTGCCACTCTGTCCTTACGAGCGCATCGTCTTTCCTGCAGTTTTTTGCCACTCTCCTTCATCAGCAAGGGAATGAGCGGGTAGGATTCCTGGGCTTTCTCCCAAAGGATATCCTACTGGCTGTCCACTGGCTGGCACAGAAGGTGAGAGCCTGACATGAGCGGGGAGATTTGTACCAGGCGAGGTTTGCTGGAGCTTAGCCCAGACCCCAAGAAAGGAAGACCTGCCCTTGCCAACAGCTCTGGGACCAGGAGGAGACCCCAGGGCTGCTGCTGATGGGGCTGCTGTGCTCTTTCCAGTGCTTCTTCATCTGTGGCCAGAGCGGGGCCACCATCACCTGCTGTGAAATGGAGTGTGACCTGAGCTTCCACCTGCCCTGTGCCAAGGAGGCTGGCTGTGTCACCCAGTACATTGCACCGTACAGGTACCTCCTTTCCCCTCCTCTCCACCACCAGGGAGGAGCCCAGCACTTCTCACCCCACCCATCTCTTGTGTCCCCAGCTCCTACTGCCCTGCACACAGACCACAGCAGGCAGTGGAGGCGACTCCTGAGCCAGGCACCCTGATAAGTGAAAATGCTGGAAAAAGTGACTGCTAAGAGAAAGTTTTGTATTCTAATAGCAGCAAAGTATTTATTGACAATGTTGGAGGCAAAGCCAGTTCGTACTGGGCAAAAACTTGTTCAAGTAAAATAAGCCTAAGTTCATGGTTAACACCTTGTAATTTCCATATTAATGACTGGGCAAAAACGTGGGCAGAGCTTTCCTTTTGGCTTGGAATTTGGGTAGTGGTCTCCTGACTTCATCCCTCGGGTGGTCTCAAAGCGTCTTCTTCACCGTTGGATTTCTGCCTTTTCTTTGTTCAGTGACATGACCTGTCAACCTTGTAAAGCCTTGGCTTCAACTCTCCAAAATCTTGATTTTTACCATTTCATCCTATTGAAGTGTCTAGCTTAGTTTAATTTATGACTTCTAACCCATAGTACACTAGTTCCTATAACTACTGGACAATTTGTACCAGAACAAAGTGACTCTAGCACTTTATGCTGTTCAGAGACTTTGCTGTGCAAACAACATTTTGAAAAGCAGAATTAGAAATTTCACAAAACTAGGGATTTTCAGTCCCAGCTGTGTTTCAAAGTATATGAAGTCTTTCATTCAGTTTTAATCCTATTGGGGTTTGATACACATGTACCATTGCTAATATCACTGCTGTTGTTCTGGCTTCAGTGCTTAATTTGTATTATAGCTACACATTGTGCAGTGCCAGAAAGATTATTGCTGCCGCTATGATTGAGTGTACCAGGGAGTTTAAAGACTTGTGAGACGGTGGGCAAATAACTTATAAAAATGTCTCACCAGTGGTAGGTCTTTACTTGTTTAACTTTGGTTAAGACAGTTTTAATACTTTTAATATCATGTTTAATTTGCCATAGCATGTGCTGAGTCATTTTGTTTAGGTGTCTTAGCATTTCTTTAAACAGGTTAAAATTTATGCTAGTTTTGCAATTCAGGTACATTGTAATATGTTGGAAGAAATTTGAACTTGGAAGTTTTTGTGCACAGCCCAGGCCATGGAGAGGGAAACGGGGCCTCTGTATCCTTGAGCCTGCTTCAAGAAGAGCAGTAAACAATAGAAAGAATGCGGCAGCTGCCAGGAGAAGCAGGTAAACACATTGATACAGAAAGGCATAGTTTTGAGAAAAGCACCAATCCAGCTGGTAGCACGCCCTAGCCATAGGCCAATGATACTCCTGTACTATTCGTAGACTGAGAGAATATGCGATATGTGTGTGTGTAATGTAAAGAATAAATCAGAACACTGATCATACTCCCGTGGAGGTTACATCGTGATTCTCACGCCGGAACCCGGGGAGCTCGAAACCGACATTTCTTACTTTAGTAATACAACATATAATTAAACCAAATTCTAACATGTACACAGCTACTGCTTACATAAAATATTTACACTGCTATTTCACACTACTAAAATACTTAATAAAGGTTTAAGACTGCGGCTATTTTAAAATAAAAGCTTGTGTTAATGTCATTATACTTATGAAAAGTTCAACAACTTGTGTCAAGTGAATTTGAGGATAGTGGGTTTCACAGGTTCTGAAGTCTATTTTTTTCTCTCAGGAGCTTTCTAGGTAGGCTTTTCTTTTACCCAGACTGCTGGGAGGGGGGTTAGCAACACTTTAAACAGTCCATTTCATATTTCTTGAAGAGGGTCTCCTGAGAAATTCTTAATATACACAATCACTAAAGGTACATAAATATAGTTTGCAATCAGGTAATATTTTATTTAACAGAATTTTAATAATTTCTCTTGATTTGTTAGTTTTGCACAGGAATGTTTCTGGTCACTCAGGAAAGGTATCTGTGAAAACTGAAAGATAACAGAAACTGCCCCCCCTCCTCCCCCCTTTCTTAAGAGCTTAAAAGTCAATTTGCTAAATTTCACTTAAAAGGTGTTTTTTGTTTATTGCTCTTTGTTGTATTTCGGTTCTAGTATTTGGGTTTCTCAGACATGTTTTACATTGAAATGTAACTTGTTTTATTGTTGTGAAGAGATTTGGCTTTGCTACTCAGGTTTTTAAATATTGGCATGATAAATCTAATTTTTAGTGTGTTATGCTCAGCTTTCACAAAATGCTAAACTAATTTTTTTAGGTAGCACTGACTTTATTATTATTATTATTATTATTATTATTATTATTATTATTATTATTTCATATATTTTTTGTAATCTGATTTTGATGCACTATTTGACTGTTAGATTTTATTTCATCTGGTACTAGGGCTGCTATTTGTTCTTGACAGTTTCAGCACCTTGTTTTGCCTTAGCATCAGTTTTTATGTTACTTACTTTTTGAACACTGTTACCTCTTTGGTGTTTTTTTACAGTACATAATGGCCACTTCTGATGGGAGTTGTAGTGCTTCTAGCAATTGCAGAATTTTTTCAACATATTTCCTTTGTGCAGTTAAAAGTCCTCTTTCTAAAATGCTCTATGAGCATGGACGATGCCAAAGACAGATTTAAAGTCAGTCCAGATGTTGATTTTGCCAGTTCTAGAGCTCAGGTGAGTGCTATCAGTCTTTCTGGGCTGAAGTTCCTGTAGGCAGAGGATTTCATTTGCTTACCTTTTTTCACAAAGCTGCTACTGGCAGAAACCAATTTTCTGCTTCCAGGAGTGGTTCTTCTTTAAGGTCTGGATGGCTGGAATAAACTGCTTTAGTGGTCTCCAGGCAGTCAGGTACAACAGGTTCAGCTGTGCATGCACTTTCTAGGAACGCAGCTGGTTGACAATGTTAGTCATTTGAATATTTATGAAATTTCCTGGCTTCTTCTATGTTTATGATCACTGCTGCTCTTTGCTTTCAAGCAGCTGGGCCAGCTTTTGCTCACTTCATCTAATTGCTTAGAGAAGTGGCTGCTGGCTTTTTGTCTGGCCCCAGCTGCTCTGTCAGGACCCCCAGGACTTTCTTTGCTGCTCGTGCAAAAACAGCCAGAAGGGCTTCCTCACATCAGGTAATCCCAACGCCGGAACCCTCAGGAGTTCCTGCTTTAGCTGCTCAAAGGCCTTATTTGCTGCAGGGGTCCAGGCTATGTTGTCTTTAGCAGCTTTTAACAGGTTATAGAATAGTTTTGCAGTTAGTCTATCAGCCAGGATAGCTTGGCATTTCAGGAACTGAGAGAGTGGCAGTCAATGGTTACCTTTCTGCTCCAGCACTGCTGACACACCAACCTGTCATGTCCAGAAACGCTCAAAGATCTCTCACTGTCTGTGCTTCAGGTGTTTGGCAGTTGCTTCTTTTCTTGCTGTTCTTGGGGAGCATTATCTTCTAGAAACTGCTTATCTCAGGGGTAACTATTGCTTCTGTATCAGTTGCTTTTTCCTGTTGAGAGACTCAGTACTCATTTAGCAAATTTGGAGTCTACAGAAGAAAATCTTGTTTTTCAGTGGTTATTAATAAGTTACTTATAAATTGCAGAAACATACTTTCTCCCAGTGGCAACTGCTATTGTTTCAGATGTTAAAATCTTTGAGGTAACATTGTCCAAGGTAGCTGTTGTGAGTGGTGTGGTTTTTGGTTGTTTTTTTTTTTTCTTTTTAGCAAATATATTAAAGCTTTCTTACTTAAATGCAAATATTTTCGGACTTTTTGCTAAGGAAAGACAGAAAAGAACATTTTTAAAATCTAATACTTGCTTTTTGTTCTCAGTTATTGGTTTTGCTTCTGGTTGTACTTCTATTTAGATGGGGCTTGCCCATTTTGACTTACTTGGTGTGTTAGTAGCTCAGACTCAGGATACACTTAATCCAAATTTGATTAATATTTTGATTATTCTGTTTTGGTTTCACACAGTTCATAGCTAAACTCAAAGCTGTTATCAATTGTTTTTCTTTTTTCTTGAATTCAATTTTGCAGCTTCCAGATTTTCTAACAAATTTTTGCCCATAAGGGTTTGTACAAATTTGGTAAACATAAAAACTGATGTACTTCATTTGTTTTCTCATTTTAAACTTAAGGGGTTTCAAAAGAAAGCTTTCTCTGTTTGACCAGTTGCACACCTGTGACTTGAACAAATTTATGACTTTTAAGTATCAATTTTTGATTTAAAACAAAAGCTGTAGTTCCAGTGTCAAGCAGCAACAGTTTTTTTCTAATGTTTATATTTTTATATTGGAGCTGCTACTACAATTTTAAGTACCACCACATCTATTGTATAAAATACTTACATGTAATAAACAATTGCAAAACAAACAAATCCTAATTTTAGGTCTTGTCCAGTGTGGCATGCTTACAGTTAATTTTTCAACACTGCCACATTTTGGCAGGGTAATACTTTCAACAATATGATCTTAGATGTTTTAGGTATTGAGTAACTTTTCTGAAAACAAATAAAACAACTCAGAAAACAGTAACTTCACACAAAACTCTTAACTCTTTTTTTTTTACAATAAGGCATACACACAAAACTCTCAACTTGTCTAAAAACAAGACAACCACACAGAAGACAGTAACCACACACACAAATCTTAATTTTAGGCTTTATCCAGTGGGCTATTTTTATAGGCAATCTATCAGAGGTACCACTCATTTACAACACAATAGCCCACATTGTCAGTGGGATTATAAACAAAAACTTATTTCAAACATATAGTAATTTCTCTAAATCCAAAATCACACACACAACTCTTAAAATGCACAACACTGCTTAATTCTAAAACAAACATAAAGTACATACACAGACTTCACACTCAGCTCGTGGCTGATCATATCTTATTCATTCACTAATCACATGTATACTACAAATTAACACCTCAACTTACTTTTTCACAGTATACAAGACAGCTCAGACACCCAATAACTTTTACCTGTGTCTCATTTACTAATCACACATAAATTATTCAAAACTAAAATGCACACGAGAACTGGTACACACAAAGGCTTGGCTCAGACACACTTAAAACCTGGGCAAACAGCTCAGACACAGACAAAAACTTAGATAATAGCAAACAATTTGCACAGAGAAAAGCAATGCTGTAAGAGCCCACAGAAAAAAAACAAACACTGCGAGCTGCGTCTGTAGGATTTTAACACTTAAAGCACAGAGTAGTTTCTCTAATACAGAAAACACAGAGAAACACAGGATTCTGGAATTACAGGTACAGATAGAGGTACAGAGAGTTAGCTCCGTGCAGGGAAGAATTCCCTTTTTAAAGGGGACATTGCCTACTGCTTCTGGAGGAATTTAATACCAGGACACAGATACAGGTACAAGCAGGAAGATGAACTCTGGGGAGGATATCTCACAACCCCCGTTCACTTCTGCAACAAGATGTCTCTTGTTATCCTTTAGGTTACAGGACAGGAAAACAGAAATACCTTTTGGCAAAATGCAGCGAGTTCTTTTCCACCCCTGTAAAAGGCACTGAAGAAGGGGGAGCCCCTCTAGGTAAAACTCACCTAGGGGTGCCCAGGGGGTCCCCAATCACCTACGGATTATGCAGCCAGATGGAAATGTCCTGCTGGGGTGCCAAATCTGATAAGCGAAAACGCTGCAAAAAGTGACTGCTAAGAGGAAGTTTTGTATTCTAATAGCAGCAAGGTACTTATTGATAATGTTGGAGGCAAAGCCAGTTTGTGCTGGGCAAAAACTTGCCTAACTTGTTCAAGTAAAATAAGCCATTTATAGTCTTAAGTTCATGGTTAACACCTTGTAATTTCCATATTAATGACTGGGCAAAACCGTGGGCAGAGCTTTCCTTTTGGCTTGGAATTTGGGTAGTGGTCTCCTGACTTCATCCCTCGGGTGGTCTCAAAGCGTCTTCTTCACCGTTGGATTTCTGCCTTTTCTTTGTTCAGTGACATGACCTGTCAACCTTGTAAAGCCTTGGCTTCAACTCTCCAAAATCTTGATTTTTACCATTTCATCCTATTGAAGTGTCTAGCTTAGTTTAATTTATGACTTCTAACCCATAGTACACTAGTTCCTATAACTACTGGACAATTTGTACCAGAACAAAGTGACTCTAGCACTTTATGCTGTTCAGAGACTTTGCTATGCAAACAACATTTTGAAAAGCAGAATTAGAAATTTCACAAAATTAGGTTTTTTTGGTCTCTTTTTCCTCCACACCCAGTGCCTCATCTGCATGGAGCCTGTGGAGGACAGAAAGACTTTCAAGACCATGGTGTGCCCAGAGTGCAAAAGCATCTGGTTCCACAGGGACTGCATCCAAGTAGGAGCAGTTTCCTCACCCCCAGGGGCACAGCAGGGGCTCAGCAGCACCAGGGCCTCACTCAGTGCTGCTTGTTTCTCCTGCAGGGACAGGCTCTGTCTGCAGGTATTTTAGCCTTCCAGTGCCCCCTCTGCAGAGGCCATCGGGAATTTCTCGTGGATATGTTCACTGTGGGGATCTGAATCCCCTTGAGGTTGGTGTCCTTCTGCTGGGCTCACAACACAGGAGGGTGCAAGTGCTGTGCCTTGCCAGGGCATGCCCCAGCACTCTTGGCCCTACACTGCTTTGGGAGGGCCACGTTCAGCTTCTCACAGGAGTTGGAAATGGCACAGGGGAAAGGGCAGGGACTCACCTGCCAGATGCCAGGGCAGGCAGAGCTCATCAGTTTTCCTTTTCCCTGTCAGACAGCCATTATGGGAGGAAGGCGATGCATTCAGGGACCTGGGAGTGAGTCACCACCAGTGCAATGCCAGAGAGTGCCTTTATCCAGGAGGCAGAGAGGAGGCAGAGGAAGAGGGGTAAGTTGCCAGAGGGGGGCCGTGGGGGGCTCTGCAGAGGATCTGTGCCTTGGCAAGGGCTGAAAGCAGAAGGAGCCTGAAGGAGAGCTTGGCCAGATATCCCATGCTTTTGACACTTTGTCCTCACGGCCATCAATCTTTTTGCTTCCCCAGGCCCTGGGAAATGCTCCTGTGCAGCTCCTGTGCTGCCGAGGGTACCCACAAACGCTGCTCCAGCCTGACAGACAGCACAACCAGCTGGGAATGTGGCAGTTGTGCTCCTCTGGACACAGGTAAGAGACAAAGCACACAGGTGCCCCTGGGCTGGGGCCATGCAGGGCCTGGCATCAGGTGGCCAGGATGGCTTGGCAGAGCCTGTCTGCTCCAGGAGGGCTGGGGGCACTGCTCTGGCCCAGCCTGCCTTGGACCTGGGGAGCCCTTGACCTTCCCACTTCCCCTTACAGCCCCCGGGAATGAGTCAGAGCTGGACATCCCTGACCTGGGCACACAGGACAGCAGCTCCTCCACCAGTCCTGGGCCTGACCTCACACAAAATGGCTCCTGCCAGCAAGGTCAGGCCCCAGATCCACAGGGCCAGCGCAGAACTCTGCGTGACAGAACCCATGTGCCAACACCAAGTGCTGGGCGGCGCCAGCCCAGGCAGAGACAATCGGGGACATCCCGCAGGCAAAACTGCTCCCGCCTGCAACGTCAGACCCCAGATCCACCTATTGGGTCCACAAGTCCCCATGACAGGAGCCGCGTGAGACCATCAGGTATTGCGAGTCGCACATCAGGGACATCCTGCAGGCAAAACTGCTGTCGCCAACGTCAAAACTCAAATTCATCCAGCCTGTCCAGAAGGCCCCACGACAGGAGCTGCCCGCCTGCACCGAATGCTGGGAGGCGAAACCGAAGGGAGAACGCATCGGGAACATCCCGCAAGGGAAACCACTCCTGCCTGCAATGGCACAACCCAGATCCACCTGGCAGGTCCACAAGTCCCCATGACAGGAGCCATGTGAGACCATCAAAAAAATTGTTTACTCCGAAACAGGTAACAATCTCAGGGGAAAAAAGATTTGTTTTCTTGCACTGGTTCCTTAAGAGTTAATTAAATTAAATCCAATTAAAGTAAAAATAATTTTAAGACACAGATCACTGCACAGCCTCCAAAGACAGAAGTTAAATCAGGAATCTAATGAGGGCAAAGGCTTTAAAGACCTTCTAAGGATCCTGATTGCATTAGAAGCAGATCCAGCTGTTTTAAATTTGCTGTAATAGAACAACAAACTGCTCTACAGGTGAAAACCATTCCTAATCAGATATAAAAATGGAATCCAGCTCTGACCAATTAACCTAACGACTCCCCTGGTTAATGAGGCACAGCTGTCCCAACACAGCAGCAAAATCTGCCTTCTGGTTAAACACCAGGAGAGAGGCACAAACTGCAACCGTGTTTCACAAACAGTTCAAAACACCTCAAATTCCAGGGAAAACGGTAATCTGACATTCAGCCTAGGCCTGACACATTCAAGGGACTGTGCAGGATATGATGCAGCTCAACACTGATGTATTAATATTTTCAACCAGGAAAAAACATAAGTTGATTTTATGTGTTTTAAACCATCCCTACTCTACCTGCAAGATCCACACTAACATTGTTCAATAGAAAGGGATGAGGAGGGAATAGGATTTTGTTGGTTTATTTCATAGGAAACGGCATCGGAATAAGAGGCACAAGAAAGCAACATTTGAAAATATGGTTTGCATTAAAGACTTATTTAGTGAATAAAGTACATGGAATTAAAGAATCCCCATGGCTGTGCAATTCATGAAGTGAATGACAACAAGCAACAACTAGAAGTTCTCCAACTTTTAAAGCATCCTATTAGTTTGGAGGTGGGAATTTAACTGGATACAGGGGAGAAAGTTATGGTCATTACAAAGAGTATGGTGGGAAAAAGAAAAACACTACAGCAGCAGAACTTCATCCCACCTTAGCCAATCCCTCTTTTAAACAACAATAACAGGACACACAAACTGCTTACAGCTACTTGAACCCAAGGCTTTCACTAGACTGCAGAAGACTCAAAGACTAGTTGTGACTTCAGAGAGCTTTAACTCCAGAAAAAAAACCCCACCTCGTACATATTTTTAATTATAAAGCAACAAGTAAACTCTTCTCACTCTAAACATACATACCTAAGCACATCACACATGTGTATTTATGCGTGTATTTATATACTTTTGTGCATCAACAGCGCTCATTCCACACTTCTACGCACCTGCCCGTCCACACCCCCGAGCCGCGGATTTTACGCCGCCACAAGCGGAGCCGGGAAGCGCCTCGGAGGGTCTGGGAGCAACGAGCGGGGGTTCGGCCCCGCAGGGACCGCGCCCGCCGGAGCCGGTGCCGCCCGCCGAGACTCAGGCTGGGAGCACAGACGTGCCCCGGGGGCGCGGCCGGGAACGGGGAGCCGCGGGCAGCGGGACCGGGGGACGGCACCGGGGAGCCGCGAGCGGCGGCACCGGGGGTTGGAGCGGAGCTGCCGGGAACGGGGAGCCGCGGGCGGCGGGACCGGGGGACGAGATGAGCGGCCGGAAACGGGGAGCTGCGGGCAGTGGAACCGAGCGGATCGGCCGGGAACGGGGAGCCGCGGGCGGCGGGACCGAGGGACGGAAGGGATGAGCGGCCGGGAACGGGGAGCCGCGGGCGGCGGGACCGAGGGACGGAAGGGATGAGCGGCCGGGAACGGGGAGCCGCGGGCGGCGGGACCGGGGGACGAGATGAGCGGCCGGAAACGGGGAGCTGCGGGCAGTGGAACCGAGCGGATCGGCCGGGAACGGGGAGCCGCGGGCGGCGGGACCGAGGGACGGAAGGGATGAGCGGCCGGGAACGGGGAGCCGCGGGCGGCGGGACCCAGGGGCGGGTCAGCTGTTCCCGCGCCCGGCGCGCGCCCCCCGCGCCTTTCGAAACGCGCGCCAAGCCCGCGCGCTGCGCGCGTCTGGACGCTACCACTGCTGCTTCCCGAGCGGGGGGCGGCCGGTCGCGCCTTCTTTCCCCTCCTTCTGAAAGAACGGCGCCGCTGAAGGGACAGTAGCAAAGCTCCTCGTTAGACACGAATGGGAAAAGCGTTGCTTTGGCGGTTGCTCCTGTGTTTTTGTTAATTTCTGCTCATGTATTGCAGAAAACGCCCCTGCTTTTCTTCGTGATTGGTTACGCCCAAGGCGCCCTTCGTCACAAGACCCAGCCCATGTGTTCCCACCACACTTGACCGGCGGGAAACATGAAGCCTGCAGAGAACCCGGCTGCCTAACGAGGCGGAACCCTTTCCGCGTGAGAGCTGGGAAGAGGTGCTGGGGGGAAGGTAAATCGAGTGTCGCCGCGGGGAGGGCACATGGCGGCGGTGATGGAGGGGGGCGGCGGGGCCGGCGGCGAGGGGCTGTTCCTCGGGCCCCCTTTGCCGGGTGGGGGTCTCTCGGGCCGGGCCCGGGCCCCTCTGCCGGGCGTCCCTCGGCAGCTCCTGACGCGGTCGGGTCTGTGCGGGTCTCCCATGCTTCCGATAGAGCACCCCGGGTTATGCGGTAACGAGCCGCTGCCATTCACGATCGCGCAGCCGGTGATGCGATTCGAGGTTTAAGGCAGCCCCCGGTGCGGAGCAGCAGCGCGGGGTTTGCGGGCGCTGGACAGAGCAGGGAGCGCTGTTGGGGGAGCGATTTGCCCGTAATTTGACATTCCAGGCGCACTGGCCCCTGCGGCGCCAGTGTCGGTGAGCTGTTGTTGTCTCCCCGCAGGAAAGCGGAGCGTGTGTTCCTGGTGTGATGCTTTGACTTCAGGCATAGAGAAGGAACAGGTTTCCAAGCGTTTGTATGTTGGAGGGCTTGGCCATACGGTGTCTAAGGCCGAACTGGAGGAAAGATTTGAGAAGTTTGGGCATGTTTTGGATGCAGAAATTATTACCAGAAAAGATGATCAGGGTATGTTTTGTTTTATCTTTTCAAGGTTCATTGCTTTTCAGTTTGAAGCGTGAAATGGAATTTTTGCTTCAGAGTCACTTTATTTTCACAAAATAGCTTAATTTTCAGTTTTAAAGGAAACACTGATATTACACAGAAGTTAACTGGATGTTTGTCATTGATCAGGGAACCCTGTGAAAACTTTTGCCTACGTCAGTGTCAGCATTTCTGATGCCGAGCTTAGAAAGTGTAAGTACATCTTTCTGGTTTTTACTTGTTGATGTTTTTGAGCCAGGTTGTTTTACTGATAACACATCTGATGTCACAACAGGATGTGGTCAAGGTAGAGCTTGTTTTATTCTGTTGCCTTCTTTAAGCTTCAATTTTATGGGTACCTTTCAGGTACAAACTTAAACCAAGTGAGCAGTGAGGTGTAATATCACGCTAAAGAAACGTCAGCCTGTCATAGAAGGAGGTGTAGTGAAGTCTGGGCTGTGCTTCTTTAACGTAAAAAATACTTATTTTCCCATCTCGTTGTTTTGCAGGCATGTCAATTTTAAATAAAACAAAATGGAAAGGAGGGACACTGCAAATTGAGTTGGCCAAAGAAAGCTTTTTGCACAGGTAAAAATCAGTTTTTAAAAATGCGTGTTGCTGCTCAAGTTACCCCTCTTCTGTTTATCTGATAATATTATGGCTGTGCTTTCATCTTCTACACTCTTTCAGTTTTCATAGAGAGTGGTGGAGTGTTGATTCATGTGTGATACTGCAACGTGATTTATGTTGTTATTCCCTTAAAGGGAACGTCAAGGTGTTGATTCCTTGAGCAGTGGGTGGTTGCTGTTCTGTGGGAGGGGGTCCCTGCCAGCTCGAATCCAGCACATGGGCTTTATTTAGTAGAGTACTTTTCCCATGTCTGATGTACTTCTTGGTACAGGCTTGCCACAGAGAGGGAGGAAGCAAAGCTGCAGAAAGAAAAGCCACAGAGAAATAACCAAGCATGTCTGTTGGAATCACTGAAAAAGGCTGGAGTTGTGGACTTCCACATGAAAGCAGTCCCGGGTACAGAGGTGCCAGAACACAAGGTATGCTGGGGGAGATGTGTAAGAGAAGTAAACCAAGAAAAAGCAAGCTCATTATATCTAAATTTATGCTAAATCTCTGTGCCTTATGTAAAGACATGTAATTATTGGGGGTGACAGTCCAAGTTGTGAAAAGTGGGCTGAAGAAATACCTCCTGTAGAGACAAGGAGAAGGCTCCTGTTATTCAGAGAGAGTGCTCAGGCATTGGAATGGGCTGCCCAGAGAGGGGGTGGATTCCCCATCCCTGGAGGTTTTTCAACTGAGCTTGGCCGTGGCACTGAGTGCCATGATCTGGTAAAGGGACTGGTGTTGGACCAAGGGTTGGACTTGATGATCTCAGAGGTCTTTTCCAACCCAATCCATTCTATGATTCTGTGATTCTTTGCAGTGACTGGAAATAATTGTGATCTGCTTGTCCCCTCTCGTGGTGTTAAATCAGGAAATGCTTTGTTCCTTGTGTATGTTGGGAATTTGCATAAGCCTGTAGCATAATGTACATTCATGTCACCCTTAAAAGCTTGTAAAGAGACTGTGTGACTTACTTTTATACAGCACATAATTTTTGGTGGCTGGGCTGTCAGGAACTGCTCTCTGTGCTTCACATTCAGGATTAGGGTCTGCACGTGCTTACAAGAGGAAGATTAAAATCACTGAACATGCAAATTAAGACAGGAAAAATAATATTAATTGGAAAGTTTTGAAAATTATTTGCAAAGCACAGAATGGTGCTAGAGGGATTTTTGTGTGTGTGTGGCAAAGGGGAAGAGAGCAAAATAATAGTGATTCTGTCTGTGCAGTGGCTGCTGTTAACTCATAAACCAGAAGCCATATATTAGACATAGTACTTGCAAAGTAAAGAAATTTACTACTTTGTTATCATTCTTTATTTGCAGGTCGTAGAAGTTTGGGGTTTTGGTTGGCTTTGGGTTTTGTTGTTTTTGAGAAGGAAGCTGGCTAAGTTGCACAGTACGATTATATCTCACTAAAGAGCATAAACAAAAATGAATTAGTCACAGATGGTTCTTTTATTAGTAGTTCTGTTATCCAAGAACAAACATCTTTCTCTGTTCCAGGGTTACTTCCACTCTCTTTTTGTTTAACACCGTTTACTTTTCTTTTCCTATAGAAGTGGGTTGTTGGTAAATTTGGCAGAGTCTTGCCTGTCCTCCACCTCAGGAATCCGCAAAAGAATAAAATATCCTTTTCCTACTGTCTGGGCATAGGCACAGTTCCCTTCCTTCTTCTGTCATATGGAGAAACAGTTGCTGAACAGTCTTAATTTTGATTGCTATGTCAGACTCAATTTACTGAATCCCTCAAGTGTGTCTTGCAGTAAATTTGTGTGATTTGGAGCAGTTTCTTAGACTGCACAAGTCAGTTGCTTAAAGACATGAGATGAAAAAGGGCTCCTTGTTGTCCTTTCGTGTAGAATTCAGCCTGTTCAGAAAGACTCGAGTCTGTTTGCTGGAGGAATCTTGTTTTAATTCCTTAACTCAGACCAACGTTGTGAAATATGACCCCTCAAAGTACTGCCATAACCTGAGGAAGCTGGAGCCAGACCGGGCACAAGCAGCTCCTGTGCCTGAGCTCACCCAGCACTTGGAAGGGAGAGATGTCAGTGCAAACAGGAAACGACAAGGAGAGTTCTCTGGGATGAAGAAACCACCTAAAAAACCGAGGCCACTGTGCAGTGAGGCCCTGAATGGAGCAGCAGCTCTGTCCTCTGGGTGCCAGCCCCGTCCAAAACACACCAGCTCACCACAACTCAGCCAGAGATCAAACCCCAAACCCAATGACGAGTTGAAATTGCCTCCATCGAGGAGTCTGGATAGTAAAACGCCAGGCAAAGGTTTATCATCAGATCAGAGGAATGTTAGTGGAGTTACAGCTCGAAATAACACGAGTGTTTCTGACAGTGATGTTGATTCTGAAGAGGAGATCAGAGCCATGGTAAAGAAAGAGACAGAAAAATGGAAAGCTGGAAATGCTGAGACTGAAAGTGACCCCTTGGAAATCGCTGGGGATGATTTTGGATTAAAATACAGTAGTCACTGGTCCTTAAGCAAGCCAGATGCCATGAAGAAAACCACTAAAGGAAGTTACAAAGAGACTGTGGAATATGGTAATGGTTATGATTCAGCAGGTACAGATGAAATTATTGCTGAAGGTAAAACTCCAGATCCAAATAGCAGCAAAACTGCAATTTTAGAAGATTCTGAACAGATGAAGGTGGAAAGTAAAAAAATCCTAGCTAACAAAAAAAGTGCTTTGTTAAATGTCTCATCACTGAAAACTCGAAATGTAGAAGGAGAACACATTGAAAAAAAGTGGAAAATTAAAAAATCCAAAATTGGTGCATTGCAAACTTCAGCAGTTACCAGTACAGCAGAGACAAGTGATAGTGAGAGCTCTCACTCGGAGTCTGAGCAAGGGGAGTCTGAAATCAGTTCTGACTATGAGTCCATGATGCAAAACTGTTACCGCTTAGACCTTTCCTTACATGACTTAAAAGCATTGGCTGCCAAAAACACTGGGACACCTGCAGAGGAATCTGATGGTGCACAGAGTTCTGCTCAGTCCCCTGCTGAAGAAAATCCTAAGGGTAATGCAAATAAACCAAAACTTCCTAAATGTCACCCTGCAGATAAAAAAAAAAAGCATCTCTCCTGACGATGTGCTGGCTGATATTTTAGCAGGGGAGAATAAGGAAAGCTCCAAGGGACAAAATAATTCACGTTTGAAATATCAGCCCTTCAGGGGAATGGGGTCCCTTTGTGTGAAAGAGTCAACTAAGGACAGTACTGGGTTAAAAAAGGGGTCTGTAGGTTTAGGACTTGGAGCTTGTGTATTTTCTTCTGGGGAGGAGTCATCTAAAAGACAGCCCAAGAACCATCCATTGTGTGCACTTCAAGTCAGCAGTAAAAAGAGACAAAATGTGCCCAGTGAGCAGCATGAGGCACCGTCACCTGGTGCCTCCTCAGCAGATGAGAGACATCAGCCTGTTTCCAGGCCATGTTTACAGGGGAAGAAAAAAGACAGGAGTTCTCCACAAGACCACAGTTCAGAGCATGGAGCTGCCTCTCCCAGCCTTGATCAGAGTGACAGTGAGAGCAGTGACAGGGACAGCAACGCTGCAGGGGCTCTGAAACACGTTAAACGGCAACGGGAGAGCCCAAAACTGCTTTCCAAAAAAATGAAGATGAATGTAAGCAATAAAAAGCCAGAACGCGAAGCTAATACATGTGAGAACAGGAAGACAAGCCTTCCAGAAGATAAGGAGCTTTGTCTTCATGCTACTGCTTCAAAGGAATCTGCAAGAGACAAACAGGAGCAGGACAACCAGAGGAGGCTGGCGGCTCTGGAGGAGAGACACAGGGAGAGAGAACTCCAAAAGAAACTCATTCAAGGAGCACTTTCGAATCTGGTAATTACACTCACAACTTTTATCTGAATAGTCCAGAGTACAAGGAAAAGGGTAATTAATGTATGTGAATTAAGATTCCTAAAAATCATAGTCTGGATCTTCTGATACATTGCCAGTTTTGAGTATATACAAAATCCTGCATACCTCGTCCCTGGAATGCCTCTGGAGTTGCAGGAGGAATAGCAGAGGTCATGGAAATGCCTTTTAGATACTTCTGTATTAGTGCAGCAAGTACTTGCTGTGTTTGACCTGACATTTCCCCCTTTCCTAGGACGGCCAGCCAGCAGGGAAGCACAAACACATCCTATTCGATTCAGACACGGAAAATGAGACGTTGAAAAAAGACGCAAGTTTGGGAAATATGCCTGGAGAAGTAAGTGTTATTAGGCAAAAGCCCTGTGTGACCATGCCTTTTGTTCTGAAGATTAGATTTCCTAGTGAAGTGCCAGAGAAATGTAGGTAAGTTTTGAATTAACATCAGACAGGTTTGACAGTACTTAACCGTTCATCTAAGAAAGCTTGAGAGCTTGGAGAATTTGGAAGGAGTTTGAGATTGGTACAGAAGGTATTCTAACTTAGAAGAGAAAGAACTTCTGTATAATTAGTGTTGAAATTCCTCTGCTTTTAGGCAAAGGCAGGGGAGGAGATTGGGCTTGAGCAGTACAGAAGTACTCTGCTCTTTCTGAGACTGGATGAACTGCTAAGGCAGTATCTTGTTTTTGTTGAGCTCCAAAGAACTGTGTAAGGTTTCGTCTTTACTATCATTAGCAGACTCCTCATGATTTTACTGCCATGGTTTAGTACAATTAAATACTTATTTTTTTCTCAAATAGAACTTCTTATCTATGACATTTTTTAATCGCATCTCTGCTAAAACTTTAAAGCATTGGGTTTGCTTTTGTTGGGATTTTGCCTTATAAATGTATTGAGATTAGGACCATTATCGTTATTTAGCCATTGACATTTTTACCTTCCTTGATGTAATCAGAAATTTGCAATTTTTTAACTGTTGTAAAATCTGAGTTGCCCATTTGTAATGGTTCTACCCATGGCTTCCTCAGTAACCACTGTATCTAAGGAAGTTACAAGTATTCCACATGTGTCTTCCACATAGTAGGGGAGGAGGGGTTTTTGGTTTTGGTTGTCCCTTTTTCCTTGGCCGGGGTTGCTGGTGGGAGAGGCTGGAGTCTGATCCCTTCGGTTGCTGGTGGTTCTCCTGTCCTGGGTGAGATTGTTTCATGCTTGTTCCCCTTCCTTGAAGTTTTTAATTGTGTTTGTCTGTTTCATTTGGGTTTTTTTTGGTTTGGTTTTGTTTCTTCCCAATTTTCTTGTTGATCAGTCCCCTTTTCCCTTTCCCCTGGGGGTGGGATCCTATGTACTGTGTACACAGTGTGATTGTGAATGTTAGAAAATATAATTTCTTCTTTTTATTCATTTCAGTTTCTTTTGAGTTAATTTCTTTTCAGTGTTTCTTCCGTTTGCTGGGGAGGCTTTTGAGAGGGGGGAAGGGGGGCCAGTCGAGAGTTGGTAAAAAGCTAGGCTAAACCTGGACACCATTACGTGGATATTTTGCCCATGATGAAATGGAATAATCATAATTTTAATTTTATAATTATAAACCAGAGTTGCACGAGGTGTGTATACAAGATAAGATTGGCAGCATGTTGATCAGTGCTGGAAATGCACAGGGTTGTGCAGGAAATCCACTTTTTCAGGAAAACTGGAAAGCACATGAACAAAGTTGGTACTGATTTATATTCTCAGATGTAAATAACCTCCTTCTTTTGTTTTTCCTTTTTGTTTAACAAAGGATACATCTGCTCCCAAGCCTTCAGGCAAACTGTTTGACAGCAGTGAGGACGAGGAAGACAACACGGACGATGAACGATTCATAATTAAGCCACAGTTTGAAGGCAAAGCTGGGGAAAAAGTGAGTGAACCCATCACTGGAATTTAATTTTCCTCTGAGAGTCTATAGGGCCACTTCAGAGGAACAGAACTGGTAGGCTTGTATTATTGCTGAGTATGATTTATATCAATTTACAATAGAATTCCCTTCAACAGAGGAAAGAGTGGCCATGGAGGAAATAATGTGTGGTGTTATCTTTGTATCCAAAGAAATTCCTGGAAAAGGCCTCAAGAGCTAAAGATTATTAGTATGTTGCCATGAAGTATGAAAAGAAAGGGATTGAACGTTGCTGATTTCCTCCTCCAGTGCTTAAGAGCACTTGTTTCATTTGTTTAGCTCCTGAGGCTGCAGTCCCGATTTGGCACCGATGAAAGATTCCGCATGGACGCCCGATTCCTGGAGAGTGACAGTGAGGAGGAAGGTAAAGCTGCCCATACTTCCTGGTTACTGGTAGTAATGGAGCCATATCATGGAGCTTCAGCTTTTGAAGCACCTTATGGCCTCCTTTGGCTTCTTTGGTGATCCCTTAAAAGAAAACCACCCACCTCTGCTGTGGCTCTGCATGGGAAACACCAGGGGTGGCTGTGCTTTCTTAAAGGTGTATGCTGCAAAAGTATTTGGAACAGCTGAGTGAGGCACATGTGCCTAATAAAACAACATTTGAGACTATTTTTAATACAGCATGATATCAGAATGTGTTTATCCACATTGAAAAACTGGGTAAGCGGTGACTTAGAAAAACCCCCTTTTGGATCATTATATTCATTTAAACTGTTTGTTTTGTAGCCATCCTGCAGCCTGTGGCTGATTTGGCAGTCTTAAGTAGGGTCATTTTTTTTCTTTAGCAGCAGAAGGCAGAAAAGCTGAAAATAGAAAAAGTTTGAATATCCACCCCCAAGAAAAAGAAATTAACCCAGTTTTCAGGATTCAATTTCTTTCTGAAACTTAAATTTTTGCCTCACTCTGCTATTCCCTTCATTGCTTTCATGTGATCTTCTGTAGGGCATCAGCAGTGGCAGAGGGGTTGCAGTTACATGACAGCAGCAGGAAACATGTTAAATACCTGATCTGGCCTTCACATGAAATAGATGCCCAGAACTGTTCTAACCCAAGATTTTCTACAGTGCAAGGCACAAAGTCTCTGAGTAGCTTTTAGATAAAGGAAGCGATGTGTTGATAGACGTGAGCTCTGCTAGTACTGTAGTGATACTATGCATCAAATATCACAGGCTCAGCAGGGAAAATATAATGTATTTCTTGTTATCTTAGCAGAGACAAAGAGCTTGAAGGCAGATGAGGAAGACGAACTTGCTGCAGAGAAAAAGAAAACTCTGCAGATACTGGGAAGCCTCTTGAACATCAACCTGGAACAGCCTAAGCCAAGTAAAACAGCAACAAGTGCCAAGAAATTCAAGTATGAATCATCTGCCATCAGTGAAGGAGTTCTAGGGTGGCTTCAGTTTTGCCGGTGTTTCCTAACCAAAATTTCTGCCTAGATGGCTGAGGAAAGTACTTCCTTTCTTGTGTGTATTTGAAGTCAGTATTTAATGGAATTCCCAGGCACTGACTAGCAGGGACTTTCTAAATGTCAATTACATTTTGGAGAGATTTTGGTGAAGAAGCCAATTTGAATTTGTATCCTACTGTAAAGGTTTGGGGTAGCTTTCATTTGAGCCTTTAGAGTGTCTCATGGTTTCTCTTTGCCTTTCTATTTTCTTAGAGACATTAATGCCCTCCGTTACGATCCCACCAGACAGGACCACGCAGTTTTTGAAAGGAAACCAAGTACTACAGAAAAGGAGAGGTAATATTACAGCTTGGTAACTATAGTTGTGATGTTTCTCCCCTTAGAGAGAAGCCTATGGCAGCAGACTGAGTTTGAAACTACGCAGACTGCTATTTTCTCTTTAGTCCTCCCTGTGATTGCAGAAATCAATATACAATAGGAATTGTGAGCACTAAAACCGGCATGCAGTGTCATCTTTTCTTTGTAGTCCATCTACTCTCTGCATGCCATTTTCTGTCCTCACTGAAGGTGAGAAAGGTCAAGTCATGGACTTGAAGATTTGAGAAGTTTTCAAGAGACATGTGTATTTGCTCTTATCCTGTGAAAAAGCATATTAGCTCTTAACATTTCTTTTGCCAGAAGAGAAATCTGTCCTAAGTATCTTCATTTATGAACTACCACATGTTAAGTGAAAAGTCCCTTAATGATGTGGGTAATAAAAAGGAGGCTTGTTCCTGCCTTTAGAATCAAAGCTCAGATGTTTCCCCTGCACTGCTCTCTCCCTTAAAAGTGAACTCCTCATCAATGTGCATGGCTGAGTTTAGGAAAACATCAAGAGCCAGGTGGCTCTTTCTTTTAAAAACAGCTGTGTTGTGTTACTGTCCTCAAACAATCCCATTTCAGTAAAGCTAAAAGGAAGAAGAAGAAGAAAGAAGAGAGTGAGAAACTGCCTCAAGTGTCTGAAGAAGTCTATTATGATATTGCCGCTGATTTAAAAGACTTATTTGGATCTTCAAAGAGCCAATCAGAGAAACGTGAGGAAATACCCTGGGACAAAGATGATGCAGAGGACTCTGCCCCACCTGACCATTTGGAACCTGTCTCTGGGAATAACACAGCTCAGGAGCCGAGTGGTTTCAAGTTTTCCTTCTTTGGAGACACAGAGAAGTCAGGTGTAAAAGAAGGTAAGAGCAGGACAGTGCAATTTCTAGTGAATGGCTCACGTCAGGCACTGTGCAGGACTACGGTGCTTAGAAATTCAGAATCCAGGGCATTTTCAGAGGCAAAAGTGAGTAATGAGGCAGAATCATTATGATCTTCAGTTACACTTGCCAGGATTGTGGTAGCTCAGCTTGCGCCCCAGGAATCTTGAAAGGGATGTTTTGAGAAAGAACGATTATTTATTTGTTTTTTTTAAACAGTGATGGACGTTGTTGTCATCCCCTACATTTCTCAGACAGGGAAAAAGGTGATATGCCAAGTCAAAGTTTCACACAACCCAACAAGATTTGAAATCAAAGGTGTGTTAATGGAGTAATGTGAGCAAAAGCAAATCTGGAGTTGACGCCAAGAACATTCAAGATTGCTTTATTATTTACTTAATTTTCTTATTGTACCTTTAGAAAATTGAAACTGAATGACCCATGACTATAGGGGATATAAGTGTTACACACTCAAGATTAAAACATACTGAATTAAGTCAGTCAGTAGGGTAGGAAACAAAACAAACCATGTGAAGTTAAATGAAAGATTTAAAACAAACAAAGCCCCCCACATTTTTGTTGACTTCAGAAAGGATTCAGTGTTCTGAATGCACTAATAAAGGTTTCAGGATATGAAAGAGACCCCCAGAACAAAGTGAAAAATACCTGAGCAGAGATGTAGTTCAGAAAGCCCGAGAGGGGGAGGTTTTCATCCTTCTTAAATCTGCTTTTCCAATGTAAGTTCTTCACTGGGAAGTAGGGTTTTTTGCTGGCAAGTAGAGGAATAATCTGATTTTTTATTTCAATTGTGATAATCTTGCAGAGCCCTACATCCTTGAAACAATAAAACCTGCAAAAGTCACATGGCAAGAAGATCCACGTTTCCAGGACAGCAGTTCTGAGGATGGTGATGAGCCAGAGGCATCAGAAATTGAAAAGGATCAAGAAATGCAAGTTGTATTTGTTTTCTGTTTGGTTGTAGTAATTTGCTGCTGTGAGAATATAAATAGCAGCACTCAGGTCCTGGGAAACTGCTGTCTTCATTCCACATCTCTGAGCAACGGAAGTTATCCTGGAAAACCATTCCTTGCTGCACAGAGTGTAACAGTGAAACATCCCAACAGCCCATTTGCTTTGACCTTGAGTATAAAAATACAAAAGCTGAGTTTGTGGTTGAACACTGGAGAAATTAAGTGGGTAATTTTGGTTCAACCCAAACCAGGTTTGGTTTGGCCAAAAGTCAGAGACATAGTAAATTTTCTTTTATAAAAGGGTCTTTTTTATAGGAGACCATATTTGGTTACTGTGGAGGAATGTTCTTCCATGCATTCTGTTTCTCTGAAGCACTACAGCTTTAACTTGCATTAATGGAATTTGACAGTAACTTTCTTGATGTTAAAGTTTCCTTGTGTTTGTCCAGGTTTCTTTGCTTGCCACAAAGAGAAAGTACAAGATTTTTCTTCTTCTCCAAAGACGATGAACGACTGAGAGGTACAACAGAACTTACTCACTGTCACTCCTTTTTTGGTTTCTTTCAAAAGTCTTACTGAAAGTCAGGGAAGAAGTCCTGTCTAGTTATTTGTTCTGTAACACAGGTGAGAGGTTTAAGGAAAAAAATAAATTGCAAGTTTTCATTCGTATTTGTGGTCTAAATTGAGGTAGAATCCCATGACAAACTGCTGGTAACAAAAACGCTGACCATCTGTCTTGCTTCCATTTTTTTTCAGAGAATTGCCTAATATGTACCTGGCCTTTTAGGGCTTACCAAAAAAAAATCACAAATGCCTTTCAGGCATATATATCATCATTAATTTTTTCCTCTCCTTCTGGTGTTACTATTCATAGTGTCGAATACTCTTATTAGCCACTTATGTCCACATCGTTCTTGATTCTAATTAATGTGGATTTTTTTTCTTCTGAATATAGTGAATTTTGTATTTAAAAACAAACAAAACAGCAGCAAAAGGAAACATTCTCAGCCTCGAACAATTCCACAGACCACAACAAGAATTGCTTCTGATATTTTATGCAGTAACTTATCAGGACAGTCTCAAATAATGTTTTTTTCTTGAGACATATGAGGTAACGGTCATGAACTGTCTTGCTGTGTTCATACAATTAGTGCACTGAAATCTTCCAGCCTGTCTGATTTACAGGCCCTGTTGAAAGTGAGACCTCAGTCCTCAGCAGGCATGAATTTTCTTGGGAGATGTGGGGTAATGGTGCTGAGCTCTTAATGAAACAGGTGCAATTTCACTGCAGTTCCTATCTTGGCATATTAACTGCTGCTGCCTTTTGTTTTCTTTAGTACACAGGGCAGTAGTTCAGAGCATTTCTGTTGGAGCCAATCATGTTGTGGGGGATAAGAGATTATGAATGATAGGAAGAATATGAAGGATAGACCTTCTGACTTGATTGCTGTCTTGCTCATGAGTTTTACAAACAGCAGCATTTTCAGAAGTGTTTAAGGAAATCAATTTGTTCTTTTTTGGGCAGAGGGCCCAAAGTTATTTTGTAGATCAGTTGATCTCAGTGAAGAACAAGATGGTTGGGAAGATAGACGAAGATTATTGATTGAGGTGAGTATTTAACATCTCTTCCTTGGTAACTGTGGGCATGAGGAGGGAACACGGCTGCTTATTTGCATGAAGAATTAAGTTCAGGACCTCTAGAAAGGCTGGCAATTTTGTAATTGCCGAGGAACTAAACTTCTGTAGTATACAAGTGTGCATAACATCATGTTATGATGTCCCGTCAGGTAAATTAGTGAATCTCTGTAATGTACAGGACCAGTTACTTAAGTGTATGTAAAAATACAGGTGAATCTAGAAACTTGTATTAATCATTATTATTTTTTTCATAATTTTATGTTGTATTTTAAATATTTCCAGGAATGCAGGAAGAAGCATAAGGATGCAAAAAGGAAAGTGAAAGCAAAACAATAAATATTTCTTATTTTACTGATCAGAAATGTTTCATATTTCTTCTTTGAAGAAGCTGCCAAACAATGTTACTTTCAAAACCCTTTCAAAAATCTAACAGGAAAGAATATTGGCAAAAACTGCTAAGACTTTGTTTCTAAATAGGGACATGTTTATTTTCAGTTTGATGTTTGTTCCATGTTTTGGGGTTTTGTATGTATGTATATACATATAGAAATACATATATACATATGGTTTAAATGTGACGTGCTGCTTTGTTCGATTTCTGGTAATTATATCATATAATGAAGATCTTCTGCTGTGTCCTCTGGCTCCACTGCTGAAGGCTGAGAAAGAACAGATACCTCTTTCTCTGTAAGATTATATAACTTGTATTCTGCCTAACATAATAGAGAGCATATTTTAGATTGATTTACAAATATTTGGACTGTGTTATTTCTAGGGTGAAAGTTTCCCAGAAGTTAATGAAAATACATACATAATAGACATATATATATACCCATCTATATATGCGTATGTGCATAAATATGTATGTATATTTACATGCATATATAACAGGTTTATGAAATGAATAATTTGTATTTGTTCACAGAGCTGAATTTTTACTTTTTTACTGAGTTTTTATATTTATAAATACAGGGGACAGATGTTGCTGGTGTTGTATGCTTGGTATGAAATGAATATCTATTCCTGTATGTTATGTCCACTTAGACCTGTGCTGCAGAGGCTCTGCCAAGGCCATCCTGGGCACCTGCTGCCAGGCCCTGCCTGGCCCCAGCCCAGGGACACCCGAGTGCTTTGCCTTTTGCCTGTGTCCAGAGCAGTAGAACTGTCACATTCCCAGCTGTCTCTCAGGCTGGACCAAGCACTGGACTAAGGTAGTGCAAGTAAGATTCAGCCTCTATTGCAAATAAATCAAGGTAAAGTGACTCATTTGAAACAGCAGGAAAGTAACTGTTGATACATCTGTCAAATCAGTAACTTCTATATCAAATTTTCACCTCAAACAAGTAATTTTAAGAGATTATAATGTGTTTAAATTTGTACGTGTGGCTGGGCTTCACCAATGAAGATTTGGGAAGGGCTCTCCTCATGTGGGTGTGCCCTTCCAGCCTGCACAGTGGATTTTTTTGGGGAGGCACAGGGTGCGCAGAACTGGCCCCACCGTTTAAGTCCTAAGGATCATCTGCCATGGCCGAGCAAGCTTGGACTGTGACAGTGAAGTCCTCAGGACTACAACCTACAGCCCCTGATGTTCCCAGGAGGTCTCCCATCCAAGTACTAACCAGGACTGACCCTGCTAAGCTTCCGAGATCTGATGGGATTGGATGTTAGGGTGGAATTTAACTGCCCTCCTGTTTAAACATAGTATTAATAACTGTCCTCACAGCTTTGAATTTAAGGTGGGGGCAAATTATGCTTTCTATTATTGTTGACATAAGACCTGCCTCGGAACCTCGGCTGCCGAGGGGAGGTGTCACAGTGGGTGGTGGGGGCTGAGGCCAATCCCGCCCATATTCCAGGTGCACGCTGCTGATGTCACAGTGGCCACTGTGACCTATGGGGCCAAGGGTACAAAAGGGAACTCTGGGCTCAGGCCCTGTGTCAGTGTTACCTGACAACGCGAGGAGAAGGAAGAGGAGGATAGAGCTGCCCAGGGAGAGCCTCACAGTTTCAGGCTCTCAGCCTGTGCTGCAACGTCGTCCACCTCGCACTTCTCAGAATCAGCAAAGGAGCATCTCAAGGTGACTGTGGTGTTCCTTGACTGGACAAGAGAAGGGGGAGAGGGGCAGAAGCCTCTCTCGTATTTCAGAGCCAGCGGAGAAGAGTCTGGAGCAGACCTCAGTGTTCCAGTGTCAGGGTCTGACCGCTGAGACGCACCATGTCAGACAGGACAGAGGAAGCCCCCGGAGTGAGTGACCCAGGTGAGACCAAAGTGCCCCTCCCACAGCCGGGCAGAGGGGCTGTCAAGGATGGCCAGTGCAGGGCTGGAAGTGGTGGCAGGGGAGGCAGGAGCCATCCAGCCATCTCGGGGCTGGGGCCCTCCTTTGCTCAGCAAGCCGGGCCCAGCTGGGGCAGGAGGCACCTGCTGGGACACCTGTGCCCACAATGGCCCATCCTCTCCAAGGCCTCCAGCCCTGTCCTTCATCCAGGCAGTCACAGAGCAGTCACAGAGCAGCCCTTGGGGTCAATCCCACAGGGATGCTGTCCCCAGCCCCGCAGAGGTGCCATTCCTGGTGCCATTGACTCTCTCCCTTTCAGCATGCCTGCTGTGTAAACGATCAGAGGCTGACCCGGACATCTGTGGGAAAAAACTTGAGAGATGTGGGCTCTGTGCCCACATGTTCTGCCTGGTGAGTTGCTCTCTGGGTTCCCTCCAGCTTTCCAACACGCAGTCCCTGCCACTCTGTCCTTACGAGCGCATCGTCTTTCCTGCAGTTTTTTGCCACTCTCCTTCATCAGCAAGGGAATGAGCGGGTAGGATTCCTGGGCTTTCTCCCAAAGGATATCCTACTGGCTGTCCACCGGCTGGCACAGAAGGTGAGAGCCTGACATGAGCGGGGAGATTTGTACCAGGCGAGGTTTGCTGGAGCTTAGCCCAGACCCCAAGAAAGGAAGACCTGCCCTTGCCAACAGCTCTGGGACCAGGAGGAGACCCCAGGGCTGCTGCTGATGGGGCTGTTGTGCTCTTTCCAGCGCTGCTTCATCTGTGGCCAGAGCGGGGCCACCATCACCTGCTGTGAAATGGAGTGTGACCTGAGCTTCCACCTGCCCTGTGCCAAGGAGGCTGGCTGTGTCACCCAGTACATTACACCGTACAGGTACCTCCTTCCCCCTCCTCTCCACCACCAGGGAGGAGCCCAGCACTTCTCACCCCACCCATCTCTTGTGTCCCCAGCTCCTACTGCCCTGCACACAGACCACAGCAGGCAGTGGAGGCGACTCTCGAGCCAGGCACCCAATGCCTCATCTGCATGGAGCCTGTGGAGGACAGAAAGACTTTCAAGACCATGGTGTGCCCAGAGTGCAAAAGCACCTGGTTCCACAGGGACTGCATCCAAGTAGGAGTAGTTTCCTCACACCCAGGGGAACAGCAGGGGCTCAGCAGCACCAGGGCCTCACTCAGCGCTGCTTGTTTCTCCTGCAGGGACAGGCTCTGTCTGCAGGTATTTTAGCCTTCCAGTGCCCCCTCTGCAGAGGCCATCGGGAATTTCTCATGGATATGTTCAATGTGGGGATCCGAATCCCCTTCAGGTTGGTGTCCTTCTGCCTGGCTCACAACACAGGAGGCTGCAAGTCTTGGCCCTGCACTGCTTTGGGAGGGCCACGTTCAGCTTCTCACAGGAGTTGGAAATGGCACAGTGGAAAGGGCAGGGACTCACCTGCCAGATGCCAGGGCAGGCGGAGCTCATCAGTTTTCCTTTTCCCTGTCAGAAAGCCATTATGGGAGGAAGGCAATGCATTCAGGGACCTGGGAGTGAGGCACCACCAGTGCAATGCCAGAGAGTGTCTTTATCCAGGAGGCAGAGAGGAGGCAGAGGAAGAGGGGTAAGTTGCCAGAGGGGGGCCGTGGGGGGCTCTGCAGAGGATCTGTGCCTTGGCAAGGGCTGAAAGCAGAAGGAGCCTGAAGGAGAGCTTGGCCAGATATCCCATGCTTTTGACACTTTGTCCTCACGGCCATCAATCTTTTTGCTTCCCCAGGCCCTGGGAAATGCTCCTGTGCAGCTCCTGTGCTGCCGAGGGTACCCACAAACGCTGCTCCAGCCTGACAGACAGCGCAACCAGCTGGGAATGTGGCAGTTGTGCTCCTCTGGACACAGGTAAGAGACAAAGCACACAGGTGCCCCTGGGCTGGGGCCATGCAGGGCCTGGCATCAGGTGGCCAGGATGGCTTGGCAGAGCCTGTCTGCTCCAGGAGGGCTGGGGGCACTGCTCTGGCCCAGCCTGCCTTGGGCCTGGGGAGCCCTTGACCTTCCCACTTCCCCTTACAGCCCCCGGGAATGAGTCAGAGCTGGACATCCCTGACCTGGGCACACAGGACAGCAGCTCCTCCACCAGTCCTGGGCCTGACCTCACACAAAATGGCTCCTGCCAGCAAGGTCAGGCCCCAGATCCACAGGGCCAGCGCAGAACTCTGCGTGACAGAACCCATGTGCCAACACCAAGTGCTGGGCAGCGCCAGCCCAGGCAGAGACAATCGGGGACATCCTGCAGGCAAAACTGCTCCCGCCTGCAACATCGGACCCCAGATCCACCTATCGGGTCCACAAGTCCCCATGACAGGAGCCGCGTGAGACCATCAGGTATTGCGAGTCGCACACGTAGCCAGGAGGAAACAGGGACATCGCGCAGGCAAAACTGCTCCCGCCTGCAACGGCAGACGCCAGATCGACCTGGTGGGTCCAGAGGTCGTTGTGACAGAAGATGTGTGAGACCACTAAGTTCTGGGAGTAGCAGCTCCAGTCAGGAAGAAACAGAGGCATCCCACAGGGGAAAACGTCCCCACCTGCAATGGCAGACCCCAGATCGATCTCGCAGGTCCAGAAGTCGACGTGACAGAAGGCGTGCGAGATCACCAAGTGCTGGGAGTCGCGGCTCCAGTGAGGAAGTGACAGAGACATCCCGCAGGGGAAAACGTCCCGGCCAGCAACGGCAGACCCCAGATCGATCTCGCAGGTCCAGAAGTCGACGTGACAGAAGGCGTGCGAGATCACCAAGTGCTGGGAGTCGCGGCTCCAGTGAGGAAGTGACAGAGACATCCCGCAGGGGAAAACGTCCCGGCCAGCAACGGCAGACCCCAGATCGATCTCGCAGGTCCAGAAGTCGACGTGACAGAAGGCGTGCGAGATCACCAAGTGCTGGGAGTCGCGGCTCCAGTGAGGAAGTGACAGAGACATCCCGCAGGGGAAAACGTCCCGGCCAGCAACGGCAGACCCCAGATCGATCTCGCAGGTCCAGAAGTCGACGTGAAAGAAGGCGTGCGAGATCACCAAGTGCTGGGAGTCGCGGCTCCAGTGAGGAAGTGACAGAGACATCCCGCAGGGGAAAACGTCCCGGCCAGCAACGGCAGACCCCAGATCGATCTCGCAGGTCCAGAAGTCGACGTGAAAGAAGGCGTGCGAGATCACCAAGTGCTGGGAGTCGCGGCTCCAGTGAGGAAGTGACAGAGACATCCCGCAGGGGAAAACGTCCCGGCCAGCAACGGCAGACCCCAGATCGATCTCGCAGGTCCAGAAGTCGACGTGACAGAAGGCGTGCGAGATCACCAAGTGCTGGGAGTCGCGGCTCCAGTGAGGAAGTGACAGAGACATCCCGCAGGGGAAAACGTCCCCGCCAGCAACGGCAGACCCCAGATCGATCTCGCAGGTCCAGAAGTCGACGTGACAGAAGGCGTGCGAGATCACCAAGTGCTGGGAGTCGCGGCTCCAGTGAGGAAGTGACAGAGACATCCCGCAGGGGAAAACGTCCCCGCCAGCAACGGCAGACCCCAGATCGATCTCGCAGGTCCAGAAGTCGACGTGACAGAAGGCGTGCGAGATCACCTAGTGCTGGGAGTCGCGGCTCCAGTGAGGAAGTGACAGAGACATCCCGCAGGGGAAAACGTCCCGGCCAGCAACGGCAGACCCCAGATCGATCTCGCAGGTCCAGAAGTCGACGTGACAGAAAGCGTGCGAGATCACCTAGTGCTGGGAGTCGCGGCTCCAGTGAGGAAGTGACAGAGACATCCCGCAGGGGAAAACGTCCCGGCCAGCAACGGCAGACCCCAGATCGATCTCGCAGGTCCAGAAGTCGACGTGACAGAAGGCGTGCGAGATCACCAAGTGCTGGGAGTCGCGGCTCCAGTGAGGAAGTGACAGAGACATCCCGCAGGGGAAAACGTCCCGGCCAGCAACGGCAGACCCCAGATCGATCTCGCAGGTCCAGAAGTCGACGTGACAGAAGGCGTGCGAGATCACCAAGTGCTGGGAGTCGCGGCTCCAGTGAGGAAGTGACAGAGACATCCCGCAGGGGAAAACGTCCCGGCCAGCAACGGCAGACCCCAGATCGATCTCGCAGGTCCAGAAGTCGACGTGACAGAAGGCGTGCGAGATCACCAAGTGCTGGGAGTCGCGGCTCCAGTGAGGAAGTGACAGAGACATCCCGCAGGGGAAAACGTCCCGGCCAGCAACGGCAGACCCCAGATCGATCTCGCAGGTCCAGAAGTCGACGTGACAGAAAGCGTGCGAGATCACCAAGTGCTGGGAGTCGCGGCTCCAGTGAGGAAGTGACAGAGACATCCCGCAGGGGAAAACGTCCCCGCCTGCAACGGCAGACCCCAGATCGATCTCGCAGGTCCAGAAGTCGACGTGAAAGAAGGCGTGCGAGATCACCAAGTGCTGGGAGTCGCGGCTCCAGTGAGGAAGTGACAGAGACATCCCGCAGGGGAAAACGTCCCCGCCAGCAACGGCAGACCCCAGATCGATCTCGCAGGTCCAGAAGTCGACGTGACAGAAAGCGTGCGAGATCACCAAGTGCTGGGAGTCGCGGCTCCAGTGAGGAAGTGACAGAGACATCCCGCAGGGGAAAACGTCCCCGCCTGCGACATCAGACCGCGGATCCATCCAGCCGGTCAAGAAGTCGTCATGACAGAAGCTTTGTAAGACGACCAAGTACTGGGAGCTGCAGGTCCCGCCAGGAATCGTCAGGGGGATCCCGCAGGCAAAACCGCTCCCTCCAACGTCAAAACTCAGATTCATCCAGCCTATCCAGAAGGCCCCACCCCAGAAGCTGCCCGCCTGCACCGAGTGCTGGGAGGCGAAACCGAAGGGAGAACACGTTGGGAACATCCCGCAGGCGAAACCACTCCCGCCAGCAGGGTCGTTCCTGAAATCCATGCAGCCAGTCAAGACGTTGCCCTGGTTCCCGAAATCCACGCAGCCAGTCAAGACCTTGCCCTGACAGAAGACGTGAGAACACAAAGTGACAGGAGTTGTGCTCACCAGTGGGACGGTGAGACAGGGACTCACCACTGGCAGGCACCATGTTAGAGGGCAAGGAGGAAGCCCCCGGAGTGAGTGACCCAGATGAGACCAAAGTTCCCCTCCCACAGCCGGGCAGAGGGGCTGTCAGGATGGCCAGTGCAGGGCTGGAAGTGGTGGCAGCGGAGGCAGGAGCCATCCAGCCATCCCGGGGCTGGGGCCCTCCTTTGCTCAGCAAGCCGGGCCCAGCTGGGGCAGGAGGCACCTGCTGGGACACCTGTGCCCACAATGGCCCATCCTCTCCAAGGCCTCCAGCCCTGTCCTTCATCCAGGCAGTCACAGAGCAGCCCTTGGAGTCAATCCCACAGCCCCGCAGAGGTGCCATTCCTGGTGCCATTGACTCTCGCCCTTCCAGCATGCCTGCTGTGTAAACGATCAGATGCTTACCCAGATATCTGCAGGAAAAAACTTGAGATGGGCACTGTGGCCACATGTTCTTCATGCTGAATTGCTCCGTGGGCTCCCTCCAGCTTTCCAAGACACAGTCCCTGCCTCACTGTCTTTACGAGCACATTGTCTTTGGCCAATCTCCTTTATCAGCAAGAGAACGATTGGACAGGACTCCTGGCCTTTCTCCCCCCAAGCAATACCCTACTTGTTCTCAACTGGGTGGCCCAAAACTGAAGACCCCAAAACTGCTTTCCTAAAAGATGACGATGAATGTAAGCAATAAAGGCAGAATGTGAAGCTAATACATGTGAGAACAGGAAGACAGGCCTTCTGGAAGATAAGGAGCTTTGTCTTCATGCTGCTGCTTCAAAGGAACCTACAAGAGACAAACAGGAACAGGACAACCAGAGGAGGCTGGCGGCTCTGGAGGAGAGACACAGGGAGAGAGAACTCCAGAAGAAACTCATTCAAGGAGCACTTTCGAATCTGGTAATTACACTCACAACTTTTATCTGAATAGTCCAGAGTACAAGGAAAAGGGTAATTAATGTATGTGAATTAAGATTCCTAAAAATCATAGTCTGGATTTTCTGATACATTGCCAGTTTTGAGTATATATAAAATCCTGCATACCTCGTCCCTGGAATGCCTCTGGAGTTGCAGGAGGAATAGCAGAGGTCATGGAAACACCTTTTAGATACTTCTGTATGACTGCAGCAAGTACTTGCTGTGTTTGACCTGACATTTCCCCCTTTTCTAGGACGGCCAGCCAGCAGGGAAGCACAAACACATCCTATTCGATTCAGACACGGAAAATGAGACGTTGAAAAAAGACGCAAGTTTGGGAAATATGCCTGGAGAAGTAAGTGTTATTAGGCAAAAGCCCTGTGTGACCATGCCTTTTGTTCTGAAGATTAGATTTCCTAGTGAAGTGCCAGAGAAATGTAGGTAAGTTTTGAATTAACATCAGACAGGTTTGAAAGAACTTAACCATTCATCTGAGAAAGCTTGAGAGCTTGGAGAATTTGGAAGGAGTTTGAGATTGGTATAGAAGGTATTCTAACTTAGAAGAGAAAGAACTTCTGTATAATTAGTGTTGAAATTCCTCTGCTTTTAGGCAAAGGCTGGGGAGGAGATTGGGCTTGAGCAGTACAGAAGTATTCTGCTCTTTCTGAGACTGGATGAACTGCTAAGGCAGTATCTTGTTTTTGTTGAGCTCCAAAGAACTGTGTAAGGCTTCGTCTTTACTATCATTAGCAGACTCCTCATGATTTTACTGCCATGGTTTAGTACAATTTAATACTTTTTTTTTCTCAAATAGAACTTCTTACCTATGACATTTTTTAATCGCATCTCTGCTAAAACTTTAAAGCATTGGGTTTGCTTTTGTTGGGATTTTTCCTTGTAATTGTAGTGAGATTAGGACCATTATCGTTATTTAGCCATTGATATTTTTAAGACGATCTTCCTACCTTTTATGTGGATATTTTTCCTGTGGTCAAATTGAACAATCATAATTTTAATTTTATAATTATAAACCAGAATTGCACAAGGTGTGTATACAAGGTAAGATTGGCAGTAGATTGATCAGTGCTGGAAATGCACAGGGTTGTGCAGGAAATCCACTTTTTAAGGTAAACTGGAAAGTACACGCACAAAATTGGTACTGATTTATATTGTCAGATGTAAATAACCTCCTCCTTGTGTTTTTCCTTTTTGTTTAACAAAGGATAAATCTGCTCCCAAGCCTTCAGGCAAACTGTTTGAGAGCAACGAGAACGAGCAAGACAACACGGACGATGAACGATTCATAATTTAACCACAGTTTGAAGGCTAAGCTGGGGAAGAAGTGAGTGAACCCATCACTGGAATTTAGTTTTCCTCTGAGAGTCTATAGGGCCACTTCAGAGGAACAGAACTGGTAGGCTTGTATTATTGCTGAGTATGGTTTTTATCAATTTACAATAGAATTCCCTTCAACAGAGGAAAGAGTGGCCATGGAGGAAATAATGTGTGGTGTTATCTTTGTATCCAAAGAAATTCCTGGAGAAGGCCCCAGGAGCTAAAAATTGTTGGTATGTTCTAATTAAGTCTGAAAAAAAGGGGATTGAACGTTGCTGATTTCCTCCTCCAGTGCTTAAGAGCACTTGTTTCATTTGTTTAGCTCCTGAGGCTGCAGTCCCGATTTGGCACCGATGAAAGATTCCGCATGGAAGCCCGATTCCTGGAGAGTGACAGTGAGGAGGAAGGTAAAGCTGCCCATACTTCCTGGTTACTGGTAGTAATGGAGCCATATCATGGAGCTTCAGCTTTTGAAGCACCTTATGGCCTCCTTTGGCTTCTTTGGTGATCCCTTAAAAGAAAACCACCCACCTCTGCTGTGGCTCTGCATGGGAAACACCAGGGGTGGCTGTGCTTTCTTAAAGGTGTATGCTGCAAAAGTATTTGGAACAGCTGAGTGAGGCACATGTGCCTAATAAAACAACATTTGAGACTATTTTTAATACAGCATGATATCAGAATGTGTTTATCCACATTGAAAAACTGGGTAAGCGGTGACTTAGAAAAACCCCCTTTTGGATCATTATATTCATTTAAACTGTTTGTTTTGTAGCCATCCTGCAGCCTGTGGCTGATTTGGCAGTCTTAAGTAGGGTCATTTTTTTTCTTTAGCAGCAGAAGGCAGAAAAGCTGAAAATAGAAAAAGTTTGAATATCCACCCCCAAGAAAAAGAAATTAACCCAGTTTTCAGGATTCAATTTCTTTCTGAAACTTAAATTTAGCCTCACTCTGCTATTCCCTTCATTGCTTTCATGTGATCTTCTGTAGAGTATCAGCAGTGGCAGAGGGGTTGCAGTTACATGACAGCAGCAGGAAACATGTTAAATACCTGATCTGGCCTTCACATGAAATAGATGCCCAGAACTGTTCTAACCCAAGATTTTCTACAGTGCAAGGGACAAAGTCTCTGAGTAGCTTTTAGATAAAGGAAGTGATGTGTTGATAGACGTGAGCTCTGCTAGTACTGTAGTGATACTATGCATCAAATATCACAGGCTTAGCAGGGAAAATATAATGTATTTCTTGTTATCTTAGCAGAGACAAAGAGCTTGAAGGCAGATGAGGAAGACGAACTTGCTGCAGAGAAAAAGAAAACTCTGCAGATACTGGGAAGCCTCTTGAAAATCAACCTGGAACAGCCTAAGCCAAGTAAAACAGCAACAAGTGCCAAGAAATTCAAGTATGAATCATCTGCCATCAGTGAAGGAGTTTTAGGGAGGCTTAAGTTTTGCCGGTGTTTTCTAACCAAAATTTCTGCCTAGATGGCTGAGGAAAGTACTTCCTTTCTTGTGTGTATTTGAAGTCAGTATTTAATGGAATTCCCAGGCACTGACTAGCAGGGACTTTCTAAATGTCAATTACATTTTGGAGAGTTTTTGGTGAAGAAGCCAATTTGAATTTGTATCCTACTGTAAAGGTTTGGGGTAGCTTTCATTTGAGCCTTTAGAGTGTCTCATGGTTTCTCTTTGCCTTTCTATTTTCTTAGAGACATTAATGCCCTCCGTTACGATCCCACCAGACAGGACCACACAGTTTTTGAAAGGAAACCAAGTACTACAGAAAAGGAGAGGTAATATTACAGCTTGGTAACTATAGTTGTGATGTTTCTCCCCTTAGAGAGAAGCCTATGGCAGCAGACTGAGTTTGAAACTACGCAGACTGCTATTTTCTCTTTAGTCCTCCCTGTGATTGCAGAAATCAATATACAATAGGAATTGTGAGCACTAAAACCGGCATGCAGTGTCATCTTTTCTTTGTAGTCCATCTACTCTCTGCATGCCATTTTCTGTCCTCACTGAAGGTGAGAAAGGTCAAGTCATGGACTTGAAGATTTGAGAAGTTTTCAAGAGACAAGTTTATTAGCTCTTATCCTGTGAAAAGGCATATTAGCTCTTAACATTTCTTTTGCCAGAAGAGAAATCTGTCCTAAGTATCTTCATTTATGAACTACCACATGTTAAGTGAAAAGTCCCTTAATGATGTGGGTAATAAAAAGGAGGCTTGTTCCTGCCTTTAGAATCAAAGCTCAGATGTTTCCCCTGCACTGCTCTCTCCCTTAAAAGTGAACTCCTCATCAATGTGCATGGCTGAGTTTAGGAAAACATCAAGAGCCAGGTGGCTCTTTCTTTTAAAAACAGCTGTGTTGTGTTACTGTCCTCCAACTATCCCATTTCAGTAAAGCTAAAAGGAAGAAGAAGAAGAAAGAAGAGAGTGAGAAACTGCCTCAAGTGTCTGAAGAAATCTATTATGATATTGCTGCTGATTTAAAAGACTTATTTGGATCTTCAAAGAGCCAATCAGAGAAACGTGAGGGAATACCCTGGGACAAAGATGATGCAGAGGACTCTGCCCCACCTGACCATTTGGAACCTGTCTCTGGGAATAACACAGCTCAGGAGCCGAGTGGTTTCAAGTTTTCCTTCTTTGGAGACACAGAGAAGTCAGGTGTAAAAGAAGGTAAGAGCAGGACAGTGCAATTTCTAGTGAATGGCTCATGTCAGGCACTGTGCAGGACTACGGTGCCTAGGAATTCAGAATCCAGGGCATTTTCAGAGGCAAAAGTGAGTAATGAGGCAGAATCATTATGATCTTCAGTTACACTTGCCAGGATTGTGGTAGCTCAGCTTGCGCCCCAGGAATCTTGAAAGGGATGTTTTGAGAAAGAACGATTATTTATTTGTTTTTTTTAAACAGTGATGGACGTTGTTGTCATCCCCTACATTTCTCAGACAGGGAAAAAGGTGATATGCCAAGTCAAAGTTTCATACAACCCAATAAGATTTGAAATCAAAGGAGTGATAATGGGAGTATTATGAGCAAAAGCAAATCCGGAGTTGACACCAAGAACATTCAAGATTGCTTTATTATTTACTTAATTTTCTTATTGTACCTTTAGAAAATTGAAACTGCACGACCCATGACTATAGGGGATATAAGTGTTACACACTCAAGATTAAAACATACTGAATTAAGTCAGTCAGTAAGGTAGGAGACAAAACAAACCATGTGAAGTTAAATGAAAGATTTAAAACAAAAGAAACCAGAAAAAACCAAGCCCCCCACATTTTTACTGACTTTCAGAAAGGATTCAGTGTTCTGAATGCACTAATGAAGGTTTCAGGATATGAAAGAGACCCCCAGAACAAAGTGAAAAATACCTGAGCCGAGACGTAGTTCAGAAAGCCCAAGAGGGGAGGTTTCCATCCTTCTTAAATCTGCTTTTCCAATGTAAGTTCTTCACTGGGAAGTAGGGTTTTTTGCTGGCAAGTAGAGGAATAATCTGATTTTTTATTTCAATTGTGATAATCTTGCAGAGCCCTACATCCTTGAAACAATAAAACCTGCAAAAGTCACATGGCAAGAAGATCCACGTTTCCAGGACAGCAGTTCTGAGGATGATGATGAGCCAGAGGCATCAGAAATTGAAAAGGATCAAGAAATGCAAGTTGTATTTGTTTTCTATTTGGTTGTAGTAATTTGCTGCTGTGAGAATATTAATAGCAGCACTCAGGTCCTGGGAAACTGCTGTCTTCATTCCACATCTCTGAGCAACAGAAGTTATCCTGGAAAACCATTCCTTGCTGCACAGAGTGTAACAGTGAAACATCCCAACAGCCCATTTGCTTTGACCTTGAGTATAAAAATATGAAAGCTGAGTTTGTGGTTGAACACTGGAGAAATTAAGTGGGTAATTTTGGTTCAACCCAAACCAGTTTTGGTTTGGCCAAAAGTCAGAGACGTAGTAAATTTTCTTTTATAAAAGGGTCTTTTTTATAGGAGACCGTATTTGGTTACTGTGGAGGAATGTTCTTCCATGCATTCTGTTTCTCTGAAGCACTACAGCTTTAACTTGCATTAATGGAATTTGACAGTAACTTTCTTGATGTTAAAGTTTCCTTGTGTTTGTCCAGGTTTCTTTGCTTGCCACAAAGAGAAAGTACAAGATTTTTCTTCTTCTCCAAAGACGATGAACGACTGAGAGGTACAACAGAACTTACTCACTGTCACTCCTTTTTTGGTTTCTTTCAAAAGTCTTACTGAAAGTCAGGGAAGAAGTCCTGTCTAGTTATTTGTTCTGTAACACAGGTGAGAGGTTTAAGGAAAAAAATAAATTGCAAGTTTTCATTCGTATTTGTGGTCTAAATTGAGGTAGAATCCCATGACAAACTGCTGGTAACAAATACGCTGAACATCTGTCTTGCTTCCATTTTTTTCAGAGAATTGCCTAATATGTACCTGGCCTTTTAGGGCTTACCAAAAAAAAATCACAAATGCCTTTCAGGCATATATATCATCATTAATTTTTTCCTCTCCTTCTGGTGTTACTATTCATAGTGTCGAATACTCTTATTAGCCACTTATGTCCACATCGTTCTTGATTCTAATTAATGTGGATTTTTTTTTCTTCTGAATATAGTGAATTTTGTATTTAAAAACAAACAAAACAGCAGCAAACATTCACAGCCTCGAATGGTTCCACAGACCACAACAAGAATTGCTTGTGGTATCTTATGCAGTAACTTATCAAGACAGTCTTAAATAATGTTTTTTTCTTGAGACATATGAGGTAACGGTCATGAACTGTCTTGCTGTGTTCATACAATTAGTGCACTGAAATCTTCCAGCCTGTCTGATTTACAGGCCCTGTTGAAAGTGAGACCTCAGTCCTCAGCAGGCATGAATTTTCTTGGGAGATGTGGGGTAATGGTGCTGAGCTCTTAATGAAACAGGTGCAATTTCACTGCAGTTCCTATCTTGGCATATTAACTGCTGCTGCCTTTTGTTTTTCTTAGTACACAGGGCAGTAGTTCAGAGCATTTCTGTTGGAGCCAATCATGTTGTGGGGGATAAGAGATTATGAATGATAGGAAGAATATGAAGAATAGACCTTCTGACTTGATTGCTGTCTTGCTCATGAGTTTTACAAACAGCAGCATTTTCAGAAGTGTTTAAGGAAATCAATTTGTTCTTTTTTGGGCAGAGGGCCCAAAGTTATTTTGTAGATCAGTGGATCTCAGTGAAGAACAAGATGGTTGGGAAGATAGACGAAGATTATTGATTGAGGTGAGTATTTAACATCTCTTCTTTGGTAACTGTGGGCATGAGGAGGGAACACGGCTGCTTATTTGCATGAAGAATTAGTTCAGGACCTCTAGAAAGGCTGGCAATTTTGTAATTGCCGAGGAACTAAACTTCTGTAGTATAAAAGTGTGCATAACACCATGTTATGATGTCCCGTCAGGTAAATTAGTGAATCTCTGTAATGTACAGGACCAGTTACTTAAGTGTATGTAAAGATACAGGTGAATTTAGAAACTTGTATTAATCATTATTATTTTATTCATAATTTTATGTTATATTTTATATATTTTCAGGAATGCCAGAAGAAGCTTGAAAGTTTCCCAGAAGTTAATGAAAAGTTTCCCAGAAGTATATGTATATAATGTACATATACATATATACATACATCTCTATACACAGACATATACACATACACCTATATACATGTATACAGATGTATACAAATACATGTAGATATACATAGACATATAGACACAGACATATATATGTATAAACATAAATACATATGTAAACATATTATACATATATACACATACTTAGGCATAAATAGACATACATATATACTTATATATGCATGTCTGTATACATAAATCTAAACATATAGAAATAGACACATGTGCATTCTCCTATATATGTATCTATACATATACACATATACACACACATATATACATATCATACATATATACACACATATATATACATGTACATACATATATACACACATAAACACACACATATATATACATAGACCTATATACCTATATACATACTATACATATACACACACACATACATGCATGTACAATTTTGCACACATACATATATACACACACATACATATAGTCATATACACATATATACTCATTCACATACATATATACACATGTAGACATAAATACACATATGTACACATATACATACATACATATACATATATACATATATATGCATGGTATTCAATAAAGGGTTTTATATATATACATATATATATATGTATTATGTCTACCTAGGCCTCTGCTGCCAAGTGTCTCCAAGCCCTCCTGGGCACCTGCTGCCAGGCCCAGCCTGGCCCTAGCCCAGGGGTACCCGAGTGTTTTGACTCTTACCTATGTCCAGAGCAGCACAGCTGCCACATTCCCAGCTGGTTGTGCTGTCCCTTAGGCCGAAGCAGCGTCTGTGAGTGCCCTTGGCAGCACAGGAGCATTTCCCAGGGCCTGGGGAAGCATGGCTCTCTGACAGGGAAAAGGAAAACTGATGAGCTCCGTCTGCCCTGGCATCAGGAAGGTACAGGGTGTCCCTGCCCTTTCCCCTGTGCCGTTTCCATCCTGTTCTGCTGTTGATACGTTCTCTGACTGACTTACTGTTATTTTGCCTGCATGCTTTTCTCTGTTCCAAGGGTACACTTTAAAATGCTCAAGATTGATTACCATAGGAGTGAGGGGTTCATCAGACCCGCTGTTAACCCCATCAATCCCAACAAAAGCCACTGCTGTCCCCTCACCTACCCATCCATTCACTCCAGCATAGAAGGCTATGAGACTGTCAAGCATGATTTTTCCTTTTATTCCACCAGCTTAGAGATGACATTCAGGATGATGTCATCTTCCTAGGGAAGGAGGTGACACCGATGGGCCTGGCATTTCCTAGCTCCTTCTTGCTGCCCTGTTCAGAGACTGGAGTGATGTTGGCTTTTCCCAGTCTCGGGCACCTCTGCTGGGGAATCACCTTCCCTGGCCTGCTGGCAGTGTTCCCCATGCCAGGGGCAGGAGCAGAGATTCCCCTTGGCCAGGGCTGGAGCCCTGGAGTGGCACTGCTTGAACGGCATTTTCGTCCAACAGTGCCAACCTCGCTGGCCGCCCCAGGGCCTGGCATTTGCCCCTGCGCTTGCTGCAGCAGCAGCCGCCCTGACTCTGTGGCAACGGAGGGCTCGGGACCTGCCTTGGACCCTCGGCTGCTGAGGGGCTGCCTCACAGTGGGTGGTGGGGGGCTGAGGCCAACCCCGCCCATATTCCAGGTGCACGTGGCTTATGTCTCAGTGGCCAATGTGACCTGTGGGGCCAAGGGTACAAAGGCAACTCTGGGTTCAGGGTACAAAGGCAACTCTGGGTTCAGGCCACCTGACAACGGGAGGAGAAGGAAGAGGAGGATAGAGCTGCCCAGGGAGAGCCTCACAGTTTCAGGCTCTCAGCCTGTGCTGCAACCTCACCCACGTCACACCTCTCAGAATCAGCAAAGGAGCATCTCAAGGTGACTGTGGTGTTCCTTGACTGGACAAGAGAAGGGGGAGAGGGGCAGAAGCCTCTCTCCTAATTCAGAGCCAGCGGAGAAGAGTGGAGCAGACCTCAGTGTTCCAGTGTCAGGGTCTGACTGCTGAGACGCACCATGTCAGACAGGACAAAGGAAGCCCCCGGAGTGAGTGACCCAGGTGAGACCAAAGTGCCCTTCCCACAGCCGGGCAGAGGGGCTGTCAAGGATGGCCAGTGCAGGGCTGGAAGTGGTGGCAGGGGAGGCAGGAGCCATCCAGCCATCCGGGGGCTGGGGCCCTCCTTTCCTCAGCAAGCCGGGCCCAGCTGGGACAGGAGGCACCTGCTGGGACACCTGTGCCCACAATGGCCCATCCTCTCCAAGGCCTCCAGCCCTGTCCTTCATCCAGGCAGGCACAGAGCAGCCCTTGGGGTCAGTCCCACAGGGATGCTGTCCCCAGCCCTGCAGAGGTGCCATTCCTGGTGCCATTGACTCTCTCCCTTCCAGCATGCCTGCTGTGTAAACGATCAGAGGCTGACCCGGACATCTGTGGGGAAAAACTTGAGAGATGTGGGCTCTGTGCCCAGATGTTCTGCCTGGTGAGTTGCTCTCTGGGTTCCCTCCAGCTTTCCAACACGCAGTCCCTGCCACTCTGTCCTTACGAGCGCATCGTCTTTCCTGCAGTTTTTTGCCACTCTCCTTCATCAGCAAGGGAATGAGCGGGTAGGATTCCTGGGCTTTCTCCCAAAGGATATCCTACTGGCTGTCCACCGGCTGGCACAGAAGGTGAGAGCCTGACATGAGCGGGGAGATTTGTACCAGGCGAGGTTTGCTGGAGCTTAGCCCAGACCCCAAGAAAGGAAGACCTGCCCTTGCCAACAGCTCTGGGACCAGGAGGAGACCCCAGGGCTGCTGCTGATGGGGCTGCTGTGCTCTTTCCAGTGCTGCTTCATCTGTGGCCAGAGCGGGGCCTGTGTGAAATGGAGTGTGACCTGAGCTTCCACCTGCCCTGTGCCAAGGAGGCTGGCTGTGTCACCCAGTACATTGCACCGTACAGGTACCTCCTTTCCCCTCCTCTCCACCACCAGGGAGGAGCCCAGCACTTCTCACCCCACCCATCTCTTGTGTCCCCAGCTCCTAACTGCCCTGCACACAGACCACAGCAGGCAGTGGAGGCGACTCCTGAGCCAGGCACCCTGATAAGTGAAAATGCTGGAAAAAGTGACTGCTAAGAGAAAGTTTTGTATTCTAATAGCAGCAAAGTATTTATTGACAATGTTGGAGGCAAAGCCAGTTCGTACTGGGCAAAAACTTGTTCAAGTAAAATAAGCCTAAGTTCATGGTTAACACCTTGTAATTTCCATATTAATGACTGGGCAAAAACGTGGGCAGAGCTTTCCTTTTGGCTTGGAATTTGGGTAGTGGTCTCCTGACTTCATCCCTCGGGTGGTCTCAAAGCGTCTTCTTCACCGTTGGATTTCTGCCTTTTCTTTGTTCAGTGACATGACCTGTCAACCTTGTAAAGCCTTGGCTTCAACTCTCCAAAATCTTGATTTTTACCATTTCATCCTATTGAAGTGTCTAGCTTAGTTTAATTTATGACTTCTAACCCATAGTACACTAGTTCCTATAACTACTGGACAATTTGTACCAGAACAAAGTGACTCTAGCACTTTATGCTGTTCAGAGACTTTGCTGTGCAAACAACATTTTGAAAAGCAGAATTAGAAATTTCACAAAACTAGGGATTTTCAGTCCCAGCTGTGTTTCAAAGTATATGAAGTCTTTCATTCAGTTTTAATCCTATTGGGGTTTGATACACATGTACCATTGCTAATATCACTGCTGTTGTTCTGGCTTCAGTGCTTAATTTGTATTATAGCTACACATTGTGCAGTGCCAGAAAGATTATTGCTGCCGCTATGATTGAGTGTACCAGGGAGTTTAAAGACTTGTGAGACGGTGGGCAAATAACTTATAAAAATGTCTCACCAGTGGTAGGTCTTTACTTGTTTAACTTTGGTTAAGACAGTTTTAATACTTTTAATATCATGTTTAATTTGCCATAGCATGTGCTGAGTCATTTTGTTTAGGTGTCTTAGCATTTCTTTAAACAGGTTAAAATTTATGCTAGTTTTGCAATTCAGGTACATTGTAATATGTTGGAAGAAATTTGAACTTGGAAGTTTTTGTGCACAGCCCAGGCCATGGAGAGGGAAACGGGGCCTCTGTATCCTTGAGCCTGCTTCAAGAAGAGCAGTAAACAATAGAAAGAATGCGGCAGCTGCCAGGAGAAGCAGGTAAACACATTGATACAGAAAGGCATAGTTTTGAGAAAAGCACCAATCCAGCTGGTAGCACGCCCTAGCCATAGGCCAATGATACTCCTGTACTATTCGTAGACTGAGAGAATATGCGATATGTGTGTGTGTAATGTAAAGAATAAATCAGAACACTGATCATACTCCCGTGGAGGTTACATCGTGATTCTCACGCCGGAACCCGGGGAGCTCGAAACCGACATTTCTTACTTTAGTAATACAACATATAATTAAACCAAATTCTAACATGTACACAGCTACTGCTTACATAAAATATTTACACTGCTATTTCACACTACTAAAATACTTAATAAAGGTTTAAGACTGCGGCTATTTTAAAATAAAAGCTTGTGTTAATGTCATTATACTTATGAAAAGTTCAACAACTTGTGTCAAGTGAATTTGAGGATAGTGGGTTTCACAGGTTCTGAAGTCTATTTTTTTCTCTCAGGAGCTTTCTAGGTAGGCTTTTCTTTTACCCAGACTGCTGGGAGGGGGGTTAGCAACACTTTAAACAGTCCATTTCATATTTCTTGAAGAGGGTCTCCTGAGAAATTCTTAACATACACAATCACTAAAGGTACATAAATATAGTTTGCAATCAGGTAATATTTTATTTAACAGAATTTTAATAATTTCTCTTGATTTGTTAGTTTTGCACAGGAATGTTTCTGGTCACTCAGGAAAGGTATCTGTGAAAACTGAAAGATAACAGAAACTGCCCCCCCTCCTCCCCCCTTTCTTAAGAGCTTAAAAGTCAATTTGCTAAATTTCACTTAAAAGGTGTTTTTTGTTTATTGCTCTTTGTTGTATTTCGGTTCTAGTATTTGGGTTTCTCAGACATGTTTTACATTGAAATGTAACTTGTTTTATTATTGTGAAGAGATTTGGCTTTGCTACTCAGGTTTTTAAATATTGGCATGATAAATCTAATTTTTAGTGTGTTATGCTCAGCTTTCACAAAATGCTAAACTAATTTTTTTAGGTAGCACTGACTTATTCATTATTATTATTATTATTTCATATATTTTTTGTAATCTGATTTTGATGCACTATTTGACTGTTAGATTTTATTTCTTCTGGTACTAGGGCTGCTATTTGTTCTTGACAGTTTCAGCACCTTGTTTTGCCTTAGCATCAGTTTTTATGTTACTTACTTTTTGAACACTGTTACCTCTTTGGTGTTTTTTTACAGTACATAATGGCCACTTCTGATGGGAGTTGTAGTGCTTCTAGCAATTGCAGAATTTTTTCAACATATTTCCTTTGTGCAGTTAAAAGTCCTCTTTCTAAAATGCTCTATGAGCATGGACGATGCCAAAGACAGATTTAAAGTCAGTCCAGATGTTGATTTTGCCAGTTCTAGAGCTCAGGTGAGTGCTATCAGTCTTTCTGGGCTGAAGTTCCTGTAGGCAGAGGATTTCATTTGCTTACCTTTTTTCACAAAGCTGCTACTGGCAGAAACCAATTTTCTGCTTCCAGGAGTGGTTCTTCTTTAAGGTCTGGATGGCTGGAATAAACTGCTTTAGTGGTCTCCAGGCAGTCAGGTACAACAGGTTCAGCTGTGCATGCACTTTCTAGGAACGCAGCTGGTTGACAATGTTAGTCATTTGAATATTTATGAAATTTCCTGGCTTCTTCTATGTTTATGATCACTGCTGCTCTTTGCTTTCAGGCAGCTGGGCCAGCTTTTGCTCACTTCATCTAATTGCTTAGAGAAGTGGCTGCTGGCTTTTTGTCTGGCCCCAGCTGCTCTGTCAGGACCCCCAGGACTTTCTTTGCTGCTCGTGCAAAAACAGCCAGAAGGGCTTCCTCACATCAGGTAATCCCAACGCCGGAACCCTCAGGAGTTCCTGCTTTAGCTGCTCAAAGGCCTTATTTGCTGCAGGGGTCCAGGCTATGTTGTCTTTAGCAGCTTTTAACAGGTTATAGAATAGTTTTGCAGTTAGTCTATCAGCCAGGATAGCTTGGCATTTCAGGAACTGAGAGAGTGGCAGTCAATGGTTACCTTTCTGCTCCAGCACTGCTGACACACCAACCTGTCATGTCCAGAAACGCTCAAAGATCTCTCACTGTCTGTGCTTCAGGTGTTTGGCAGTTGCTTCTTTTCTTGCTGTTCTTGGGGAGCATTATCTTCTAGAAACTGCTTATCTCAGGGGTAACTATTGCTTCTGTATCAGTTGCTTTTTCCTGTTGAGAGACTCAGTACTCATTTAGCAAATTTGGAGTCTACAGAAGAAAATCTTGTTTTTCAGTGGTTATTAATAAGTTACTTATAAATTGCAGAAACATACTTTCTCCCAGTGGCAACTGCTATTGTTTCAGATGTTAAAATCTTTGAGGTAACATTGTCCAAGGTAGCTGTTGTGAGTGGTGTGGGTTTTGGTTGTTTTTTTTTTTTCTTTTTAGCAAATATATTAAAGCTTTCTTACTTAAATGCAAATATTTTCGGACTTTTTGCTAAGGAAAGACAGAAAAGAACATTTTTAAAATCTAATACTTGCTTTTTGTTCTCAGTTATTGGTTTTGCTTCTGGTTGTACTTCTATTTAGATGGGGCTTGCCCATTTTGACTTACTTGGTGTGTTAGTAGCTCAGACTCAGGATACACTTAATCCAAATTTGATTAATATTTTGATTATTCTGTTTTGGTTTCACACAGTTCATAGCTAAACTCAAAGCTGTTATCAATTGTTTTTCTTTTTTCTTGAATTCAATTTTGCAGCTTCCAGATTTTCTAACAAATTTTTGCCCATAAGGGTTTGTACAAATTTGGTAAACATAAAAACTGATGTACTTCATTTGTTTTCTCATTTTAAACTTAAGGGGTTTCAAAAGAAAGCTTTCTCTGTTTGACCAGTTGCACACCTGTGACTTGAACAAATTTATGACTTTTAAGTATCAATTTTTGATTTAAAACAAAAGCTGTAGTTCCAGTGTCAAGCAGCAACAGTTTTTTTCTAATGTTTATATTTTTATATTGGAGCTGCTACTACAATTTTAAGTACCACCACATCTATTGTATAAAATACTTACATGTAATAAACAATTGCAAAACAAACAAATCCTAATTTTAGGTCTTGTCCAGTGTGGCATGCTTACAGTTAATTTTTCAACACTGCCACATTTTGGCAGGGTAATACTTTCAACAATATGATCTTAGATGTTTTAGGTATTGAGTAACTTTTCTGAAAACAAATAAAACAACTCAGAAAACAGTAACTTCACACAAAACTCTTAACTCTTTTTTTTTTACAATAAGGCATACACACAAAACTCTCAACTTGTCTAAAAACAAGACAACCACACAGAAGACAGTAACCACACACACAAATCTTAATTTTAGGCTTTATCCAGTGGGCTATTTTTATAGGCAATCTATCAGAGGTACCACTCATTTACAACACAATAGCCCACATTGTCAGTGGGATTATAAACAAAAACTTATTTCAAACATATAGTAATTTCTCTAAATCCAAAATCACACACACAACTCTTAAAATGCACAACACTGCTTAATTCTAAAACAAACATAAAGTACATACACAGACTTCACACTCAGCTCGTGGCTGATCATATCTTATTCATTCACTAATCACATGTATACTACAAATTAACACCTCAACTTACTTTTTCACAGTATACAAGACAGCTCAGACACCCAATAACTTTTACCTGTGTCTCATTTACTAATCACACATAAATTATTCAAAACTAAAATGCACACGAGAACTGGTACACACAAAGGCTTGGCTCAGACACACTTAAAACCTGGGCAAACAGCTCAGACACAGACAAAAACTTAGATAATAGCAAACAATTTGCACAGAGAAAAGCAATGCTGTAAGAGCCCACAGAAAAAAAACAAACACTGCGAGCTGCGTCTGTAGGATTTTAACACTTAAAGCACAGAGTAGTTTCTCTAATACAGAAAACACAGAGAAACACAGGATTCTGGAATTACAGGTACAGATAGAGGTACAGAGAGTTAGCTCCGTGCAGGGAAGAATTCCCTTTTTAAAGGGGACATTGCCTACTGCTTCTGGAGGAATTTAATACCAGGACACAGATACAGGTACAAGCAGGAAGATGAACTCTGGGGAGGATATCTTACAACCCCTGTTCACTTCTGCAACAAGATGTCTCTTGTTATCCTTTAGGTTACAGGACAGGAAAACAGAAATACCTTTTGGCAAAATGCAGCGAGTTCTTTTCCACCCCTGTAAAAGGCACTGAAGAAGGGGGAGCCCCTCTAGGTAAAACTCACCTAGGGGTGCCCAGGGGGTCCCCAATCACCTACGGATTATGCAGCCAGATGGAAATGTCCCGCTGGGGTGCCAAATCTGATAAGCGAAAACGCTGCAAAAAGTGACTGCTAAGAGAAAGTTTTGTATTCTAATAGCAGCAAGGTACTTATTGATAATGTTGGAGGCAAAGCCAGTTCGTGCTGGGCAAAAACTTGCCTAACTTGTTCAAGTAAAATAAGCCATTTATAGTCTTAAGTTCATGGTTAACACCTTGTAATTTCCATATTAATGACTAGGCAAAACCGTGGGCAGAGGTTTCCTTTTGGCTTGGAATTTGGGTAGTGGTCTCCTGACTTCATCCCTCGGGTGGTCTCAAAGCGTCTTCTTCACCGTTGGATTTCTGCCTTTTCTTTGTTCAGTGACATGACCTGTCAACCTTGTAAAACCTTGGCTTCAACTCTCCAAAATCTTGATTTTTACCATTTCATCCTATTGAAGTGTCTAGCTTAGTTTAATTTATGACTTCTAACCCATAGTACACTAGTTCCTATAACTACTGGACAATTTGTACCAGAACAAAGTGACTCTAGCACTTTATGCTGTTCAGAGACTTTGCTATGCAAACAACATTTTGAAAAGCAGAATTAGAAATTTCACAAAATTAGGTTTTTTTGGTCTCTTTTTCCTCCACACCCAGTGCCTCATCTGCATGGAGCCTGTGGAGGACAGAAAGACTTTCAAGACCATGGTGTGCCCAGAGTGCAAAAGCATCTGGTTCCACAGGGACTGCATCCAAGTAGGAGCAGTTTCCTCACCCCCAGGGGCACAGCAGGGGCTCAGCAGCACCAGGGCCTCACTCAGTGCTGCTTGTTTCTCCTGCAGGGACAGGCTCTGTCTGCAGGTATTTTAGCCTTCCAGTGCCCCCTCTGCAGAGGCCATCGGGAATTTCTCGTGGATATGTTCTGTGGGGATCTGAATCCCCTTGAGGTTGGTGTCCTTCTGCTGGGCTCACAACACAGGAGGGTGCAAGTGCTGTGCCTTGCCAGGGCATGCCCCAGCACTCTTGGCCCTACACTGCTTTGGGAGGGCCACGTTCAGCTTCTCACAGGAGTTGGAAATGGCACAGGGGAAAGGGCAGGGACTCACCTGCCAGATGCCAGGGCAGGCAGAGCTCATCAGTTTTCCTTTTCCCTGTCAGACAGCCATTATGGGAGGAAGGCGATGCATTCAGGGACCTGGGAGTGAGTCACCACCAGTGCAATGCCAGAGAGTGCCTTTATCCAGGAGGCAGAGAGGAGGCAGAGGAAGAGGGGTAAGTTGCCAGAGGGGGGCCGTGGGGGGCTCTGCAGAGGATCTGTGCCTTGGCAAGGGCTGAAAGCAGAAGGAGCCTGAAGGAGAGCTTGGCCAGATATCCCATGCTTTTGACACTTTGTCCTCACGGCCATCAATCTTTTTGCTTCCCCAGGCCCTGGGAAATGCTCCTGTGCAGCTCCTGTGCTGCCGAGGGTACCCACAAACGCTGCTCCAGCCTGACAGACAGCGCAACCAGCTGGGAATGTGGCAGTTGTGCTCCTCTGGACACAGGTAAGAGACAAAGCACACAGGTGCCCCTGGGCTGGGGCCATGCAGGGCCTGGCATCAGGTGGCCAGGATGGCTTGGCAGAGCCTGTCTGCTCCAGGAGGGCTGGGGGCACTGCTCTGGCCCAGCCTGCCTTGGACCTGGGGAGCCCTTGACCTTCCCACTTCCCCTTACAGCCCCCGGGAATGAGTCAGAGCTGGACATCCCTGACCTGGGCACACAGGACAGCAGCTCCTCCACCAGTCCTGGGCCTGACCTCACACAAAATGGCTCCTGCCAGCAAGGTCAGGCCCCAGATCCACAGGGCCAGCGCAGAACTCTGCGTGACAGAACCCATGTGCCAACACCAAGTGCTGGGCAGCGCCAGCCCAGGCAGAGACAATCGGGGACATCCTGCAGGCAAAACTGCTCCCGCCTGCAACGTCAGACCCCAGATCCACCTATCGGGTCCACAAGTCCCCATGACAGGAGCCGCGTGAGACCATCAGGTATTGCGAGTCGCACATCAGGGACGTCCTGCAGGCAAAACTGCTGTCGCCAACGTCAAAACTCAAATTCATCCAGCCTGTCCAGAAGGCCCCACGACAGGAGCTGCCCGCCTGCACCGAGTGCTGGGAGGCGAAACCGAAGGGAGAACGCATCGGGAACATCCCGCAAGGGAAACCACTCCTGCCTGCAATGGCACAACCCAGATCCACCTGGCAGGTCCACAAGTCCCCATGACAGGAGCCATGTGAGACCATCAAAAAAATTGTTTACTCCGAAACAGGTAACAATCTCAGGGGAAAAAAGATTTGTTTTCTTGCACTGGTTCCTTAAGAGTTAATTAAATTAAATCCAATTAAAGTAAAAATAATTTTAAGACACAGATCACTGCACAGCCTCCAAAGACAGAAGTTAAATCAGGAATCTAATGAGGGCAAAGGCTTTAAAGACCTTCTAAGGATCCTGATTGCATTAGAAGCAGATCCAGCTGTTTTAAATTTGCTGTAATAGAACAACAAACTGCTCTACAGGTGAAAACCATTCCTAATCAGATATAAAAATGGAATCCAGCTCTGACCAATTAACCTAACGACTCCCCTGGTTAATGAGGCACAGCTGTCCCAACACAGCAGCAAAATCTGCCTTCTGGTTAAACACCAGGAGAGAGGCACAAACTGCAACCGTGTTTCACAAACAGTTCAAAACACCTCAAATTCCAGGGAAAACGGTAATCTGACATTCAGCCTAGGCCTGACACATTCAAGGGACTGTGCAGGATATGATGCAGCTCAACACTGATGTATTAATATTTTCAACCAGGAAAAAACATAAGTTGATTTTATGTGTTTTAAACCATCCCTACTCTACCTGCAAGATCCACACTAACATTGTTCAATAGAAAGGGATGAGGAGGGAATAGGATTTTGTTGGTTTATTTCATAGGAAACGGCATCGGAATAAGAGGCACAAGAAAGCAACATTTGAAAATATGGTTTGCATTAAAGACTTATTTAGTGAATAAAGTACATGGAATTAAAGAATCCCCATGGCTGTGCAATTCATGAAGTGAATGACAACAAGCAACAACTAGAAGTTCTCCAACTTTTAAAGCATCCTATTAGTTTGGAGGTGGGAATTTAACTGGATACAGGGGAGAAAGTTATGGTCATTACAAAGAGTATGGTGGGAAAAAGAAAAACACTACAGCAGCAGAACTTCATCCCACCTTAGCCAATCCCTCTTTTAAACAACAATAACAGGACACACAAACTGCTTACAGCTACTTGAACCCAAGGCTTTCACTAGACTGCAGAAGACTCAAAGACTAGTTGTGACTTCAGAGAGCTTTAACTCCAGAAAAAAAACCCCACCTCGTACATATTTTTAATTATAAAGCAACAAGTAAACTCTTCTCACTCTAAACATACATACCTAAGCACATCACACACGTGTATTTATGCGTGTATTTATATACTTTTGTGCATCAACAGCGCTCATTCCACACTTCTACGCACCTGCCCGTCCACACCCCCGAGCCGCGGATTTTACGCCGCCACAAGCGGAGCCGGGAAGCGCCTCGGAGGGTCTGGGAGCAACGAGCGGGGGTTCGGCCCCGCAGGGACCGCGCCCGCCGGAGCCGGTGCCGCCCGCCGAGACTCAGGCTGGGAGCACAGACGTGCCCCGGGGGCGCGGCCGGGAACGGGGAGCCGCGGGCAGCGGGACCGGGGGACGGCACCGGGGAGCCGCGAGCGGCGGCACCGGGGGTTGGAGCGGAGCTGCCGGGAACGGGGAGCCGCGGGCGGCGGGACCGGGGGACGAGATGAGCGGCCGGAAACGGGGAGCTGCGGGCAGTGGAACCGAGCGGATCGGCCGGGAACGGGGAGCCGCGGGCGGCGGGACCGAGGGACGGAAGGGATGAGCGGCCGGGAACGGGGAGCCGCGGGCGGCGGGACCGAGGGACGGAAGGGATGAGCGGCCGGGAACGGGGAGCCGCGGGCGGCGGGACCGGGGGACGAGATGAGCGGCCGGAAACGGGGAGCTGCGGGCAGTGGAACCGAGCGGATCGGCCGGGAACGGGGAGCCGCGGGCGGCGGGACCGAGGGACGGAAGGGATGAGCGGCCGGGAACGGGGAGCCGCGGGCGGCGGGACCCAGGGGCGGGTCAGCTGTTCCCGCGCCCGGCGCGCGCCCCCCGCGCCTTTCGAAACGCGCGCCAAGCCCGCGCGCTGCGCGCGTCTGGACGCTACCACTGCTGCTTCCCGAGCGGGGGGCGGCCGGTCGCGCCTTCTTTCCCCTCCTTCTGAAAGAACGGCGCCGCTGAAGGGACAGTAGCAAAGCTCCTCGTTAGACACGAATGGGAAAAGCGTTGCTTTGGCGGTTGCTCCTGTGTTTTTGTTAATTTCTGCTCATGTATTGCAGAAAACGCCCCTGCTTTTCTTCGTGATTGGTTACGCCCAAGGCGCCCTTCGTCACAAGACCCAGCCCATGTGTTCCCACCACACTTGACCGGCGGGAAACATGAAGCCTGCAGAGAACCCGGCTGCCTAACGAGGCGGAACCCTTTCCGCGTGAGAGCTGGGAAGAGGTGCTGGGGGGAAGGTAAATCGAGTGTCGCCGCGGGGAGGGCACATGGGGGCGGTGATGGAGGGGGGCGGCGGGGCCGGCGGCGAGGGGCTGTTCCTCGGGCCCCCTTTGCCGGGTGGGGGTCTCTCGGGCCGGGCCCGGGCCCCTCTGCCGGGCGTCCCTCGGCAGCTCCTGACGCGGTCGGGTCTGTGCGGGTCTCCCATGCTTCCGATAGAGCACCCCGGGTTATGCGGTAACGAGCCGCTGCCATTCACGATCGCGCAGCCGGTGATGCGATTCGAGGTTTAAGGCAGCCCCCGGTGCGGAGCAGCAGCGCGGGGTTTGCGGGCGCTGGACAGAGCAGGGAGCGCTGTTGGGGGAGCGATTTGCCCGTAATTTGACATTCCAGGCGCACTGGCCCCTGCGGCGCCAGTGTCGGTGAGCTGTTGTTGTCTCCCCGCAGGAAAGCGGAGCGTGTGTTCCTGGTGTGATGCTTTGACTTCAGGCATAGAGAAGGAACAGGTTTCCAAGCGTTTGTATGTTGGAGGGCTTGGCCATACGGTGTCTAAGGCCGAACTGGAGGAAAGATTTGAGAAGTTTGGGCATGTTTTGGATGCAGAAATTATTACCAGAAAAGATGATCAGGGTATGTTTTGTTTTATCTTTTCAAGGTTCATTGCTTTTCAGTTTGAAGCGTGAAATGGAATTTTTGCTTCAGAGTCACTTTATTTTCACAAAATAGCTTAATTTTCAGTTTTAAAGGAAACACTGATATTACACAGAAGTTAACTGGATGTTTGTCATTGATCAGGGAACCCTGTGAAAACTTTTGCCTACGTCAGTGTCAGCATTTCTGATGCCGAGCTTAGAAAGTGTAAGTACATCTTTCTGGTTTTTACTTGTTGATGTTTTTGAGCCAGGTTGTTTTACTGATAACACATCTGATGTCACAACAGGATGTGGTCAAGGTAGAGCTTGTTTTATTCTGTTGCCTTCTTTAAGCTTCAATTTTATGGGTACCTTTCAGGTACAAACTTAAACCAAGTGAGCAGTGAGGTGTAATATCACGCTAAAGAAACGTCAGCCTGTCATAGAAGGAGGTGTAGTGAAGTCTGGGCTGTGCTTCTTTAACGTAAAAAATACTTATTTTCCCATCTCGTTGTTTTGCAGGCATGTCAATTTTAAATAAAACAAAATGGAAAGGAGGGACACTGCAAATTGAGTTGGCCAAAGAAAGCTTTTTGCACAGGTAAAAATCAGTTTTTAAAAATGCGTGTTGCTGCTCAAGTTACCCCTCTTCTGTTTATCTGATAATATTATGGCTGTGCTTTCATCTTCTACACTCTTTCAGTTTTCATAGAGAGTGGTGGAGTGTTGATGCATGTGTGATACTGCAACGTGATTTATGTTGTTATTCCCTTAAAGGGAACGTCAAGGTGTTGATTCCTTGAGCAGTGGGTGGTTGCTGTTCTGTGGGAGGGGGTCCCTGCCAGCTCGAATCCAGCACATGGGCTTTATTTAGTAGAGTACTTTTCCCATGTCTGATGTACTTCTTGGTACAGGCTTGCCACAGAGAGGGAGGAAGCAAAGCTGCAGAAAGAAAAGCCACAGAGAAATAACCAAGCATGTCTGTTGGAATCACTGAAAAAGGCTGGAGTTGTGGACTTCCACATGAAAGCAGTCCCGGGTACAGAGGTGCCAGAACACAAGGTATGCTGGGGGAGATGTGTAAGAGAAGTAAACCAAGAAAAAGCAAGCTCATTATATCTAAATTTATGCTAAATCTCTGTGCCTTATGTAAAGACATGTAATTATTGGGGGTGACAGTCCAAGTTGTGAAAAGTGGGCTGAAGAAATACCTCCTGTAGAGACAAGGAGAAGGCTCCTGTTATTCAGAGAGAGTGCTCAGGCATTGGAATGGGCTGCCCAGAGAGGGGGTGGATTCCCCATCCCTGGAGGTTTTTCAACTGAGCTTGGCCGTGGCACTGAGTGCCATGATCTGGTAAAGGGACTGGTGTTGGACCAAGGGTTGGACTTGATGATCTCAGAGGTCTTTTCCAACCCAATCCATTCTATGATTCTGTGATTCTTTGCAGTGACTGGAAATAATTGTGATCTGCTTGTCCCCTCTCGTGGTGTTAAATCAGGAAATGCTTTATTCCTTGTGTATGTTGGGAATTTGCATAAGCCTGTAGCATAATGTACATTCATGTCACCCTTAAAAGCTTGTAAAGAGACTGTGTGACTTACTTTTATACAGCACATAATTTTTGGTGGCTGGGCTGTCAGGAACTGCTCTCTGTGCTTCACATTCAGGATTAGGGTCTGCACGTGCTTACAAGAGGAAGATTAAAATCACTGAACATGCAAATTAAGACAGGAAAAATAATATTAATTGGAAAGTTTTGAAAATTATTTGCAAAGCACAGAATGGTGTTAGAGGGATTTTTGTGTGTGTGTGGCAAAGGGGAAGAGAGCAAAATAATAGTGATTCTGTCTGTGCAGTGGCTGCTGTTAACTCATAAACCAGAAGCCATATATTAGACATAGTACTTGCAAAGTAAAGAAATTTACTACTTTGTTATCATTCTTTATTTGCAGGTCGTAGAAGTTTGGGGTTTTGGTTGGCTTTGGGTTTTGTTGTTTTTGAGAAGGAAGCTGGCTAAGTTGCACAGTACGATTATATCTCACTAAAGAGCATAAACAAAAATGAATTAGTCACAGATGGTTCTTTTATTAGTAGTTCTGTTATCCAAGAACAAACATCTTTCTCTGTTCCAGGGTTACTTCCACTCTCTTTTTGTTTAACACCGTTTACTTTTCTTTTCCTATAGAAGTGGGTTGTTGGTAAATTTGGCAGAGTCTTGCCTGTCCTCCACCTCAGGAATCCGCAAAAGAATAAAATATCCTTTTCCTACTTTCTGGGCATAGGCACAGTTCCCTTCCTTCTTCTGTCATATGGAGAAACAGTTGCTGAACAGTCTTAATTTTGATTGCTATGTCAGACTCAATTTACTGAATCCCTCAAGTGTGTCTTGCAGTAAATTTGTGTGATTTGGAGCAGTTTCTTAGACTGCACAAGTCAGTTGCTTAAAGACATGAGATGAAAAAGGGCTCCTTGTTGTCCTTTCGTGTAGAATTCAGCCTGTTCAGAAAGACTCGAGTCTGTTTGCTGGAGGAATCTTGTTTTAATTCCTTAACTCAGACCAACGTTGTGAAATATGACCCCTCAAAGTACTGCCATAACCTGAGGAAGCTGGAGCCAGACCGGGCACAAGCAGCTCCTGTGCCTGAGCTCACCCAGCACTTGGAAGGGAGAGATGTCAGTGCAAACAGGAAACGACAAGGAGAGTTCTCTGGGATGAAGAAACCACCTAAAAAACCGAGGCCACTGTGCAGTGAGGCCCTGAATGGAGCAGCAGCTCTGTCCTCTGGGTGCCAGCCCCGTCCAAAACACACCAGCTCACCACAACTCAGCCAGAGATCAAACCCCAAACCCAATGACGAGTTGAAATTGCCTCCATCGAGGAGTCTGGATAGTAAAACGCCAGGCAAAGGTTTATCATCAGATCAGAGGAATGTTAGTGGAGTTACAGCTCGAAATAACACGAGTGTTTCTGACAGTGATGTTGATTCTGAAGAGGAGATCAGAGCCATGGTAAAGAAAGAGACAGAAAAATGGAAAGCTGGAAATGCTGAGACTGAAAGTGACCCCTTGGAAATCGCTGGGGATGATTTTGGATTAAAATACAGTAGTCACTGGTCCTTAAGCAAGCCAGATGCCATGAAGAAAACCACTAAAGGAAGTTACAAAGAGACTGTGGAATATGGTAATGGTTATGATTCAGCAGGTACAGATGAAATTATTGCTGAAGGTAAAACTCCAGATCCAAATAGCAGCAAAACTGCAATTTTAGAAGATTCTGAACAGATGAAGGTGGAAAGTAAAAAAATCCTAGCTAACAAAAAAAGTGCTTTGTTAAATGACTCATCACTGAAAACTCAAAATGTAGAAGGAGAACACATTGAAAAAAAGTGGAAAATTAAAAAATCCAAAATTGGTGCATTGCAAACTTCAGCAGTTACCAGTACAGCAGAGACAAGTGATAGTGAGAGCTCTCACTCGGAGTCTGAGCAAGGGGAGTCTGAAATCAGTTCTGACTATGAGTCCATGATGCAAAACTGTTACCGCTTAGACCTTTCCTTACATGACTTAAAAGCATTGGCTGCCAAAAACACTGGGACACCTGCAGAGGAATCTGATGGTGCACAGAGTTCTGCTCAGTCCCCTGCTGAAGAAAATCCTAAGGGTAATGCAAATAAACCAAAACTTCCTAAATGTCACCCTGCAGATAAAAAAAAAAAGCATCTCTCCTGACGATGTGCTGGCTGATATTTTAGCAGGGGAGAATAAGGAAAGCTCCAAGGGACAAAATAATTCACGTTTGAAATATCAGCCCTTCAGGGGAATGGGGTCCCTTTGTGTGAAAGAGTCAACTAAGGACAGTACTGGGTTAAAAAAGGGGTCTGTAGGTTTAGGACTTGGAGCTTGTGTATTTTCTTCTGGGCAGGAGTCATCTAAAAGACAGCCCAAGAACCATCCATTGTGTGCACTTCAAGTCAGCAGTAAAAAGAGACAAAATGTGCCCAGTGAGCAGCATGAGGCACCGTCACCTGGTGCCTCCTCAGCAGATGAGAGACATCAGCCTGTTTCCAGGCCATGTTTACAGGGGAAGAAAAAAGACAGGAGTTCTCCACAAGACCACAGTTCAGAGCATGGAGCTGCCTCTCCCAGCCTTGATCAGAGTGACAGTGAGAGCAGTGACAGGGACAGCAACGCTGCAGGGGCTCTGAAACACGTTAAACGGCAACGAGAGAGCCCAAAACTGCTTTCCAAAAAAATGAAGATGAATGTAAGCAATAAAAAGCCAGAACGCGAAGCTAATACATGTGAGAACAGGAAGACAAGCCTTCCAGAAGATAAGGAGCTTTGTCTTCATGCTACTGCTTCAAAGGAATCTGCAAGAGACAAACAGGAGCAGGACAACCAGAGGAGGCTGGCGGCTCTGGAGGAGAGACACAGGGAGAGAGAACTCCAGAAGAAACTCATTCAAGGAGCACTTTCGAATCTGGTAATTACACTCACAACTTTTATCTGAATAGTCCAGAGTACAAGGAAAAGGGTAATTAATGTATGTGAATTAAGATTCCTAAAAATCATAGTCTGGATCTTCTGATACATTGCCAGTTTTGAGTATATACAAAATCCTGCATACCTCGTCCCTGGAATGCCTCTGGAGTTGCAGGAGGAATAGCAGAGGTCATGGAAATGCCTTTTAGATACTTCTGTATGACTGCAGCAAGTACTTGCTGTGTTTGACCTGACATTTCCCCCTTTCCTAGGACGGCCAGCCAGCAGGGAAGCACAAACACATCCTATTCGATTCAGACACGGAAAATGAGACGTTGAAAAAAGACGCAAGTTTGGGAAATATGCCTGGAGAAGTAAGTGTTATTAGGCAAAAGCCCTGTGTGACCATGCCTTTTGTTCTGAAGATTAGATTTCCTAGTGAAGTGCCAGAGAAATGTAGGTAAGTTTTGAATTAACATCAGACAGGTTTGACAGTACTTAACCATTCATCTAAGAAAGCTTGAGAGCTTGGAGAATTTGGAAGGAGTTTGAGATTGGTACAGAAGGTATTCTAACTTAGAAGAGAAAGAACTTCTGTATAATTAGTGTTGAAATTCCTCTGCTTTTAGGCAAAGGCAGGGGAGGAGATTGGGCTTGAGCAGTACAGAAGTACTCTGCTCTTTCTGAGACTGGATGAACTGCTAAGGCAGTATCTTGTTTTTGTTGAGCTCCAAAGAACTGTGTAAGGTTTCGTCTTTACTATCATTAGCAGACTCCTCATGATTTTACTGCCATGGTTTAGTACAATTAAATACTTATTTTTTTCTCAAATAGAACTTCTTATCTATGACATTTTTTAATCGCATCTCTGCTAAAACTTTAAAGCATTGGGTTTGCTTTTGTTGGGATTTTGCCTTATAAATGTATTGAGATTAGGACCATTATCGTTATTTAGCCATTGACATTTTTACCTTCCTTGATGTAATCAGAAATTTGCAATTTTTTAACTGTTGTAAAATCTGAGTTGCCCATTTGTAATGGTTCTACCCATGGCTTCCTCAGTAACCACTGTATCTAAGGAAGTTACAAGTATTCCACATGTGTCTTCCACATAGTAGGGGAGGAGGGGTTTTTGGTTTTGGTTGTCCCTTTTTCCTTGGCCGGGGTTGCTGGTGGGAGAGGCTGGAGTCTGATCCCTTCGGTTGCTGGTGGTTCTCCTGTCCTGGGTGAGATTGTTTCATGCTTGTTCCCCTTCCTTGAAGTTTTTAATTGTGTTTGTCTGTTTCATTTGGGTTTTTTTTGGTTTGGTTTTGTTTCTTCCCAATTTTCTTGTTGATCAGTCCCCTTTTCCCTTTCCCCTGGGGGTGGGATCCTACGTACTGTGTACACAGTGTGATTGTGAATGTTAGAAAATATAATTTCTTCTTTTTATTCATTTCAGTTTCTTTTGAGTTAATTTCTTTTCAGTGTTTCTTCCGTTTGCTGGGGAGGCTTTTGAGAGGGGGGAAGGGGGGCCAGTCGAGAGTTGGTAAAAAGCTAGGCTAAACCTGGACACCATTACGTGGATATTTTGCCCATGATGAAATGGAATAATCATAATTTTAATTTTATAATTATAAACCAGAGTTGCACGAGGTGTGTATACAAGATAAGATTGGCAGCATGTTGATCAGTGCTGGAAATGCACAGGGTTGTGCAGGAAATCCACTTTTTCAGGAAAACTGGAAAGCACATGAACAAAGTTGGTACTGATTTATATTCTCAGATGTAAATAACCTCCTTCTTTTGTTTTTCCTTTTTGTTTAACAAAGGATACATCTGCTCCCAAGCCTTCAGGCAAACTGTTTGACAGCAGTGAGGACGAGGAAGACAACACGGACGATGAACGATTCATAATTAAGCCACAGTTTGAAGGCAAAGCTGGGGAAAAAGTGAGTGAACCCATCACTGGAATTTAATTTTCCTCTGAGAGTCTATAGGGCCACTTCAGAGGAACAGAACTGGTAGGCTTGTATTATTACTGAGTATGATTTATATCAATTTACAATAGAATTCCCTTCAACAGAGGAAAGAGTGGCCATGGAGGAAATAATGTGTGGTGTTATCTTTGTATCCAAAGAAATTCCTGGAAAAGGCCTCAAGAGCTAAAGATTATTAGTATGTTGCCATGAAGTATGAAAAGAAAGGGATTGAACGTTGCTGATTTCCTCCTCCAGTGCTTAAGAGCACTTGTTTCATTTGTTTAGCTCCTGAGGCTGCAGTCCCGATTTGGCACCGATGAAAGATTCCGCATGGACGCCCGATTCCTGGAGAGTGACAGTGAGGAGGAAGGTAAAGCTGCCCATACTTCCTGGTTACTGGTAGTAATGGAGCCATATCATGGAGCTTCAGCTTTTGAAGCACCTTATGGCCTCCTTTGGCTTCTTTGGTGATCCCTTAAAAGAAAACCACCCACCTCTGCTGTGGCTCTGCATGGGAAACACCAGGGGTGGCTGTGCTTTCTTAAAGGTGTATGCTGCAAAAGTATTTGGAACAGCTGAGTGAGGCACATGTGCCTAATAAAACAACATTTGAGACTATTTTTAATACAGCATGATATCAGAATGTGTTTATCCACATTGAAAAACTGGGTAAGCGGTGACTTAGAAAAACCCCCTTTTGGATCATTATATTCATTTAAACTGTTTGTTTTGTAGCCATCCTGCAGCCTGTGGCTGATTTGGCAGTCTTAAGTAGGGTCATTTTTTTTCTTTAGCAGCAGAAGGCAGAAAAGCTGAAAATAGAAAAAGTTTGAATATCCACCCCCAAGAAAAAGAAATTAACCCAGTTTTCAGGATTCAATTTCTTTCTGAAACTTAAATTTTTGCCTCACTCTGCTATTCCCTTCATTGCTTTCATGTGATCTTCTGTAGAGCATCAGCAGTGGCAGAGGGGTTGCAGTTACATGACAGCAGCAGGAAACATGTTAAATACCTGATCTGGCCTTCACATGAAATAGATGCCCAGAACTGTTCTAACCCAAGATTTTCTACAGTGCAAGGCACAAAGTCTCTGAGTAGCTTTTAGATAAAGGAAGCGATGTGTTGATAGACGTGAGCTCTGCTAGTACTGTAGTGATACTATGCATCAAATATCACAGGCTCAGCAGGGAAAATATAATGTATTTCTTGTTATCTTAGCAGAGACAAAGAGCTTGAAGGCAGATGAGGAAGACGAACTTGCTGCAGAGAAAAAGAAAACTCTGCAGATACTGGGAAGCCTCTTGAACATCAACCTGGAACAGCCTAAGCCAAGTAAAACAGCAACAAGTGCCAAGAAATTCAAGTATGAATCATCTGCCATCAGTGAAGGAGTTTTAGGGTGGCTTCAGTTTTGCCGGTGTTTCCTAACCAAAATTTCTGCCTAGATGGCTGAGGAAAGTACTTCCTTTCTTGTGTGTATTTGAAGTCAGTATTTAATGGAATTCCCAGGCACTGACTAGCAGGGACTTTCTAAATGTCAATTACATTTTGGAGAGATTTTGGTGAAGAAGCCAATTTGAATTTGTATCCTACTGTAAAGGTTTGGGGTAGCTTTCATTTGAGCCTTTAGAGTGTCTCATGGTTTCTCTTTGCCTTTCTATTTTCTTAGAGACATTAATGCCCTCCGTTACGATCCCACCAGACAGGACCACGCAGTTTTTGAAAGGAAACCAAGTACTACAGAAAAGGAGAGGTAATATTACAGCTTGGTAACTATAGTTGTGATGTTTCTCCCCTTAGAGAGAAGCCTATGGCAGCAGACTGAGTTTGAAACTACGCAGACTGCTATTTTCTCTTTAGTCCTCCCTGTGATTGCGGAAATCAATATACAATAGGAATTGTGAGCACTAAAACCGGCATGCAGTGTCATATTTTCTTTGTAGTCCATCTACTCTCTGCATGCCATTTTCTGTCCTCACTGAAGGTGAGAAAGGTCAAGTCATGGACTTGAAGATTTGAGAAGTTTTCAAGAGACATGTGTATTAGCTCTTATCCTGTGAAAAAGCATATTAGCTCTTAACATTTCTTTTGCCAGAAGAGAAATCTGTCCTAAGTATCTTCATTTATGAACTACCACATGTTAAGTGAAAAGTCCCATAATGATGTGGGTAATAAAAAGGAGGCTTGTTCCTGCCTTTAGAATCAAAGCTCAGATGTTTCCCCTGCACTGCTCTCTCCCTTAAAAGTGAACTCCTCATCAATGTGCATGGCTGAGTTTAGGAAAACATCAAGAGCCAGGTGGCTCTTTCTTTTAAAAACAGCTGTGTTGTGTTACTGTCCTCCAACAATCCCATTTCAGTAAAGCTAAAAGGAAGAAGAAGAAGAAAGAAGAGAGTGAGAAACTGCCTCAAGTGTCTGAAGAAGTCTATTATGATATTGCTGCTGATTTAAAAGACTTATTTGGATCTTCAAAGAGCCAATCAGAGAAACGTGAGGGAATACCCTGGGACAAAGATGATGCAGAAGACTCTGCCCCACCTGACCATTTGGAACCTGTCTCTGGGAATAACACAGCTCAGGAGCCGAGTGGTTTCAAGTTTTCCTTCTTTGGAGACACAGTGAAGTCAGGTGTAAAAGAAGGTAAGAGCAGGACAGTGCAATTTCTAGTGAATGGCTCACGTCGGGCACTGTGCAGGACTACGGTGCCTAGGAATTCAGAATCCAGGGCATTTTCAGAGGCAAAAGTGAGTAATGAGGCAGAATCATTATGATCTTCAGTTACACTTGCCAGGATTGTGGTAGCTCAGCTTGCGCCCCAGGAATCTTGAAAGGGATGTTTTGAGAAAGAACGATTATTTATTTGTTTTTTTTAAACAGTGATGGACGTTGTTGTCATCCCCTACATTTCTCAGACAGGGAAAAAGGTGATATGCCAAGTCAAAGTTTCACACAACCCAACAAGATTTGAAATCAAAGGTGTGTTAATGGAGTAATGTGAGCAAAAGCAAATCCGGAGTTGACACCAAGAACATTCAAGATTGCTTTATTATTTACTTAATTTTCTTATTGTACCTTTAGAAAATTGAAACTGAATGACCCATGACTATAGGGGATATAAGTGTTACACACTCAAGATTAAAACATACTGAATTAAGTCAGTCAGTAGGGTAGGAAACAAAACAAACCATGTGAAGTTAAATGAAAGATTTAAAACAAACAAAGCCCCCCACATTTTTGTTGACTTCAGAAAGGATTCACTGTTCTGAATGCACTAATAAAGGTTTCAGGATATGAAAGAGACCCCCAGAACAAAGTGAAAAATACCTGAGCAGAGATGTAGTTCAGAAAGCCCGAGAGGGGGAGGTTTCCATCCTTCTTAAATCTGCTTTTCCAATGTAAGTTCTTCACTGGGAAGTAGGGTTTTTTGCTGGCAAGTAGAGGAATAATCTGATTTTTTATTTCAATTGTGATAATCTTGCAGAGCCCTACATCCTTGAAACAATAAAACCTGCAAAAGTCACATGGCAAGAAGATCCACGTTTCCAGGACAGCAGTTCTGAGGATGGTGATGAGCCAGAGGCATCAGAAATTGAAAAGGATCAAGAAATGCAAGTTGTATTTGTTTTCTATTTGGTTGTAGTAATTTGCTGCTGTGAGAATATTAATAGCAGCACTCAGGTCCTGGGAAACTGCTGTCTTCATTCCACATCTCTGAGCAACAGAAGTTATCCTGGAAAACCATTCCTTGCTGCACAGAGTGTAACAGTGAAACATCCCAACAGCCCATTTGCTTTGACCTTGAGTATAAAAATACAAAAGCTGAGTTTGTGGTTGAACACTGGAGAAATTAAGTGGGTAATTTTGGTTCAACCCAAACCAGGTTTGGTTTGGCCAAAAGTCAGAGACGTAGTAAATTTTCTTTTATAAAAGGGTCTTTTTTATAGGAGACCATATTTGGTTACTGTGGAGGAATGTTCTTCCATGCATTCTGTTTCTCTGAAGCACTACAGCTTTAACTTGCATTAATGGAATTTGACAGTAACTTTCTTGATGTTAAAGTTTCCTTGTGTTTGTCCAGGTTTCTTTGCTTGCCACAAAGAGAAAGTACAAGATTTTTCTTCTTCTCCAAAGACGATGAACGACTGAGAGGTACAACAGAACTTACTCACTGTCACTCCTTTTTTGGTTTCTTTCAAAAGTCTTACTGAAAGTCAGGGAAGAAGTCCTGTCTAGTTATTTGTTCTGTAACACAGGTGAGAGGTTTAAGGAAAAAAATAAATTGCAAGTTTTCATTCGTATTTGTGGTCTAAATTGAGGTAGAATCCCATGACAAACTGCTGGTAACAAAAACGCTGACCATCTGTCTTGCTTCCATTTTTTTTCAGAGAATTGCCTAATATGTACCTGGCCTTTTAGGGCTTACCAAAAAAAAATCACAAATGCCTTTCAGGCATATATATCATCATTAATTTTTTCCTGTCCTTCTGGTGTTACTATTCATAGTGTCGAATACTCTTATTAGCCACATATGTCCACATCGTTCTTGATTCTAATTAATGTGGATTTTTTTTCTTCTGAATATAGTGAATTTTGTATTTAAAAACAAACAAAACAGCAGCAAAAGGAAACATTCACAGCCTCGAACAATTCCACAGACCACAACAAGAATTGCTTCTGATATTTTATGCAGTAACTTATCAGGACAGTCTCAAATAATGTTTTTTTCTTGAGACATATGAGGTAACAGTCATGAACTGTCTTGCTGTGTTCATACAATTAGTGCACTGAAATCTTCCAGCCTGTCTGATTTACAGGCCCTGTTGAAAGTGAGACCTCAGTCCTCAGCAGGCATGAATTTTCTTGGGAGATGTGGGGTAATGGTGCTGAGCTCTTAATGAAACAGGTGCAATTTCACTGCAGTTCCTATCTTGGCATATTAACTGCTGCTGCCTTTTGTTTTCTTTAGTACACAGGGCAGTAGTTCAGAGCATTTCTGTTGGAGCCAATCATGTTGTGGGGGATAAGAGATTATGAATGATAGGAAGAATATGAAGGATAGACCTTCTGACTTGATTGCTGTCTTGCTCATGAGTTTTACAAACAGCAGCATTTTCAGAAGTGTTTAAGGAAATCAATTTGTTCTTTTTTGGGCAGAGGGCCCAAAGTTATTTTGTAGATCAGTTGATCTCAGTGAAGAACAAGATGGTTGGGAAGATAGACGAAGATTATTGATTGAGGTGAGTATTTAACATCTCTTCCTTGGTAACTGTGGGCATGAGGAGGGAACACGGCTGCTTATTTGCATGAAGAATTAAGTTCAGGACCTCTAGAAAGGCTGGCAATTTTGTAATTGCCGAGGAACTAAACTTCTGTAGTATACAAGTGTGCATAACATCATGTTATGATGTCCCGTCAGGTAAATTAGTGAATCTCTGTAATGTACAGGACCAGTTACTTAAGTGTATGTAAAGATACAGGTGAATCTAGAAACTTGTATTAATCATTATTATTTTTTTCATAATTTTATGTTGTATTTTAAATATTTCCAGGAATGCAGGAAGAAGCATAAGGATGCAAAAAGGAAAGTGAAAGCAAAACAATAAATATTTCTTATTTTACTGATCAGAAATGTTTCATATTTCTTCTTTGAAGAAGCTGCCAAACAATGTTACTTTCAAAACCCTTTCAAAAATCTAACAGGAAAGAATATTGGCAAAAACTGCTAAGACTTTGTTTCTAAATAGGGACATGTTTATTTTCAGTTTGATGTTTGTTCCATGTTTTGGGGTTTTGTATGTATGTATATACATATAGAAATACATATATACATATGGTTTAAATGTGACGTGCTGCTTTGTTCGATTTCTGGTAATTATATCATATAATGAAGATCTTCTGCTGTGTCCTCTGGCTCCACTGCTGAAGGCTGAGAAAGAACAGATACCTCTTTCTCTGTAAGATTATATAACTTGTATTCTGCCTAACATAATAGAGAGCATATTTTAGATTGATTTACAAATATTTGGACTGTGTTATTTCTAGGGTGAAAGTTTCCCAGAAGTTAATGAAAATACATACATAATAGACATATATATATACCCATCTATATATGCGTATGTGCATAAATATGTATGTATATTTACATGCATATATAACAGGTTTATGAAATGAATAATTTGTATTTGTTCACAGAGCTGAATTTTTACTTTTTTACTGAGTTTTTATATTTATAAATACAGGGGACAGATGTTGCTGGTGTTGTATGCTTGGTATGAAATGAATATCTATTCCTGTATGTTATGTCCACTTAGACCTGTGCTGCAGAGGCTCTGCCAAGGCCATCCTGGGCACCTGCTGCCAGGCCCTGCCTGGCCCCAGCCCAGGGACACCCGAGTGCTTTGCCTTTTGCCTGTGTCCAGAGCAGTAGAACTGTCACATTCCCAGCTGTCTCTCAGGCTGGACCAAGCACTGGACTAAGGTAGTGCAAGTAAGATTCAGCCTCTATTGCAAATAAATCAAGGTAAAGTGACTCATTTGAAACAGCAGGAAAGTAACTGTTGATACATCTGTCAAATCAGTAACTTCTATATCAAATTTTCACCTCAAACAAGTAATTTTAAGAGATTATAATGTGTTTAAATTTGTACGTGTGGCTGGGCTTCACCAATGAAGATTTGGGAAGGGCTCTCCTCATGTGGGTGTGCCCTTCCAGCCTGCACAGTGGATTTTTTTGGGGAGGCACAGGGTGCGCAGAACTGGCCCCACCGTTTAAGTCCTAAGGATCATCTGCCATGGCCGAGCAAGCTTGGACTGTGACAGTGAAGTCCTCAGGACTACAACCTACAGCCCCTGATGTTCCCAGGAGGTCTCCCATCCAAGTACTAACCAGGACTGACCCTGCTGAGCTTCCGAGATCTGATGGGATTGGATGTTAGGGTGGAATTTAACTGCCCTCCTGTTTAAACATAGTATTAATAACTGTCCTCACAGCTTTGAATTTAAGGTGGGGGCAAATTATGCTTTCTATTATTGTTGACATAAGACCTGCCTCGGAACCTCGGCTGCCGAGGGGAGGTGTCACAGTGGGTGGTGGGGGCTGAGGCCAATCCCGCCCATATTCCAGGTGCACGCTGCTGATGTCACAGTGGCCACTGTGACCTATGGGGCCAAGGGTACAAAAGGGAACTCTGGGCTCAGGCCCTGTGTCAGTGTTACCTGACAACGCGAGGAGAAGGAAGAGGAGGATAGAGCTGCCCAGGGAGAGCCTCACAGTTTCAGGCTCTCAGCCTGTGCTGCAACGTCGTCCACCTCGCACTTCTCAGAATCAGCAAAGGAGCATCTCAAGGTGACTGTGGTGTTCCTTGACTGGACAAGAGAAGGGGGAGAGGGGCAGAAGCCTCTCTCATATTTCAGAGCCAGCGGAGAAGAGTCTGGAGCAGACCTCAGTGTTCCAGTGTCAGGGTCTGACCGCTGAGACGCACCATGTCAGACAGGACAGAGGAAGCCCCCGGAGTGAGTGACCCAGGTGAGACCAAAGTGCCCCTCCCACAGCCGGGCAGAGGGGCTGTCAAGGATGGCCAGTGCAGGGCTGGAAGTGGTGGCAGGGGAGGCAGGAGCCATCCAGCCATCTCGGGGCTGGGGCCCTCCTTTGCTCAGCAAGCCGGGCCCAGCTGGGGCAGGAGGCACCTGCTGGGACACCTGTGCCCACAATGGCCCATCCTCTCCAAGGCCTCCAGCCCTGTCCTTCATCCAGGCAGTCACAGAGCAGTCACAGAGCAGCCCTTGGGGTCAATCCCACAGGGATGCTGTCCCCAGCCCCGCAGAGGTGCCATTCCTGGTGCCATTGACTCTCTCCCTTTCAGCATGCCTGCTGTGTAAACGATCAGAGGCTGACCCGGACATCTGTGGGAAAAAACTTGAGAGATGTGGGCTCTGTGCCCACATGTTCTGCCTGGTGAGTTGCTCTCTGGGTTCCCTCCAGCTTTCCAACACGCAGTCCCTGCCACTCTGTCCTTACGAGCGCATCGTCTTTCCTGCAGTTTTTTGCCACTCTCCTTCATCAGCAAGGGAATGAGCGGGTAGGATTCCTGGGCTTTCTCCCAAAGGATATCCTACTGGCTGTCCACCGGCTGGCACAGAAGGTGAGAGCCTGACATGAGCGGGGAGATTTGTACCAGGCGAGGTTTGCTGGAGCTTAGCCCAGACTCCAAGAAAGGAAGACCAGCCCTTGCCAACAGCTCTGGGACAAGGAGGAGACCCCAGGGCTGCTGCTGATGGGGCTGTTGTGCTCTTTCCAGCGCTGCTTCATCTGTGGCCAGAGCGGGGCCACCATCACCTGCTGTGAAATGGAGTGTGACCTGAGCTTCCACCTGCCCTGTGCCAAGGAGGCTGGCTGTGTCACCCAGTACATTACACCGTACAGGTACCTCCTTCCCCCTCCTCTCCACCACCAGGGAGGAGCCCAGCACTTCTCACCCCACCCATCTCTTGTGTCCCCAGCTCCTACTGCCCTGCACACAGACCACAGCAGGCAGTGGAGGCGACTCCTGAGCCAGGCACCCAATGCCTCATCTGCATGGAGCCTGTGGAGGACAGAAAGACTTTCAAGACCATGGTGTGCCCAGAGTGCAAAAGCACCTGGTTCCACAGGGACTGCATCCAAGTAGGAGTAGTTTCCTCACACCCAGGGGAACAGCAGGGGCTCAGCAGCACCAGGGCCTCACTCAGCGCTGCTTGTTTCTCCTGCAGGGACAGGCTCTGTCTGCAGGTATTTTAGCCTTCCAGTGCCCCCTCTGCAGAGGCCATCGGGAATTTCTCATGGATATGTTCAATGTGGGGATCCGAATCCCCTTCAGGTTGGTGTCCTTCTGCCTGGCTCACAACACAGGAGGCTGCAAGTCTTGGCCCTGCACTGCTTTGGGAGGGCCACGTTCAGCTTCTCACAGGAGTTGGAAATGGCACAGTGGAAAGGGCAGGGACTCACCTGCCAGATGCCAGGGCAGGCGGAGCTCATCAGTTTTCCTTTTCCCTGTCAGAAAGCCATTATGGGAGGAAGGCAATGCATTCAGGGACCTGGGAGTGAGGCACCACCAGTGCAATGCCAGAGAGTGTCTTTATCCAGGAGGCAGAGAGGAGGCAGAGGAAGAGGGGTAAGTTGCCAGAGGGGGGCCGTGGGGGGCTCTGCAGAGGATCTGTGCCTTGGCAAGGGCTGAAAGCAGAAGGAGCCTGAAGGAGAGCTTGGCCAGATATCCCATGCTTTTGACACTTTGTCCTCACGGCCATCAATCTTTTTGCTTCCCCAGGCCCTGGGAAATGCTCCTGTGCAGCTCCTGTGCTGCCGAGGGTACCCACAAACGCTGCTCCAGCCTGACAGACAGCGCAACCAGCTGGGAATGTGGCAGTTGTGCTCCTCTGGACACAGGTAAGAGACAAAGCACACAGGTGCCCCTGGGCTGGGGCCATGCAGGGCCTGGCATCAGGTGGCCAGGATGGCTTGGCAGAGCCTGTCTGCTCCAGGAGGGCTGGGGGCACTGCTCTGGCCCAGCCTGCCTTGGGCCTGGGGAGCCCTTGACCTTCCCACTTCCCCTTACAGCCCCCGGGAATGAGTCAGAGCTGGACATCCCTGACCTGGGCACACAGGACAGCAGCTCCTCCACCAGTCCTGGGCCTGACCTCACACAAAATGGCTCCTGCCAGCAAGGTCAGGCCCCAGATCCACAGGGCCAGCGCAGAACTCTGCGTGACAGAACCCATGTGCCAACACCAAGTGCTGGGCAGCGCCAGCCCAGTCAGAGACAATCGGGGACATCCTGCAGGCAAAACTGCTCCCGCCTGCAACATCGGACCCCAGATCCACCTATCGGGTCCACAAGTCCCCATGACAGGAGCCGCGTGAGACCATCAGGTATTGCGAGTCGCACACGTAGCCAGGAAGAAACAGGGACATCGCGCAGGCAAAACTGCTCCCGCCTGCAACGGCAGACGCCAGATCGACCTGGTGGGTCCAGAGGTCGTTGTGACAGAAGATGTGTGAGACCACTAAGTTCTGGGAGTAGCAGCTCCAGTCAGGAAGAAACAGAGGCATCCCACAGGGGAAAACGTGCCCACCTGCAATGGCAGACCCCAGATCGATCTCGCAGGTCCAGAAGTCGACGTGACAGAAGGCGTGCGAGATCACCAAGTGCTGGGAGTCGCGGCTCCAGTGAGGAAGTGACAGAGACATCCCGCAGGGGAAAACGTCCCGGCCAGCAACGGCAGACCCCAGATCGATCTCGCAGGTCCAGAAGTCGACGTGAAAGAAGGCGTGCGAGATCACCAAGTGCTGGGAGTCGCGGCTCCAGTGAGGAAGTGACAGAGACATCCCGCAGGGGAAAACGTCCCGGCCAGCAACGGCAGACCCCAGATCGATCTCGCAGGTCCAGAAGTCGACGTGAAAGAAGGCGTGCGAGATCACCAAGTGCTGGGAGTCGCGGCTCCAGTGAGGAAGTGACAGAGACATCCCGCAGGGGAAAACGTCCCGGCCAGCAACGGCAGACCCCAGATCGATCTCGCAGGTCCAGAAGTCGACGTGACAGAAGGCGTGCGAGATCACCAAGTGCTGGGAGTCGCGGCTCCAGTGAGGAAGTGACAGAGACATCCCGCAGGGGAAAACGTCCCCGCCAGCAACGGCAGACCCCAGATCGATCTCGCAGGTCCAGAAGTCGACGTGACAGAAGGCGTGCGAGATCACCAAGTGCTGGGAGTCGCGGCTCCAGTGAGGAAGTGACAGAGACATCCCGCAGGGGAAAACGTCCCGGCCAGCAACGGCAGACCCCAGATCGATCTCGCAGGTCCAGAAGTCGACGTGACAGAAGGCGTGCGAGATCACCAAGTGCTGGGAGTCGCGGCTCCAGTGAGGAAGTGACAGAGACATCCCGCAGGGGAAAACGTCCCGGCCAGCAACGGCAGACCCCAGATCGATCTCGCAGGTCCAGAAGTCGACGTGACAGAAGGCGTGCGAGATCACCAAGTGCTGGGAGTCGCGGCTCCAGTGAGGAAGTGACAGAGACATCCCGCAGGGGAAAACGTCCCGGCCAGCAACGGCAGACCCCAGATCGATCTCGCAGGTCCAGAAGTCGACGTGAAAGAAGGCGTGCGAGATCACCAAGTGCTGGGAGTCGCGGCTCCAGTGAGGAAGTGACAGAGACATCCCGCAGGGGAAAACGTCCCCGCCAGCAACGGCAGACCCCAGATCGATCTCGCAGGTCCAGAAGTCGACGTGACAGAAGGCGTGCGAGATCACCAAGTGCTGGGAGTCGCGGCTCCAGTGAGGAAGTGACAGAGACATCCCGCAGGGGAAAACGTCCCCGCCAGCAACGGCAGACCCCAGATCGATCTCGCAGGTCCAGAAGTCGACGTGACAGAAGGCGTGCGAGATCACCTAGTGCTGGGAGTCGCGGCTCCAGTGAGGAAGTGACAGAGACATCCCGCAGGGGAAAACGTCCCCGCCAGCAACGGCAGACCCCAGATCGATCTCGCAGGTCCAGAAGTCGACGTGAAAGAAGGCGTGCGAGATCACCAAGTGCTGGGAGTCGCGGCTCCAGTGAGGAAGTGACAGAGACATCCCGCAGGGGAAAACGTCCCCGCCAGCAACGGCAGACCCCAGATCGATCTCGCAGGTCCAGAAGTCGACGTGACAGAAAGCGTGCGAGATCACCAAGTGCTGGGAGTCGCGACTCCAGTGAGGAAGTGACAGAGACATCCCGCAGGGGAAAACGTCCCGGCCAGCAACGGCAGACCCCAGATCGATCTCGCAGGTCCAGAAGTCGACGTGAAAGAAGGCGTGCGAGATCACCAAGTGCTGGGAGTCGCGGCTCCAGTGAGGAAGTGACAGAGACATCCCGCAGGGGAAAACGTCCCGGCCAGCAACGGCAGACCCCAGATCGATCTCGCAGGTCCAGAAGTCGACGTGACAGAAGGCGTGCGAGATCACCAAGTGCTGGGAGTCGCGGCTCCAGTGAGGAAGTGACAGAGACATCCCGCAGGGGAAAACGTCCCCGCCAGCAACGGCAGACCCCAGATCGATCTCGCAGGTCCAGAAGTCGACGTGACAGAAGGCGTGCGAGATCACCAAGTGCTGGGAGTCGCGGCTCCAGTGAGGAAGTGACAGAGACATCCCGCAGGGGAAAACGTCCCGGCCAGCAACGGCAGACCCCAGATCGATCTCGCAGGTCCAGAAGTCGACGTGACAGAAGGCGTGCGAGATCACCAAGTGCTGGGAGTCGCGGCTCCAGTGAGGAAGTGACAGAGACATCCCGCAGGGGAAAACGTCCCGGCCAGCAACGGCAGACCCCAGATCGATCTCGCAGGTCCAGAAGTCGACGTGACAGAAGGCGTGCGAGATCACCAAGTGCTGGGAGTCGCGGCTCCAGTGAGGAAGTGACAGAGACATCCCGCAGGGGAAAACGTCCCGGCCAGCAACGGCAGACCCCAGATCGATCTCGCAGGTCCAGAAGTCGACGTGAAAGAAGGCGTGCGAGATCACCAAGTGCTGGGAGTCGCGGCTCCAGTGAGGAAGTGACAGAGACATCCCGCAGGGGAAAACGTCCCCGCCAGCAACGGCAGACCCCAGATCGATCTCGCAGGTCCAGAAGTCGACGTGACAGAAGGCGTGCGAGATCACCAAGTGCTGGGAGTCGCGGCTCCAGTGAGGAAGTGACAGAGACATCCCGCAGGGGAAAACGTCCCCGCCAGCAACGGCAGACCCCAGATCGATCTCGCAGGTCCAGAAGTCGACGTGACAGAAGGCGTGCGAGATCACCTAGTGCTGGGAGTCGCGGCTCCAGTGAGGAAGTGACAGAGACATCCCGCAGGGGAAAACGTCCCCGCCAGCAACGGCAGACCCCAGATCGATCTCGCAGGTCCAGAAGTCGACGTGAAAGAAGGCGTGCGAGATCACCAAGTGCTGGGAGTCGCGGCTCCAGTGAGGAAGTGACAGAGACATCCCGCAGGGGAAAACGTCCCCGCCAGCAACGGCAGACCCCAGATCGATCTCGCAGGTCCAGAAGTCGACGTGACAGAAAGCGTGCGAGATCACCAAGTGCTGGGAGTCGCGACTCCAGTGATGAAGTGACAGAGACATCCCGCAGGGGAAAACGTCCCCGCCAGCAACGGCAGACCCCAGATCGATCTCGCAGGTCCAGAAGTCGACGTGACAGAAAGCGTGCGAGATCACCAAGTGCTGGGAGTCGCGGCTCCAGTGAGGAAGTGACAGAGACATCCCGCAGGGGAAAACGTCCCCGCCTGCGACATCAGACCGCGGATCCATCCAGCCGGTCAAGAAGTCGTCATGACAGAAGCTTTGTAAGACGACCAAGTACTGGGAGCTGCAGGTCCCGCCAGGAATCGTCAGGGGGATCCCGCAGGCAAAACCGCTCCCTCCAACGTCAAAACTCAGATTCATCCAGCCTATCCAGAAGGCCCCACCCCAGAAGCTGCCCGCCTGCACCGAGTGCTGGGAGGCGAAACCGAAGGGAGAACACGTTGGGAACATCCCGCAGGCGACACCACTCCCGCCAGCAGGGTCGTTCCTGAAATCCATGCAGCCAGTCAAGACGTTGCCCTGGTTCCCGAAATCCACGCAGCCAGTCAAGACCTTGCCCTGACAGAAGACGTGAGAACACAAAGTGACAGGAGTTGTGCTCACCAGTGGGACGGTGAGACAGGGACTCACCACTGGCAGGCACCATGTTAGAGGGCAAGGAGGAAGCCCCCGGAGTGAGTGACCCAGATGAGACCAAAGTTCCCCTCCCACAGCCGGGCAGAGGGGCTGTCAGGATGGCCAGTGCAGGGCTGGAAGTGGTGGCAGGGGAGGCAGGAGCCATCCAGCCATCCCGGGGCTGGGGCCCTCCTTTCCTCAGCAAGCCAGGCCCAGCTGGGGCAGGAGGCACCTGCTGGGACACCTGTGCCCACAATGGCCCATCCTCTCCAAGGCCTCCAGCCCTGTCCTTCATCCAGGCAGTCACAGAGCAGCCCTTGGAGTCAATCCCACAGCCCCGCAGAGGTGCCATTCCTGGTTCCATTGACTCTCGCCCTTCCAGCATGCCTGCTGTGTAAACGATCAGATGCTTACCCAGATATCTGCAGGAAAAAACTTGAGATGGGCACTGTGGCCACATGTTCTTCATGCTGAATTGCTCCATGGGCTCCCTCCAGCTTTCCAACACACAGTCCCTGCCTCACTGTCTTTACGAGCACATTGTCTTTGGCCAATCGCCTTTATCAGCAAGAGAACGATTGGACAGGACTCCTGGCCTTTCTCCCCCCAAGCAATACCCTACTTGTTCTCAACTGGGTGGCCCAAAACTGAAGACCCCAAAACTGCTTTCCTAAAAGATGACGATGAATGTAAGCAATAAAGGCAGAATGTGAAGCTAATACATGTGAGAACAGGAAGACAGGCCTTCTGGAAGATAAGGAGCTTTGTCTTCATGCTGCTGCTTCAAAGGAACCTACAAGAGACAAACAGGAACAGGACAACCAGAGGAGGCTGGCGGCTCTGGAGGAGAGACACAGGGAGAGAGAACTCCGGAAGAAACTCATTCAAGGAGCACTTTCGAATCTGGTAATTACACTCACAACTTTTATCTGAATAGTCCAGAGTACAAGGAAAAGGGTAATTAATGTATGTGAATTAAGATTCCTAAAAATCATAGTCTGGATTTTCTGATACATTGCCAGTTTTGAGTATATATAAAATCCTGCATACCTCGTCCCTGGAATGCCTCTGGAGTTGCAGGAGGAATAGCAGAGGTCATGGAAACACCTTTTAGATACTTCTGTATGACTGCAGCAAGTACTTGCTGTGTTTGACCTGACATTTCCCCCTTTTCTAGGACGGCCAGCCAGCAGGGAAGCACAAACACATCCTATTCGATTCAGACACGGAAAATGAGACGTTGAAAAAAGACGCAAGTTTGGGAAATATGCCTGGAGAAGTAAGTGTGATTAGGCAAAAGCCCTGTGTGACCATGCCTTTTGTTCTGAAGATTAGATTTCCTAGTGAAGTGCCAGAGAAATGTAGGTAAGTTTTGAATTAACATCAGACAGGTTTGAAAGAACTTAACCATTCATCTGAGAAAGCTTGAGAGCTTGGAGAATTTGGAAGGAGTTTGAGATTGGTATAGAAGGTATTCTAACTTAGAAGAGAAAGAACTTCTGTATAATTAGTGTTGAAATTCCTCTGCTTTTAGGCAAAGGCTGGGGAGGAGATTGGGCTTGAGCAGTACAGAAGTATTCTGCTCTTTCTGAGACTGGATGAACTGCTAAGGCAGTATCTTGTTTTTGTTGAGCTCCAAAGAACTGTGTAAGGCTTCGTCTTTACTATCATTAGCAGACTCCTCATGATTTTACTGCCATGGTTTAGTACAATTTAATACTTTTTTTTTCTCAAATAGAACTTCTTACCTATGACATTTTTTAATCGCATCTCTGCTAAAACTTTAAAGCATTGGGTTTGCTTTTGTTGGGATTTTTCCTTGTAATTGTAGTGAGATTAGGACCATTATCGTTATTTAGCCATTGATATTTTTAAGACGATCTTCCTACCTTTTATGTGGATATTTTTCCTGTGGTCAAATTGAACAATCATAATTTTAATTTTATAATTATAAACCAGAATTGCACAAGGTGTGTATACAAGGTAAGATTGGCAGTAGATTGATCAGTGCTGGAAATGCACAGGGTTGTGCAGGAAATCCACTTTTTAAGGTAAACTGGAAAGTACACGCACAAAATTGGTACTGATTTATATTGTCAGATGTTAATAACCTCCTCCTTTTGTTTTTCCTTTTTGTTTAACAAAGGATAAATCTGCTCCCAAGCCTTCAGGCAAACTGTTTGAGAGCAACGAGAACGAGCAAGACAACACGGACGATGAACGATTCATAATTTAACCACAGTTTGAAGGCTAAGCTGGGGAAGAAGTGAGTGAACCCATCACTGGAATTTAGTTTTCCTCTGAGAGTCTATAGGGCCACTTCAGAGGAACAGAACTGGTAGGCTTGTATTATTGCTGAGTATGGTTTTTATCAATTTACAATAGAATTCCCTTCAACAGAGGAAAGAGTGGCCATGGAGGAAATAATGTGTGGTGTTATCTTTGTATCCAAAGAAATTCCTGGAGAAGGCCCCAGGAGCTAAAAATTGTTGGTATGTTCTCATTAAGTCTGAAAAAAAGGGGATTGAACGTTGCTGATTTCCTCCTCCAGTGCTTAAGAGCACTTGTTTCATTTGTTTAGCTCCTGAGGCTGCAGTCCCGATTTGGCACCGATGAAAGATTCCGCATGGACGCCCGATTCCTGGAGAGTGACAGTGAGGAGGAAGGTAAAGCTGCCCATACTTCCTGGTTACTGGTAGTAATGGAGCCATATCATGGAGCTTCAGCTTTTGAAGCACCTTATGGCCTCCTTTGGCTTCTTTGGTGATCCCTTAAAAGAAAACCACCCACCTCTGCTGTGGCTCTGCATGGGAAACACCAGGGGTGGCTGTGCTTTCTTAAAGGTGTATGCTGCAAAAGTATTTGGAACAGCTGAGTGAGGCACATGTGCCTAATAAAACAACATTTGAGACTATTTTTAATACAGCATGATATCAGAATGTGTTTATCCACATTGAAAAACTGGGTAAGCGGTGACTTAGAAAAACCCCCTTTTGGATCATTATATTCATTTAAACTGTTTGTTTTGTAGCCATCCTGCAGCCTGTGGCTGATTTGGCAGTCTTAAGTAGGGTCATTTTTTTTCTTTAGCAGCAGAAGGCAGAAAAGCTGAAAATAGAAAAAGTTTGAATATCCACCCCCAAGAAAAAGAAATTAACCCAGTTTTCAGGATTCAATTTCTTTCTGAAACTTAAATTTAGCCTCACTCTGCTATTCCCTTCATTGCTTTCATGTGATCTTCTGTAGAGTATCAGCAGTGGCAGAGGGGTTGCAGTTACATGACAGCTGCAGGAAACATGTTAAATACCTGATCTGGCCTTCACATGAAATAGATGCCCAGAACTGTTCTAACCCAAGATTTTCTACAGTGCAAGGCACAAAGTCTCTGAGTAGCTTTTAGATAAAGGAAGTGATGTGTTGATAGACGTGAGCTCAGCTAGTACTGTAGTGATACTATGCATCAAATATCACAGGCTTAGCAGGGAAAATATAATGTATTTCTTGTTATCTTAGCAGAGACAAAGAGCTTGAAGGCAGATGAGGAAGACGAACTTGCTGCAGAGAAAAAGAAAACTCTGCAGATACTGGGAAGCCTCTTGAACATCAACCTGGAACAGCCTAAGCCAAGTAAAACAGCAACAAGTGCCAAGAAATTCAAGTATGAATCATCTGCCATCAGTGAAGGAGTTTTAGGGAGGCTTAAGTTTTGCCGGTGTTTTCTAACCAAAATTTCTGCCTAGATGGCTGAGGAAAGTACTTCCTTTCTTGTGTGTATTTGAAGTCAGTATTTAATGGAATTCCCAGGCACTGACTAGCAGGGACTTTCTAAATGTCAATTACATTTTGGAGAGTTTTTGGTGAAGAAGCCAATTTGAATTTGTATCCTACTGTAAAGGTTTGGGGTAGCTTTCATTTGAGCCTTTAGAGTGTCTCATGGTTTCTCTTTGCCTTTCTATTTTCTTAGAGACATTAATGCCCTCCGTTACGATCCCACCAGACAGGACCACGCAGTTTTTGAAAGGAAACCAAGTACTACAGAAAAGGAGAGGTAATATTACAGCTTGGTAACTATAGTTGTGATGTTTCTCCCCTTAGAGAGAAGCCTATGGCAGCAGACTGAGTTTGAAACTACGCAGACTGCTATTTTCTCTTTAGTCCTCCCTGTGATTGCGGAAATCAATATACAATAGGAATTGTGAGCACTAAAACCGGCATGCAGTGTCATCTTTTCTTTGTAGTCCATCTACTCTCTGCATGCCATTTTCTGTCCTCACTGAAGGTGAGAAAGGTCAAGTCATGGACTTGAAGATTTGAGAAGTTTTCAAGAGACAAGTTTATTAGCTCTTATCCTGTGAAAAGGCATATTAGCTCTTAACATTTCTTTTGCCAGAAGAGAAATCTGTCCTAAGTATCTTCATTTATGAACTACCACATGTTAAGTGAAAAGTCCCTTAATGATGTGGGTAATAAAAAGGAGGCTTGTTCCTGCCTTTAGAATCAAAGCTCGATGTTTCCCCTGCACTGCTCTCTCCCTTAAAAGTGAACTCCTCATCAATGTGCATGGCTGAGTTTAGGAAAACATCAAGAGCCAGGTGGCTCTTTCTTTTAAAAACAGCTGTGTTGTGTTACTGTCCTCCAACTATCCCATTTCAGTAAAGCTAAAAGGAAGAAGAAGAAGAAAGAAGAGAGTGAGAAACTGCCTCAAGTGTCTGAAGAAGTCTATTATGATATTGCTGCTGATTTAAAAGACTTATTTGGATCTTCAAAGAGCCAATCAGAGAAACGTGAGGAAATACCCTGGGACAAAGATGATGCAGAGGTCTCTGCCCCACCTGACCATTTGGAACCTGTCTCTGGGAATAACACAGCTCAGGAGCCGAGTGGTTTCAAGTTTTCCTTCTTTGGAGACACAGAGAAGTCAGGTGTAAAAGAAGGTAAGAGCAGGACAGTGCAATTTCTAGTGAATGGCTCATGTCAGGCACTGTGCAGGACTACGGTGCCTAGGAATTCAGAATCCAGGGCATTTTCAGAGGCAAAAGTGAGTAATGAGGCAGAATCATTATGATCTTCAGTTACACTTGCCAGGATTGTGGTAGCTCAGCTTGCGCCCCAGGAATCTTGAAAGGGATGTTTTGAGAAAGAACGATTATTTATTTGTTTTTTTTAAACAGTGATGGACGTTGTTGTCATCCCCTACATTTCTCAGACAGGGAAAAAGGTGATATGCCAAGTCAAAGTTTCATACAACCCAACAAGATTTGAAATCAAAGGTGTGTTAATGGAGTAATGTGAGCAAAAGCAAATCCGGAGTTGACACCAAGAACATTCAAGATTGCTTTATTATTTACTTAATTTTCTTATTGTACCTTTAGAAAATTGAAACTGCACGACCCATGACTATAGGGGATATAAGTGTTACACACTCAAGATTAAAACATACTGAATTAAGTCAGTCAGTAAGGTAGGAGACAAAACAAACCATGTGAAGTTAAATGAAAGATTTAAAACAAAAGAAACCAGAAAAAACCAAGCCCCCCACATTTTTACTGACTTTCAGAAAGGATTCAGTGTTCTGAATGCACTAATGAAGGTTTCAGGATATGAAAGAGACCCCCAGAACAAAGTGAAAAATACCTGAGCCGAGACGTAGTTCAGAAAGCCCAAGAGGGGAGGTTTCCATCCTTCTTAAATCTGCTTTTCCAATGTAAGTTCTTCACTGGGAAGTAGGGTTTTTTGCTGGCAAGTAGAGGAATAATCTGATTTTTTATTTCAATTGTGATAATCTTGCAGAGCCCTACATCCTTGAAACAATAAAACCTGCAAAAGTCACATGGCAAGAAGATCCACGTTTCCAGGACAGCAGTTCTGAGGATGATGATGAGCCAGAGGCATCAGAAATTGAAAAGGATCAAGAAATGCAAGTTGTATTTGTTTTCTATTTGGTTGTAGTAATTTGCTGCTGTGAGAATATTAATAGCAGCACTCAGGTCCTGGGAAACTGCTGTCTTCATTCCACATCTCTGAGCAACAGAAGTTATCCTGGAAAACCATTCCTTGCTGCACAGAGTGTAACAGTGAAACATCCCAACAGCCCATTTGCTTTGACCTTGAGTATAAAAATATGAAAGCTGAGTTTGTGGTTGAACACTGGAGAAATTAAGTGGGTAATTTTGGTTCAACCCAAACCAGTTTTGGTTTGGCCAAAAGTCAGAGACGTAGTAAATTTTCTTTTATAAAAGGGTCTTTTTTATAGGAGACCGTATTTGGTTACTGTGGAGGAATGTTCTTCCATGCATTCTGTTTCTCTGAAGCACTACAGCTTTAACTTGCATTAATGGAATTTGACAGTAACTTTCTTGATGTTAAAGTTTCCTTGTGTTTGTCCAGGTTTCTTTGCTTGCCACAAAGAGAAAGTACAAGATTTTTCTTCTTCTCCAAAGATGATGAACGACTGAGAGGTACAACAGAACTTACTCACTGTCACTCCTTTTTTGGTTTCTTTCAAAAGTCTTACTGAAAGTCAGGGAAGAAGTCCTGTCTAGTTATTTGTTCTGTAACACAGGTGAGAGGTTTAAGGAAAAAAATAAATTGCAAGTTTTCATTCGTATTTGTGGTCTAAATTGAGGTAGAATCCCATGACAAACTGCTGGTAACAAAAACGCTGACCATCTGTCTTGCTTCCATTTTTTTCAGAGAATTGCCTAATATGTACCTGGCCTTTTAGGGCTTACCAAAAAAAAATCACAAATGCCTTTCAGGCATATATATCATCATTAATTTTTTCCTCTCCTTCTGGTGTTACTATTCATAGTGTTGAATATTCTTATTAGCCACTTATGTCCACATCGTTCTTGATTCTAATTAATGTGGATTTTTTTTTCTTCTGAATATAGTGAATTTTGTATTTAAAACCAAACAAAACAGCAGCAAACATTCACAGCCTCGAATGGTTCCACAGACCACAACAAGAATTGCTTGTGGTATCTTATGCAGTAACTTATCAAGACAGTCTTAAATAATGTTTTTTTCTTGAGACATATGAGGTAACGGTCATGAACTGTCTTGCTGTGTTCATACAATTAGTGCACTGAAATCTTCCAGCCTGTCTGATTTACAGGCCCTGTTGAAAGTGAGACCTCAGTCCTCAGCAGGCATGAATTTTCTTGGGAGATGTGGGGTAATGGTGCTGAGCTCTTAATGAAACAGGTGCAATTTCACTGCAGTTCCTATCTTGGCATATTAACTGCTGCTGCCTTTTGTTTTTTTTAGTACACAGGGCAGTAGTTCAGAGCATTTCTGTTGGAGCCAATCATGTTGTGGGGGATAAGAGATTATGAATGATAGGAAGAATATGAAGAATAGACCTTCTGACTTGATTGCTGTCTTGCTCATGAGTTTTACAAACAGCAGCATTTTCAGAAGTGTTTAAGGAAATCAATTTGTTCTTTTTTGGGCAGAGGGCCCAAAGTTATTTTGTAGATCAGTGGATCTCAGTGAAGAACAAGATGGTTGGGAAGATAGACGAAGATTATTGATTGAGGTGAGTATTTAACATCTCTTCCTTGGTAACTGTGGGCATGAGGAGGGAACACGGCTGCTTATTTGCATGAAGAATTAAGTTCAGGACCTCTAGAAAGGCTGGCAATTTTGTAATTGCCGAGGAACTAAACTTCTGTAGTATAAAAGTGTGCATAACACCATGTTATGATGTCCCGTCAGGTAAATTAGTGAATCTCTGTAATGTACAGGACCAGTTACTTAAGTGTATGTAAAGATACAGGTGAATTTAGAAACTTGTATTAATCATTATTATTTTATTCATAATTTTATGTTATATTTTATATATTTTCAGGAATGCCAGAAGAAGCTTGAAAGTTTCCCAGAAGTTAATGAAAAGGCATATATCATGTACATATACATATATACATACATCTCTATACACAGACATATACACATACACCTATATACATGTATACAGATGTATACAAATACATGTAGATATACATAGACATATAGACACAGACATATATATGTATAAACATAAATACATATGTAAACATATTATACATATATACACATACTTAGGCATAAATAGACATACATATATACTTATATATGCATGTCTGTATACATAAATCTAAACATATAGAAATAGACACATGTGCATTCTCCTATATATGTATCTATACATATACACATATACACACACATATATACATATCATACATATATACACACATATATATACATGTACATACATATATACACACATAAACACACACATATATATACATAGACCTATATACCTATATACATACTATACATATACACACACACATACATGCATGTACAATTTTGCACACATACATATATACACACACATACATATAGTCATATACACATATATACTCATTCACATACATATATACACATGTAGACATAAATACACATATGTACACATATACATACATACATATACATATATACATATATATGCATGGTATTCAATAAAGGGTTTTATATATATACATATATATATATGTATTATGTCTACCTAGGCCTCTGCTGCCAAGTGTCTCCAAGCCCTCCTGGGCACCTGCTGCCAGGCCCAGCCTGGCCCTAGCCCAGGGGTACCCGAGTGTTTTGACTCTTACCTATGTCCAGAGCAGCACAGCTGCCACATTCCCAGCTGGTTGTGCTGTCCCTTAGGCCGAAGCAGCGTCTGTGAGTGCCCTTGGCAGCACAGGAGCATTTCCCAGGGCCTGGGGAAGCATGGCTCTCTGACAGGGAAAAGGAAAACTGATGAGCTCCGTCTGCCCTGGCATCAGGAAGGTACAGGGTGTCCCTGCCCTTTCCCCTGTGCCGTTTCCATCCTGTTCTGCTGTTGATACGTTCTCTGACTGACTTACTGTTATTTTGCCTGCATGCTTTTCTCTGTTCCAAGGGTACACTTTAAAATGCTCAAGATTGATTACCATAGGAGTGAGGGGTTCATCAGACCCGCTGTTAACCCCATCAATCCCAACAAAAGCCACTGCTGTCCCCTCACCTACCCATCCATTCACTCCAGCATAGAAGGCTATGAGACTGTCAAGCATGATTTTTCCTTTTATTCCACCAGCTTAGAGATGACATTCAGGATGATGTCATCTTCCTAGGGAAGGAGGTGACACCGATGGGCCTGGCATTTCCTAGCTCCTTCTTGCTGCCCTGTTCAGAGACTGGAGTGATGTTGGCTTTTCCCAGTCTCGGGCACCTCTGCTGGGGAATCACCTTCCCTGGCCTGCTGGCAGTGTTCCCCATGCCAGGGGCAGGAGCAGAGATTCCCCTTGGCCAGGGCTGGAGCCCTGGAGTGGCACTGCTTGAACGGCATTTTCGTCCAACAGTGCCAACCTCGCTGGCCGCCCCAGGGCCTGGCATTTGCCCCTGCGCTTGCTGCAGCAGCAGCCGCCCTGACTCTGTGGCAACGGAGGGCTCGGGACCTGCCTTGGACCCTCGGCTGCTGAGGGGCTGCCTCACAGTGGGTGGTGGGGGGCTGAGGCCAACCCCGCCCATATTCCAGGTGCACGTGGCTTATGTCTCAGTGGCCAATGTGACCTGTGGGGCCAAGGGTACAAAGGCAACTCTGGGTTCAGGCCACCTGACAACGGGAGGAGAAGGAAGAGGAGGATAGAGCTGCCCAGGGAGAGCCTCACAGTTTCAGGCTCTCAGCCTGTGCTGCAACCTCACCCACGTCACACCTCTCAGAATCAGCAAAGGAGCATCTCAAGGTGACTGTGGTGTTCCTTGACTGGACAAGAGAAGGGGGAGAGGGGCAGAAGCCTCTCTCCTAATTCAGAGCCAGCGGAGAAGAGTGGAGCAGACCTCAGTGTTCCAGTGTCAGGGTCTGACCGCTGAGACGCACCATGTCAGACAGGACAAAGGAAGCCCCCGGAGTGAGTGACCCAGGTGAGACCAAAGTGCCCCTCCCACAGCCGGGCAGAGGGGCTGTCAAGGATGGCCAGTGCAGGGCTGGAAGTGGTGGCAGGGGAGGCAGGAGCCATCCAGCCATCCGGGGGCTGGGGCCCTCCTTTCCTCAGCAAGCCGGACCCAGCTGGGACAGGAGGCACCTGCTGGGACACCTGTGCCCACAATGGCCCATCCTCTCCAAGGCCTCCAGCCCTGTCCTTCATCCAGGCAGGCACAGAGCAGCCCCTGAGGTCAGTCCCACAGGGATGCTGTCCCCAGCCCTGCAGAGGTGCCATTCCTGGTGCCATTGACTCTCTCCCTTCCAGCATGCCTGCTGTGTAAACGATCAGAGGCTGACCCGGACATCTGTGGGGAAAAACTTGAGAGATGTGGGCTCTGTGCCCAGATGTTCTGCCTGGTGAGTTGCTCTCTGGGTTCCCTCCAGCTTTCCAACACGCAGTCCCTGCCACTCTGTCCTTACGAGCGCATCGTCTTTCCTGCAGTTTTTTGCCACTCTCCTTCATCAGCAAGGGAATGAGCGGGTAGGATTCCTGGGCTTTCTCCCAAAGGATATCCTACTGGCTGTCCACTGGCTGGCACAGAAGGTGAGAGCCTGACATGAGCGGGGAGATTTGTACCAGGCGAGGTTTGCTGGAGCTTAGCCCAGACCCCAAGAAAGGAAGACCTGCCCTTGCCAACAGCTCTGGGACCAGGAGGAGACCCCAGGGCTGCTGCTGATGGGGCTGCTGTGCTCTTTCCAGTGCTGCTTCATCTGTGGCCAGAGCGGGGCCACCATCACCTGCTGTGAAATGGAGTGTGACCTGAGCTTCCACCTGCCCTGTGCCAAGGAGGCTGGCTGTGTCACCCAGTACATTGCACCGTACAGGTACCTCCTTTCCCCTCCTCTCCACCACCAGGGAGGAGCCCAGCACTTCTCACCCCACCCATCTCTTGTGTCCCCAGCTCCTACTGCCCTGCACACAGACCACAGCAGGCAGTGGAGGCGACTCCTGAGCCAGGCACCCTGATAAGTGAAAATGCTGGAAAAAGTGACTGCTAAGAGAAAGTTTTGTATTCTAATAGCAGCAAAGTATTTATTGACAATGTTGGAGGCAAAGCCAGTTCGTACTGGGCAAAAACTTGTTCAAGTAAAATAAGCCTAAGTTCATGGTTAACACCTTGTAATTTCCATATTAATGACTGGGCAAAAACGTGGGCAGAGCTTTCCTTTTGGCTTGGAATTTGGGTAGTGGTCTCCTGACTTCATCCCTCGGGTGGTCTCAAAGCGTCTTCTTCACCGTTGGATTTCTGCCTTTTCTTTGTTCAGTGACATGACCTGTCAACCTTGTAAAGCCTTGGCTTCAACTCTCCAAAATCTTGATTTTTACCATTTCATCCTATTGAAGTGTCTAGCTTAGTTTAATTTATGACTTCTAACCCATAGTACACTAGTTCCTATAACTACTGGACAATTTGTACCAGAACAAAGTGACTCTAGCACTTTATGCTGTTCAGAGACTTTGCTGTGCAAACAACATTTTGAAAAGCAGAATTAGAAATTTCACAAAACTAGGGATTTTCAGTCCCAGCTGTGTTTCAAAGTATATGAAGTCTTTCATTCAGTTTTAATCCTATTGGGGTTTGATACACATGTACCATTGCTAATATCACTGCTGTTGTTCTGGCTTCAGTGCTTAATTTGTATTATAGCTACACATTGTGCAGTGCCAGAAAGATTATTGCTGCCGCTATGATTGAGTGTACCAGGGAGTTTAGAGACTTGTGAGACGGTGGGCAAATAACTTATAAAAATGTCTCACCAGTGGTAGGTCTTTACTTGTTTAACTTTGGTTAAGACAGTTTTAATACTTTTAATATCATGTTTAATTTGCCATAGCATGTGCTGAGTCATTTTGTTTAGGTGTCTTAGCATTTCTTTAAACAGGTTAAAATTTATGCTAGTTTTGCAATTCAGGTACATTGTAATATGTTGGAAGAAATTTGAACTTGGAAGTTTTTGTGCACAGCCCAGGCCATGGAGAGGGAAACGGGGCCTCTGTATCCTTGAGCCTGCTTCAAGAAGAGCAGTAAACAATAGAAAGAATGCGGCAGCTGCCAGGAGAAGCAGGTAAACACATTGATACAGAAAGGCATAGTTTTGAGAAAAGCACCAATCCAGCTGGTAGCACGCCCTAGCCATAGGCCAATGATACTCCTGTACTATTCATAGACTGAGAGAATATGCGATATGTGTGTGTGTAATGTAAAGAATAAATCAGAACACTGATCATACTCCCGTGGAGGTTACATCGTGATTCTCACGCCGGAACCCGGGGAGCTCGAAACCGACATTTCTTACTTTAGTAATACAACATATAATTAAACCAAATTCTAACATGTACACAGCTACTGCTTACATAAAATATTTACACTGCTATTTCACACTACTAAAATACTTAATAAAGGTTTAAGACTGCGGCTATTTTAAAATAAAAGCTTGTGTTAATGTCATTATACTTATGAAAAGTTCAACAACTTGTGTCAAGTGAATTTGAGGATAGTGGGTTTCACAGGTTCTGAAGTCTATTTTTTTCTCTCAGGAGCTTTCTAGGTAGGCTTTTCTTTTACCCAGACTGCTGGGAGGGGGGTTAGCAACACTTTAAACAGTCCATTTCATATTTCTTGAAGAGGGTCTCCTGAGAAATTCTTAACATACACAATCACTAAAGGTACATAAATATAGTTTGCAATCAGGTAATATTTTATTTAACAGAATTTTAATAATTTCTCTTGATTTGTTAGTTTTGCACAGGAATGTTTCTGGTCACTCAGGAAAGGTATCTGTGAAAACTGAAAGATAACAGAAACTGCCCCCCCTCCTCCCCCCTTTCTTAAGAGCTTAAAAGTCAATTTGCTAAATTTCACTTAAAAGGTGTTTTTTGTTTATTGCTCTTTGTTGTATTTCGGTTCTAGTATTTGGGTTTCTCAGACATGTTTTACATTGAAATGTAACTTGTTTTATTGTTGTGAAGAGATTTGGCTTTGCTACTCAGGTTTTTAAATATTGGCATGATAAATCTAATTTTTAGTGTGTTATGCTCAGCTTTCACAAAATGCTAAACTAATTTTTTTAGGTAGCACTGACTTATTCATTATTATTATTATTATTTCATATATTTTTTGTAATCTGATTTTGATGCACTATTTGACTGTTAGATTTTATTTCTTCTGGTACTAGGTACTAGGGCTGCTATTTGTTCTTGACAGTTTCAGCACCTTGTTTTGCCTTAGCATCAGTTTTTATGTTACTTACTTTTTGAACACTGTTACCTCTTTGGTGTTTTTTTACAGTACATAATGGCCACTTCTGATGGGAGTTGTAGTGCTTCTAGCAATTGCAGAATTTTTTCAACATATTTCCTTTGTGCAGTTAAAAGTCCTCTTTCTAAAATGCTCTATGAGCATGGACGATGCCAAAGACAGATTTAAAGTCAGTCCAGATGTTGATTTTGCCAGTTCTAGAGCTCAGGTGAGTGCTATCAGTCTTTCTGGGCTGAAGTTCCTGTAGGCAGAGGATTTCATTTGCTTACCTTTTTTCACAAAGCTGCTACTGGCAGAAACCAATTTTCTGCTTCCAGGAGTGGTTCTTCTTTAAGGTCTGGATGGCTGGAATAAACTGCTTTAGTGGTCTCCAGGCAGTCAGGTACAACAGGTTCAGCTGTGCATGCACTTTCTAGGAACGCAGCTGGTTGACAATGTTAGTCATTTGAATATTTATGAAATTTCCTGGCTTCTTCTATGTTTATGATCACTGCTGCTCTTTGCTTTCAGGCAGCTGGGCCAGCTTTTGCTCACTTCATCTAATTGCTTAGAGAAGTGGCTGCTGGCTTTTTGTCTGGCCCCAGCTGCTCTGTCAGGACCCCCAGGACTTTCTTTGCTGCTCGTGCAAAAACAGCCAGAAGGGCTTCCTCACATCAGGTAATCCCAACGCCGGAACCCTCAGGAGTTCCTGCTTTAGCTGCTCAAAGGCCTTATTTGCTGCAGGGGTCCAGGCTATGTTGTCTTTAGCAGCTTTTAACAGGTTATAGAATAGTTTTGCAGTTAGTCTATCAGCCAGGATAGCTTGGCATTTCAGGAACTGAGAGAGTGGCAGTCAATGGTTACCTTTCTGCTCCAGCACTGCTGACACACCAACCTGTCATGTCCAGAAACGCTCAAAGATCTCTCACTGTCTGTGCTTCAGGTGTTTGGCAGTTGCTTCTTTTCTTGCTGTTCTTGGGGAGCATTATCTTCTAGAAACTGCTTATCTCAGGGGTAACTATTGCTTCTGTATCAGTTGCTTTTTCCTGTTGAGAGACTCAGTACTCATTTAGCAAATTTGGAGTCTACAGAAGAAAATCTTGTTTTTCAGTGGTTATTAATAAGTTACTTATAAATTGCAGAAACATACTTTCTCCCAGTGGCAACTGCTATTGTTTCAGATGTTAAAATCTTTGAGGTAACATTGTCCAAGGTAGCTGTTGTGAGTGGTGTGGTTTTTGGTTGTTTTTTTTTTTTCTTTTTAGCAAATATATTAAAGCTTTCTTACTTAAATGCAAATATTTTCGGACTTTTTGCTAAGGAAAGACAGAAAAGAACATTTTTAAAATCTAATACTTGCTTTTTGTTCTCAGTTATTGGTTTTGCTTCTGGTTGTACTTCTATTTAGATGGGGCTTGCCCATTTTGACTTACTTGGTGTGTTAGTAGCTCAGACTCAGGATACACTTAATCCAAATTTGATTAATATTTTGATTATTCTGTTTTGGTTTCACACAGTTCATAGCTAAACTCAAAGCTGTTATCAATTGTTTTTCTTTTTTCTTGAATTCAATTTTGCAGCTTCCAGATTTTCTAACAAATTTTTGCCCATAAGGGTTTGTACAAATTTGGTAAACATAAAAACTGATGTACTTCATTTGTTTTCTCATTTTAAACTTAAGGGGTTTCAAAAGAAAGCTTTCTCTGTTTGACCAGTTGCACACCTGTGACTTGAACAAATTTATGACTTTTAAGTATCAATTTTTGATTTAAAACAAAAGCTGTAGTTCCAGTGTCAAGCAGCAACAGTTTTTTTCTAATGTTTATATTTTTATATTGGAGCTGCTACTACAATTTTAAGTACCACCACATCTATTGTATAAAATACTTACATGTAATAAACAATTGCAAAACAAACAAATCCTAATTTTAGGTCTTGTCCAGTGTGGCATGCTTACAGTTAATTTTTCAACACTGCCACATTTTGGCAGGGTAATACTTTCAACAATATGATCTTAGATGTTTTAGGTATTGAGTAACTTTTCTGAAAACAAATAAAACAACTCAGAAAACAGTAACTTCACACAAAACTCTTAACTCTTTTTTTTTTACAATAAGGCATACACACAAAACTCTCAACTTGTCTAAAAACAAGACAACCACACAGAAGACAGTAACCACACACACAAATCTTAATTTTAGGCTTTATCCAGTGGGCTATTTTTATAGGCAATCTATCAGAGGTACCACTCATTTACAACACAATAGCCCACATTGTCAGTGGGATTATAAACAAAAACTTATTTCAAACATATAGTAATTTCTCTAAATCCAAAATCACACACACAACTCTTAAAATGCACAACACTGCTTAATTCTAAAACAAACATAAAGTACATACACAGACTTCACACTCAGCTCGTGGCTGATCATATCTTATTCATTCACTAATCACATGTATACTACAAATTAACACCTCAACTTACTTTTTCACAGTATACAAGACAGCTCAGACACCCAATAACTTTTACCTGTGTCTCATTTACTAATCACACATAAATTATTCAAAACTAAAATGCACACGAGAACTGGTACACACAAAGGCTTGGCTCAGACACACTTAAAAACCTGGGCAAACAGCTCAGACACAGACAAAAACTTAGATAATAGCAAACAATTTGCACAGAGAAAAGCAATGCTGTAAGAGCCCACAGAAAAAAAACAAACACTGCGAGCTGCGTCTGTAGGATTTTAACACTTAAAGCACAGAGTAGTTTCTCTAATACAGAAAACACAGAGAAACACAGGATTCTGGAATTACAGGTACAGATAGAGGTACAGAGAGTTAGCTCCGTGCAGGGAAGAATTCCCTTTTTAAAGGGGACATTGCCTACTGCTTCTGGAGGAATTTAATACCAGGACACAGATACAGGTACAAGCAGGAAGATGAACTCTGGGGAGGATATCTCACAACCCCCGTTCACTTCTGCAACAAGATGTCTCTTGTTATCCTTTAGGTTACAGGACAGGAAAACAGAAATACCTTTTGGCAAAATGCAGCGAGTTCTTTTCCACCCCTGTAAAAGGCACTGAAGAAGGGGGAGCCCCTCTAGGTAAAACTCACCTAGGGGTGCCCAGGGGGTCCCCAATCACCTACGGATTATGCAGCCAGATGGAAATGTCCTGCTGGGGTGCCAAATCTGATAAGCGAAAACGCTGCAAAAAGTGACTGCTAAGAGAAAGTTTTGTATTCTAATAGCAGCAAGGTACTTATTGATAAGTGACATAATATGGTATGGAATAAGGGGTGGAGAATGTTATGGGTTCACCTAGGTGGGCCTAGATTTGGGCTCTGAAGTGTGGACTAGGCCAGAGCTGTCAGCTGACTTGAGCTGGGCTGAGCTAACAGCTGACCTCTTCTAGCCAGTAATTTTGTATTCCATACCACATTATGACATCATCTCCAGGGAAGCAGGAACCAGTGTGGGAGTGGTTAAGGCAGTCGCTTCTCAGCCCTCCTCTTGGGAGGACACACGATGCTGTCCCAGGGGGGATGGAGAGGACCAGGCCCACCACTGGCTCACAGGGTACCTCAGGAAAGTAAAATGTGTTGTTCTGGGTCTCTCCTTTCTGCTTGGGTTTGTCTCCCTAGGGAATAAGCTTCTTCTTAAGTAATGTGTAGTTAGGACAGTAGAATTTGTGTGTTCATTAAGAAGTTGAGGTGGGGAACTTGTTGTTGCAGACTTGTGTGAGTGTGTATTTGTACTCTCTTCTAATTATCTCTTTCTTTCTGTGAAAAATATATGTAGATTTAGTATAAATGCAGTTTGAAGTGTTTTTTTTCTTTCCCCTCTCTTTTCCTCCCTTTCCCTGGTGTTAGGAGGGAGGCTTTTCTCTCTGTGCTTGGGGGGGTTGGCAGTTGCTTTTCTCAAACCAAGACATCTAGTAATATTAAACATTTTACTTTTTAAATCATACATTTTTAAACTGATTTAGTGGTTACATTGTGGAACAAGGATTTTTCTTTCCTTTGAAGCATCTGGCATCAGACAGAGTTGGAGCTTGGTAACACACAGACAGACTAATGGTCTGATATGGTATGGCAATTTCAGTAATAATAACAATTTCCTATAAAGAAATTTAGTTTTTTATTATTAGGATAAAATCTGGGATACATGAAAAGCTTCAAATTAATGAAGTTCTGCTCAAAAACAACCCAAAACCTTAACATTAAAAAACATGGCTATCAAGAAATATCATAAAATGAATTGCGTTTAACACAATCTTGGGGAAAGATCATGCAGTGACAGGTTACTGCTGGGACTGAATTATGACAATAAAGCCCTGGTGCTCTCAGGGACAGCCTCAGTATGTGCAGATTAACCCACTGTGAGTTCTGAAATGCTCTTTGTGAGAATGTTGTGTGGGATTTTATTAAAGGTAGGTTTATCTATAAAATGGGTAGTACCTCTCTTGAAATTCACTACAGGGTTTCTGAGGTCTATGCCTTTCTATGGAGAAATGCGTTTTCTTTAAAAATGCTCTGCTCACCACAGGAAAAAAAATCATAAACAGGCACTTGCTAAGTATCTTATTTTAAAACTTAATGGTTGGTGTGCAAATATCCCCAAATCAAAATCATTATTCAAGCACTTGCAGTATTTGTTTAGCGAAATTTCGATTTTCCCCAGCTGCTGCAAACCAGTTCATGTGAGCCAGCCATAATGAATCAAATTGGAGTCAATAAAATCCCCTCAGGTAGAGAAAGATTCTTTAGAATAGACTAATATAAATCCATTTAACTGAATGTTTCTCACAAGCCTGAGGGAATATAAAATTTGGATCTGAAATTTTTGGACCTTAATTCAAAACCATGTTGTTTGTGGCTATGTACTTCAGGTCAAATTTCAAAGGCCTTTATATTTTTCAAGCTTATCACTTGAACCTCAACTTGCTTCAAGTCAAATGCTTGCTTTTTAGGCCAAACTTATGTTTTATTGTAGATACAGCCTGAGGAAGGGCTTGAACCAGGTGAGTCAGCATGGCTGTTTAGACAGGACTACTTTGCTCTCAGTGGGGGACTCAGTATAATGTATAGGATATTTGTAGAAAAAATAACTCCACTTGTATTACTAAAGCCTTGGACCATCATTACATAAGGACAAGCTGGTTTATGTAAGACAGGAATAAACCATAGGACTCACTGTCCCAGGAAATTGTGAAGAAATAAGATTCCGGAAATGAAAAGCAGGAATAGACATGCACATGAATAAAAGTAATATTCAGAATTATTGAAACTAATGACAGCATATTTTTCAAAAGATTTTAAACTGAATGATGTGAAGCACAAAATATTGGGTTTTGAGGGCAGAACAGTACATAAGACTATTATGTATTTGTCAGCGAGCGAATATGTCCATCTTTTTGAAAGCAGGTTGCTCATGCCTGCCGGTGTCGGAGATTGGCTTGTTTCTGTTTTGATCCAGTGTAAACATTCCTGCACTGCTTTAGTATATGGATTTTGCTGTGAGTTTTGTTAAGCATCATAAAGAAAATAAAAATTGTTGAAGGTCTTATTGCGCCTTGAATGAAGTCAACAACACTTACCCCTTGATTTCAGTAATAGTTTTGTCAGGCCCAAGCTGTTCTCCCTTTTCTTCTCCCACTAAAAAAAAGGAACAATAAAATATATAAAAGCTAGACTGTCACAGTGGTGTATGATTCAATTTCTTCTGGGGCTGAATAGAAGGCTTGACAGAGTATGTCGCATTGCCTTTGTGTTTCTAAAAATATGTCTGCTGTGCATATTCTCACAGATTTATCTGAGCACAGAGAGAACCACTTAACAGCAGAATAACATTCACTAATATGCTGCCTTACTCTGGGAGGGCATGAGATGGAAATTGCTTCTGGAGATGGCTGTGAAGTTTGGAGAACTGGTCGAACGATTTTTCCACGAAAGTGACCACATTGCAGGTTTACACCACCTGGACTAGATATATCTGTGTTGGGGAAAAGGGAGAAGCAGAAAAGAGAAATGATCATAGAGGCACATTAAAAAAACTTACGAGAGAAAATATAGGGTGATTTCAACAAAGCAAACCCTGCCTTTAATGTAGTGCCAAGTGCCAGAGAATTCACTCTGTAATTCATAGTCTTTGCTGCACAGAAAGAAAAACTTGCCTGGATAGAATACAATTCAAACACTGAAAGATCGCTGCAGTTTGTGAAAACTAATAGTGCACCATTAAAGCATCATATAACAGCCTCAAATTTCTATTAGGCTTCCTAATTTTGTGCCATGCTTTCCTTCTGGATGCTTTAATTAGCTCTTGATTTATTTTTCACTATAGGGCATGAACTGTTCTCCTTAATGGCTCCCTGCAAATATCTGTCTGCCTGGTGTTCTTTCTCCCTGGTAGCTCATTGCTTATGGCACTGCTGTTCATCCCATGATCCTTTTAATGTGGCACAAGCACATCTTCTCTAAAGGAAGAGGGAGAGTATATAAGCTCTCAGAAGAGTCACTAAAGATCAAGGCAAATGAGGGCAAGCAAAGAACATAATACATACAGACTCAGGCTTTTTACTGAATCCCAAAATGGTGGCTCTTGCAATTGACTTCTCTGTGTCCAGCATCATCCACTCCTGGGGCACAGTCTCAGGAGCTGGAGTCTTTGCAGGGCCCGTCACTGACATCTGTACAAGCGTGTGGATCAAGTTATTCAGTTTAACAGGAAAGCACTCCAAACTTTCCCTTATTTTCCTGAAGAACAAACAGTAAAGGCGATTTATGCATCAGTTTTGTTTCCATTTCTTGATCCCTATTTTCACGGATGTAAGACCAAAAAATCCCAAATTCTAAAGCCTACCTCACACAAACTCATATTCACATGAACACCAGCCACTGCTATTTGCAGCAATGTAGCACATCTGGCCCACAGCTCTACTGCTTAAAGGAGTAAATAGAGACAAGCAGAAGATTTCCATGTATGTTTTGAGGCGCTCCAGAGCTGAACAACAAGTGTTCTTTTTGACAAGTAGGAGAAAATGCACCAGTTATTATTATATTTATTTTTGGTTGCACTAACCTCACATGGGCTTACAGGTGTTTGCACAAGGCTCTTGGATTCAATTTGTGATTTAGCTGTGCATGATGTGTTGCTAAATCCTCTACCCAGCTCTTAAAAGCTCTATTCCTTTGCAACTGCTTAAGGTGAATTTAAAAAAAAAAGAAAGAGATAGAGAGAAATTTTCTCCCAGTATCTCCCTCCATCTCATCCCTGTGCAAGGAGAGCCAGAACATACTTCAAGTTTCTTGTAGTTTTAAGATCCTTCATCAGATAAAACACAATAGATAAAAACAATCTAGATATACATGGAGATATGTACTGTAAATGTGTTTTAAAGCCAAAATGAACTGACTTGAGAAATAACACTGCAAGATAATCACAGGACTTGAAGAGGAAGATGCAGTTCTCATTAGAAAACACTTGCCCTCTTGAATTCAATTGCTAATTGAATTGTTAAGACCTATTAACTTGTGACAATAATTTTTTTTCTGTTTCCCTGCTTATTTCTTCAGCTCTCTGAAGATATTCAAGATAGGTTCTGATGTTACAGAACAAGAATCCATTAGTTTCAGGCCATATGGCAGCAAACCTCTATCAAATTGTCAGGGGTCTGCTGTTTTCTTTCTATTTTTTTTTCTTCTAGTTTTATGACTATATCTAACTAGGTTACAAGGGCTGACAATATCCTTAACCATCCTCATCATCCCTTGTTCAAAGCTCAGCAAATGCTTCACCTGTCATTTCAAATTAAATTCTTATTCATGGGTTTCTGTGAGTGGGTTGGAATTGCAGGGCAATCATTTGAAATCAACTCCACTCATCACATTAGCTTAATTTTCATGATCTTGGATGCTCTGGCTAAAGTCTGTAGTTTCACAGATGCTACCATGCCAGAAAGAATTACAGACAGCTCCCCAGTTCAACCAGCCCCCTCCAAAATCAGATTTTATTCAAAATAGTGAGTGAATTTATCACACACAAGTGAAGTATAATAAACTGAGAAGTTGTTTATATTTTTCTTAATGTAATACAAGGAAAGGTATGTCTGCATTTATTTGGTTAATTATCTTAATTATTAATTACATTCTCCAGGAACAGATACATGCAGACTATCTAACAAATTAGACAAATTAACACTGAAATGTAAAACAAGAAAACAAATCTAATTTCAAAATATTAGTACAAAATCAATTCAGTGCTGATTAATTAGCCGGCATCAGAGGTGAATTCTTCCTTTTCAATTCCTATGTATTTAATTTGATGTGTAGCTTAAACACTTCCTAAATCACTGAAATATTAGGTAATAGAATTGCAACTGGCCATATAACAGTAAAGCAGTTAGGGAATTTGCCACATTACTATAAGAGACGTTAACTCTGCAGCTAAACACATTGCATTTTAATTCACATAAAGCAGGCCTTAGCTTGTAAATTAATATTAATTCAGAGATCATTACTATGCAGAACAGCCTGATATCAGAGTCCCACTATTCCTTCCATGAGTCCATTAGGCTTCTAAAATACTTTCAAAATTCAACTTGCTAATCACACACTTTAAACAGAGACTTGTTCTGTCATTGTTGCAATTTTTTCCTGTGAGTTATTTTATTACATTTTAAATAAAATAAAACCTGTTTTCTCCTGCTCTTGATACTCTGTTTTGTCTCTATGCAGTGTTCTAACAAGGAATAGAAAATAGTAAGCAATCCTCGTACCATACTATCAACAAAGAATTGAAAAGGCCTCTTTGCTATTCTGATGCCATCTCAGAGGGTGTCTTTACAGCAAGGTAGAACAACTCTGCTTAGGATTCTCTGAACTTTCTTTTTAGGGCAAATTGGCTTAAGGAAACCCTCTTTGCCAAAAGCTGGTTCCTACCAAACCCATGTGTCTTATCTGTGTGAAATTTTGCAGTGCATTTTTGGCCTGGATTAGTTCACTGACCCAGTTTATCCCATTGTGGTATCTGATTCCCCTTTCTGTTGACATTTTTAAAGTTCATCCTGAGGACCAGTGGTGGAAGTTTCTCCTTGAACTCTCCCAGACCCCCAAACACCTTCTTTTCTCTATAGTCATGTTAAGATTAGCAATAGTGGAAGTTGGTAAGGTCATGTGTATTCTTTGCCAAGGTCCTCTTGCTCCCTGGTCATTACCACCTTTGCCTGTGTCCAAAGCTGGCTCTGCCTTTGCAAAGATGACAAAAAGTCATCTTGGTAGCCCAAGCTGTTTAGAAAATTAGTGCCTGGTGGTCTATGGATAGAAAAACTGAAGTGAACAATACAAAGGACATCTAAAACACAGGTTAATCAGATGAAAACAGGAAACTGTCATTATCTAGAGTAACATCGGCAGTCAATCTCACTATTGGTAACTTTTTTCAGAGAGAAAAAAGCTATTTTTCCCCACGATAATAATTGTGCACATTGGCGTCTGACCTGCTTCTCAGAAAAGTCAGTTAAATATCTAGGATTATTGTTTTCACTAGTGACTAGTGATAGTGACTTGATTTTTAGGAAGCAGACAGTTCTTATGGGACTGGTATACTGAGGACTGGTGCTTAGATATTTTTTGGACACACCAGCCTTTCTTCACAGCACATTCACTCATTATTACTGACTAGTTATTCAGATCTTAGTATTTTCTGTATGATTCTTGATGGTGTCCTACTTCTCATTTCCATCTTGGCCTGAAAATAACTTAGTGTATAATAAGCAAAATTTATTTTCATGGGATTCTGAAATGTTAATGAATGTTGTTTCATTTATATTCCACATTTCCATCCATGAATTTACCAGGCTCCATTTTAAAGCAAGCTGGGTAGTATGCCCCAAAAAACTCTCAATAGAGTTTTCCAGAATATTACTGCCTTCAGCAACAGACCTTTTATAATTTTCAGTGACATTTATTCGTGGACAGTTGTCATCCTTTTCATGTCCAGCAGTGATAAACCCTTCAGTTTAATACCTTATTTCCCACTGTGATGGTATACAAGCAATAATCTCACTTTTTATTGCTTGAGTTGTTAGGCTTTAAAAACCAGGTTTCCTTCCAGACTAAGTCTTATCCCATGGGCTAAGCACATCAGGTACTTTCCTGAAGTGCATCTTCCAGTCTAGTTTCCCTACTAGTCCTCCCAGGAGTCTCTTCTAGGACAGATGACATTCCTCTCCCCTGAGCTTGTGGCATCTGGAGTTTCTGCAACAGTATGAATGCCTCAAACAGCTTAAATTCAAGGAGCAAGTCTGCCTTCTGTTGCTTTGAGGCACATATACCACAATCTTTACAAACTATTTAAATGCCCCCAAAATAAAGTGCAGTGGTGTAGTTTTGTCTACACCCTTTCACATACCACCAACTTTCACTATGTTTTAGCTGCTTGGGAAACTTCTTGCTGAAATATCCACAGTCACCTGAGAAACAGGGATTGACTTCAGTTTGAGATTAGTGTCATGCTTTGAAAGGAGTTACTGTGAATTGCCCAGTCTGAAAATTGCTGGCTTTTCTGCCTTGGAGTGGATATGTTTGACCAGGGCAATAAGAGGTACCTAAGAAAAAACTCCATTAATAAATAAGCAAAGACTGCAGGCTCTCAATCAGGCTGCTGAAGATATGCAATGAGCTTCCCTGGTAATGTCAGATCCACCCTGCATCTCTTATTCATGGGTTTCTGTGAGTGGGTTAGATTGCATGCTGCAATCAACTGAAATCAACTCCATTCTTTGCATTTGGCTACCTTTATGCCATTAAAAACAGTTTTAAATACACACCCCTTTGCAGGCACATTAAAAATGTCAGGCAGTGTGCCACACAATCCTGACATTTGAAGACATCTACAGAAAACAAGAGAGGAAATTTATATCCAGAGGTAAGATGGCTTTCCAGTTTCTGGTAAAACTACATTGTCAGGAGAAGAGGAAAGCAGGGAGGATAAAGGATAAAGCAGAGTTTCAAGGATCAAACTGAGTTCAGGGCAGATGCTGGAGAGACAACACTGTTTCGTTTGGCATGAGGTGCACAGACTGACAAGGAAACACAGAAACTCTTGTTTAACTCTCAATTGGTGCATTGTTTATCCACGATCAGAGGGTGTGACCTTCCAGAAGGTTGTAAGTTGTGAGGCTTAACACTGCCGCTCATCAGCCCCTAACAGGGAACTGACCCCCTGTGAGAAGAATACAGTGCACAAATGAGACCACAGATTGTGGAACACGTCTTAAAGCAAGAATGAGACTAAAGGAATTTAGTAAAACACAGAACATTTTATGATCCTGACAGGGGTCAGTACAGTACAGCCCAAACTCCGATAGCATTGTTCTGCTGGCTGAAAAGGTGATGGCCAGGAACAAATTAACTCTGTTCTGCCAGGAATATTTGTGACATCATTCATCATTTAATTTTGTTTTTAAACAACAGCAGGGGCAATGTCAGTATTGTTGCTCAAACCAAACTCAGAAAATTGCTAAAAGCAACCTATTTCTACAGAACTACAGAGAAATACTGTTCTCCTGTTTTCACTAACAGAGGATTGGGATTTTCAGTAGATACATTATATGACTGAATCTGAAAGATTACAATAACTACCTTGTACTTAGAACAAGAAATAACTTTCTGTTGGCAGCGTTTAACATTCCAATGACCACACTCCTTGTCTAGAAAAGAACATTTTAAAAACAATAAAGTGTTTTTGGAAATAATCATGGAGAAAAAGGAACTACAAATGGCAAGGGATTTGAGTGCTAGTAGAAGTTGTGCTAATAACCAGAGCTTTCAGTTTCCTTATGTTTCTAAGGACAGCTTGACAAACAGATACAGGAATAAGCTACAGAATGACCATGAGAAGTATGTTACTGGACTTTTTTTTACACTGATATTTTGTATAAGGAGATAACAATTAATTTTTCTGAAGGACATCAGTAAAGGTGCTGCAGATAACAAAAGCCCACAAAAATCTCAATATATTAAGATTCCTAGAAGTAGGTTGGAAACACGTTTTTACTGAGGGGAAAATTCTGCATAGATCTGGTTATCAGGCCATCCCAAAATCTTTACTTTGAAAAGTGTCTGGACACAATTTCCAGAAGTTAAAATACTACTGGACATGAAGCCTGATGTTCTGCCCATATTTAAACCTGTAGAAATATTAATACTTTCTTTCATTTAACACAAAATTATGTTCAAATGAATAGAAATTAGAATAAAAGGGGGAAAAAGCTCCAAGAGAAATAGAATCCATGGAAATACATGAGCTAATGCAAAGGGATTTTCTTCTTGCAAATGAGCATATATAACACAAGCATATCCAAAGAATATTAATGAATAAAATATGCACTCTAGCAATATCTGACTTTTCTATGTGATATAGTGATCTCTATGGACAATATCAAATCTACACTTCAGCATTTCAAAGGAAATTGGAACAACAGCTCTGGAGTTCACTGAACACATCTCAGCAGCAAATGCAGTTTCAAACAAGAACAGAGCCCACAGCACTGCACAGGTCTGAACTATTTTGTTGGTGTGCAGGAATTGAGGGGAATTTTCACTCTGAAAGCCTTCATATTCTTAAGATCATCCCTAACAAGAAATCTAATGGGAAGAAGGACATGCTGGCCTCCAAGTCCTAGCTATAGTCTCACTGAGCTGAATAGGATTTCCTACCCCTAATATACACGTCTACCAGGCAGAAAAAAACAACAACTCTTCTTATTTCCAAAACAGTGTTTGGCCACATCTCCTTCCTAACACCAGCTGTTATTTCACAGGCTCTGACTGAGAAACAATGGAGATGAATTCTCATCCTGAAGTCCCTCACCTCCTTCACCCTAACCCTCAAAATACCCACAACCACCTTGCCCAACTCCAAGAAAGGGCATGGAGATACAGCTCTTTCTGGACCAAATCTTCATCCTTTGTCTCTCAGCAAAGCAAGGCTGCAGTGATGTCAACAGTAACCATTATGTTACTGAACTGAAGAGCAATACTGCTCCTTTTCACCTCCAGAAGGGCAGAAGCTCTGAGCTTTGCATGACAGTAATGTAATTTTCACTCTGAACACTCAGATTTCCCTATTTGTTATGTATATACTAACCTCCTTTCACTAACTAAATGAACTGGGTTTTTTACCCAAGAGAGACAGACACAACCAACCCAAACTATTTGACAGAATCAAGACTTTTATAATTTAATTAGAAACTGCCTATTTTCTATTTGAAGTGGAAATACAAGTCTGTAATTCGGCAATATGTAAAATTTTAAAGGAAAGGATAAGGTAGGAGTTGATGGTAAATGTGAAGCTGTAATTAAATTTGAAAATATAACAATCTTGCTAAGAGGCAAGAGTCAAAGCATACGAAAAAAACAAGTGTTAAAGGAGAAGGAATTCAGTGCTATGTTGTGTGCAAAGTAATGGAATAACAGTCTTGTTTGAGAATGTCCTCTCTTTTTTTTTTTTTTTTTCCCAGAGAAAGTAATTCTTAAAGTCTCTATGTCTCTGTTCCAGCTTTCTCTAAACTTGCTGCCTCAGTTTTCTCAGATTTTGGCAGATTTTAAAAAAGCATGGGAAGGAGACATATAAACAGCATAATTCAAACTGCCCAAACCCTTCATATGGGCCCCTGTAATAGTAAAGAGACTGGTTCAGTGGCTCCAGTTGAATCTTTCATCTCATTTATCCATTACCTTGTCCCCTCTGTACTGAAGGATGGAGGGATTGCTCTTGTCTCAAGGCACTTTGCACCCTGCAGAGAACTGTGATGCCTTAAGGGAGTGTCCTTTGGGGCTTGGAGTTTTCAAGGGGCCCTTCACTCAGTGTTCAGTGCTGTGAACTGGGTATGTGTCCTGCACTTGCATCAGAGGAGGCACCAGAGGCTGCTTTGCACATGTACGGGTTGTCCAGGGAGTGTAAATTCACAGTCTGTCCTTGGAAAATGATGGTGCTACTCAAGGCAGTCTCTGACAGGGAGATTTTTTTCTCATACTTTGCCTAGAATGGAAATCCAGACAATCTCCACTGATATCATCTACAGCATCATCACATCGACAGTTGGAATGACATGCAATGCAGAGGTCTGACCTGAAAGATCAGGACTGAGGGCTTTATGTACATCATCTGAAGCTCATCAATAATCCCTCTTATTAGCACAAACAAGTGAAAGGTTTCTTTATTCTAACACAAATCAAGCTTAAAATGTATCTATATTCATATCTATATTTTTGTGATTGATCTGCTACATATTTAAAAGAAAGAACAAATACTATTTTGCAGATGGAGAACCTGGGTAGCAGAGGGAAAGGGACTTGCCTGATGCAACAGAGAAGGTGAAAAGAAGAAGAGAGAAGGGAGTAAAATGTAGAAATTGAAGGCTCTCACTCAGTCTATTAACAAGTTGAACCTCTTTATGCAGTCCAAATCCATTTGCGTGTAGCTGCTGCATTTAAAAGCAGAGAGAAAAATTTGACTTGATGTAAACCAGGACGGTTTTTAACCATGAAAAGCCTAAGAAATCTCTAGGCACTCGGTGATTTGTTACAAGGGTACAGAAATGCACAACTGTTTCTTCCAGAAATCTGAGAAACTGGTTATGACATGCATAAGAAATGGATTTTTAAAAGTAAACATGTGAAGACCAGTTATCCTTTTATGTAGTTTACCTGATTACAATCTCTTAACACAACAGAGAAACTACTTCAAGCCTGAAGAAGATAAGGTTTCCAGATTATACTCTGGTTTTACCTTGTAAAGTAGCTTGTAGCCTGGAGATCTGAGTCCTGAGGACAAAGGTTGTCATACACATATTTCAGATCCTGGATGCTGTTTAGCTCAGGCAATCCTGCATGCAACATCTTAAAGTAAAGAAATACTAGATTAATAGTCCACTGTTTTGTTGAAAAGAAATTTAAATGAAATGGGGCTAAGAAAAGAAAGGTTTTATGTCAAAAGATCTTCTTGTAAAAGAAAAAGTTTTGAGGATCTGAGAAGTGATTTTGACGCTAGAGCAATGCCTAGAATACTAAAGTGAATATATTGCATTGTAAACCTTTACACTGAGGGAGCAGAGGAGGCATGGGTCAGAATCAATGATCCATTTCAGGTATTTATTTTCTCTTTGGATACCTAACCTCAAAGTGTTCTTTGCTAAACTTCCTTTATAGCCTTCTAATGGTGATAAAGGGAAGGTGACCAAATTCAGCCACCTGAACAGTACTAACCACATTTCTGTTATGCTCACAGTGCTGTCCGAATCCTAATTCAATTTAGTGTACATCATCTTCTCATTTGTAACCCCTCATTCCACCATCTCTGCTCTGGACTCCTCCTGAAAACAGATGATGGATTCACTCCCTTTACAGTCAATGGAGGAGAAAACTTCTTTAGACTTGGATTCATTGCAGAAGCCCTGATGTGGGCAGTGAGAACTGTCCTCTGGAGCTGGTATCATTCTCCATCGATAACAAACAGAACTGTTTGTGCTGGTTTAAAGGTACACTGGCAGGAGAAATGAACCCAACACAAAAGAGATTGTAAGTCAGAGTTACAATTTAATAAAAATGTTACAATGAATGCAATGATACAAAGAGAAAATTGTTTTAACCCACAAAACCCAGAAGTATAACCCAGTACCCTGAGGCACAAACAGAATGGTGATGTTAGCCACTGTGCTGAGCCCCACAGGGTTTCCTTGAGTCCAAAGTAAAAGGAAGGGAAAAACCTGTTAGTGCAGATGATGGTTGCAGTCTGCTCAAGAGTAGTGGTCACACTCCTGTCTAGGTTCTGGTCCTCCTCTGAATCTGGTGAGTGGTACCAGAAGTCTCCAAGCCCCAATATTATATACTCTCTTGTTCAGGTGGGAATGCCCAATCTCCGCCCCAGGGTGGGGAGTTCCACAATGAGTGATCTATCTCTGAGTCATGGGGTACTTTTTGGAATCATTGATGGTTCATTAGCAGATATGCTCCCTCAGGCTGGGCGTTAAAATGCTAAGGACTTCCCAGAGGGGAGTTATCACAGCTTCTATCTCATAGGCTTCTTTAACACTCAGCTTACATCCTGAAGATTTGGGTGTGCCCTGGGCAGCTGCTGCAAATGGTCTGTTGTTAACAGTTCATGAGAAATGGCTAGAGGGTGTGGAATACACAGTTTTGGTCACACCCACAAAGTGATAAACTGGTCCCAGCTGCTGAACCAGGACACTGTCCTAGTTAGCTGACCAAATTACATTCAAAAGACAAATAATGAAAATATTCCCCTAGCAAAGTAACAACAGGAGCAAGGTAGACAAGCCGATGTGTCCAATTGCCCATACATCTTTCTCCACACATTTTAAAATGCCAACAACAACAAAACACTTTACTTCAAAAACTACTGATTTTCTCAACAATCACAGCAAGCTGAGAGTGATGCTTTTTTGGGTAATGGAAAAAACCATCAGTTCTTCACATTGCTCAGAAGGAAGTATATCTGAATTTGCAGACACTGCTGTGCATTATTTCTTGATATTTATGTCTAGCTCAGAGAGAAAGACCCACTGAGTTTTTCATGTAACAGCAAACAAAAAGGTAGTAGAGATTTTAATTTAAGGTTTGGTTGAGAGATGAATAGTGTGAGAGGAATGATGGGGGTGTATTTTTTTATTTCTTCAAATCTTCTTAATATTTTTATGTCAAGTTTCAATATTTTGAATATTTTCTTTTTGATATTATGAGGAAAATCTTGCTGTGTATCAATCCCAGTCTATACTATCACTTGACAGTCAGATTTCTGTTTTCACAGAGTTTTGGTTAGCAAGGAAGAGAGAGGCAGAAAGCTCCATGAGGTGAATTTGGGTTGACAACAGGAGTAGTAACAATATTCACACAGTGCTATTTCTCAATATATATTCAACCAATTCATAGAAGACAATAACAACTCCTGTGCCCTTTAAAGGAAAAAAAAATTAAGCTTCTTGCCCTTCAGTAGAAAAGGGTATGGATGATACCATATAGAAACATAATTTTAACAATCTGTAATGCGACAGAAAATTAGGAGTTTTTTAGGTTCTCTGCACTGTCAAAGGTAAAAATACATTTGCTGAAGCGTAAAAAAGAAAAGCCTTTATCTGGGCAGTACCTACACAGTGCTTCACTGGCTGCAAGGGGGTCCTAGAGGCTTATTATACTTCTTCATCCCTTTTTCTCCACACAGTGTATTTTTCACATTTCTAGTCCCCTCATGGAGCAGGCTTCTCAATGCTGTGGCTGGTGATACCAAATGGTAATTAGAGAAGACATCGAACAACTGTTTGGAAAACAACTACAGGTCTCATAGGGGAACTCAAATGTCACTTAGATGCCTAAGTTCAAGTGCCTGCATTGCTGCCTTCGTTTGCCCACACATCTGGTTTGACCTACCAGCCTTGGTTACCCCAGGCCTGACTCACTGAGTGGAGCTGCCAACACTTGCCTCGGGCCTGGATTCAGAGCTAGCGTGTGATATTCAGCCTACCATACCATGGAAGAGGAAGAGTCCCGGCATTTTCATTGGTTAAACCTCCAAAATGGGGGTGTTTCCTGATTCTGTTTTCTCAAATGGTGTCCCTGAGTTTAGAAGGGTGAAATGACTTGTATGAAGACACAAGTTTCTCCAGTTTTAGATCTGCTTTATATAGGTGCAGTCTCCTCTTTTACACTATTAAGCTGACCTGTTTCTTGTCACACTGAATCAATTAATTGCTTTCTAGTGTCACGTCTAAGTCCCTTTTAATAATTTTCTATCTGAAAAATCTTTACAACAGTAATGGAGCTTGCATGTCTTTAAACTAATCAAAAGGTGTTTGTGTCCTGTAATTATCCTCTTTATAATAGTTCACATCAAATCTTTAATGAGAGCAAAGCTGATGAACTACAGGTGTTCATGCAGCTGAACTCTGCCAGCAGACTCTTTGGTCTCCAGCAGATGTTTTTGCTTTTGAAAGCAATGGAAACTTCATGGATTATTTCTTACTCCCAGTAGCAAATGTCAGTACAGCTTTAGAAACATGTTGCTTACCACCAAGAAATAGCATTAATTCCCAAACTAGGCCAAAACCCCCTCAATTTGTTCATCATCATATTTGCTAGAAACCACTAATTGTTGCTGATGATCCAGGGCACAGTTTACTACTTCTGTGAAATACTCTACTTTTTAGAAATAGTCTTACTCTTCGTTTTTTTAACCATGTTTTATAAACAGCATCTCATGTGGGAGGAGAATGAAAGATTGATGATGCAGATTTCCAAACTGAGAGAAATCTTAGACTGTCATTGTTACAAATAAGCAGGGGTTAGTTAATCTTATCCCTTCATGATAACATCTGAAATCCTGGGAATGGAAATGAATTCAAAGTGGAACTTCACAGTCTATTTATTTTTTCTAGAAATGACCCATGGAACTAAAACATTTTGGTATTTACAATTTCTGACCAACATCCCATTTCAAGTGCAGAACCAGACTCACCCTTGGAAACATCACTGGCAAAAACCAGGCATTTGCAACCATATCTTGTTTGTTTAATTCCTTCTGATATGAAGTGCTCATCAATGGGGTGCAAGTGGGCTGCCAGTTATTTTTTAATTATGAAATGCAGTGCAATTGACTGAACTGCAGCCCACTGGCAAACATTAAAACGTATCTGGATGCTGACTTTTAGCTGAGCACTATTACCTCTGCAGATCAACAGAAACAAAAGATGCAGCATGTCCTGAATATAGACAAACCTGAGCTATATCCAGGCAGAGATAGCTAGTTATTTCAGAGCTCCTGCTGGGAACATTTTCCTAACATGGTCTCTCTATTATCCCAGAGTAATCTAACATCATTATCTCTGCTGTTTGCAGAAAAAAAGGACTGCACTGGGGACAAGGAGATGGGCAGAAGATGTAGCTATATTTGCAGCAAGCAGTTTTAGACAACCAGTTCAAAAAAGCAGGGATTACTGCTGTGGATGAGAGAGTAGGAGTGTTTTCCTCCTGAGTTTTCCAGAGGCTCTTTTACTTGTACAGTATCTCCTACAACCGCACTCTGCATGGCTTTCAGTGCAAAATTGTGCTTTTATGATGGAAATGCAGTTTTGTTGCACCATTGTGACTATTTAGCAGCAAGATTAAGAGATCTGGAGCAATCCTTCCTGCTCCAGACTGGGAAATCACTCCTGGTATCACTACATGGGAAGAAGTAGATGGAAGAGGCCAGATGAGAGATTCTTGCCGTTTCTCCCTCCCCCACTGAATAAGTTGGAGATGATAAAGTAGTATTTATAGAGCAACTTTTTGGCTGTACCCCAATCTCAGCAGGAGTTCTGTTTATAAGGTCATGTAGACTTTTCCATGCACAAACCAGTCCCCTGCATCATGAGACCCTGGACATAATGTTTTGGATTAATATCTTAGCCAAGCATCTTAGCAAATATTAGTTAATTTAATATTCTCATTGTATCCGTGACAGGGCCAATCATTAACCTTTCACACACAAGTAGATAGAGGCATAAAGCAGTTATGGAATCTGCCACACCACATGAATCAGTAGGAATACTCAAAGATAAAAACTATTGGTCTTAAAATCCCATACAAAAGACTTTTTAAACCTGTGTACATATGGGCAGTGCTCTTTCTTTCCTGTGTCTGCCATCCACCGAAGGCACTGTAGAAATGATGCTATGATTCTATAAATGTTCAAAAAACCATTTTAACAGAACCACTGTAGCTGCAGTGCTGCTATGTACTGTCAAATCACCCACTCTGTGAAATATTTAGCTTATGTTGTCTTGTAACTAACAACAGGAGTGAAAAATGAATTCTTGAAGACCTATAAAAAGGGCTAAGTGAAATTCCTGAATATGAAACTTTTACCCAGCTTCTTTTGCAGTTTTCTGCTATTTTATAAAAAAAATAATACATTAAAAAAACCACACAAAAAACAGTTTAAAAAAATCAGAAATTAGTATTGAAACTGGATAGTTTCTCTGGACAGGAAGTACAGCACAAACATTTCCAGCAGTGCAGCTGATACCTCTTCAAATCACTGTGCTACTGGAGGCAGCAAAGAACTGGTAAAACAGAAGAAAACACCAGAGAAAAATTATTTTTGATTTCATCCTCAAGCTTCTTACCATCTCCAGTAGGTTCAAGAGTAACTGGCTGTGTTTCCTGACTATGTTATAAGCTCGGCAACAAAGCTCCACAAACTCTTGAAAACGCTGTGGGTTCTTTCCACCTTCTGTGATGAAATACTCCATCTCTGATGTGAAGATGAAGGGAGCTTGGTCCCTTGAAAAGAGAACAATTATATGAGAAATTTCACCGAAAACAGCTAATCATGCAAGACAGTTAGTAACTCATTAGTCACATTTGTTTTTTCCAGTATTGCCTTCCTCATTATTTCACCTCTTCCTTCCTCAGTGTGGAAATCTCTATTGGTCTGCCTGGTGTCACTGACTAACTGGGGCTGAGACAGGTTTTAGAGCAAGAGCTTCCTGGCGAGAAATTGAACAGCTGATCAACTGTTTTCTTCCTTCTTTTCTTTGCTTTTCTTTTTAAACTCTCCTTGCTTTAATTTCTTGACTCTAGCCTGGAAGCGAATCTCGAAATGAATTCTCTCTTGGTATTGAAATATTTAAAAAATGCTCTTAAAAATGTTGGGTTATAAATATCAACTCCCTACTAGGCAAGAAGGAAAAACTCCTACACCTCCACAATACAACAAGCAGAGAAAACCAACAAGGTACAATACTATCATTAAATATACACCATTCTGAAGAGATGTTTCTGACTCAAGCGAAAAAAGAATGGAAATACATCATCTTGGTTTCTGTACATTTACTTTGTATTCACCCCAGAGTAAATAAGGTGCAGAATCTGACAACATGGCTTGCCTTTTTTCTTATCACTAGCACAGTTTGTAGCTATGGCATGGTATTGCAAAAGAAAACAGATTAGCCAGAGTTCTCCTAACAATTCTATCATTCCACAGTTTCAGAAAGGCCTGATAAACTGCATCCTCACACAGAAAAAACTGCTGCAGTGATTTACTCATCACAACTGTGAACACAGAGGCACGTAAACAGATTAGAGGGCTCTGTTCCAAGGCAATATACAATGTATGCTAACCCTTAATTCAAAATGAACTTGAATAAACTAAATATTCTTGGGAAGTTTTAATGCAGAAGAAAATTTAAGGGTGACTCTTTCTTGGTAAAACCTCAGACATGGGCTGAGTCTGAATCCATTTTGCTTCCTGATGAATTCATAAATGAGACAGGTTAGTTTTCCTCAGAATTTTCCTTATTTTCCCATAAAAATGCCTGCCTTTTATTATTGTAGAAAGTAAAACAAGTTGTCTTGAGATTCTAGGCTACAGCTGCAAGTTTTAGTCACAAGAAATGCTTGTGGACTTCCCCCCCTTATGTTTGGAAATTCATCCTGGTTTACATGGCAGCTAAGTTTGAGTCCAGACCTCCCATGGTTCTCATTTACCTCAAAGTAGTCCAGGCCATTAAGGTGGGGTTTTTTGTTTGCTTGTTTTGTGGGGTTTTTTCTTTGTTGTTTTTTTTTTTTTGTTTACTTTTGTGGGTGGGGTTTTTTTTGGTTTGGTTGTGTGGGGTTTTCTTGGTTTGTTTTAAATATATTATTCAAGTACTATGCATGATGGAGGTCCACAATAGAATTTGTTTTCTTCCAAATTTTTCTGTATGGTCCAAGACAGGAGTTCAAAGTGTGAGGGCTATATTACAATATGAATGTTACATTCTTATTGTGTAGTTTCATGCTGTAGCTCTCAGAGAATTACAAACCTGTGTCTATTACTGGTTTCCAAGTGTGAGATTTTCCCAGATCCTTCTCTCACTCACTCATTCATCTTTTAGCTAATCTTTTGTTTATCAGTGGTATTTAAAACAGACATTAAGTATTAAATAAAATGATATAATTAGAGTCGCAGAAGTCAATTTGTTGAAGCCCATAGGAAAGAGAGATAGACCCAGAAAACTATCAACATTAACATCTTGACTTATCTGTGGACAGAATTCCAATCTAAATTCTAATTTGAAAGCATTTTAGCATGTCAAGAGTGTCTAAAACTCAAATTCGCTCTTAGGCTAAAGTATTTCAAAGCCAAAACTATGGCTGAAAATACTATGCATTTTTTCAAAATTCATATTTGATTTCTGATGTCCAACTGCATCACTATGGAAATGCAGCCCCCACACTATGGAACAATCATACTGTGGAAATGCAGCCCTTTATGAGCTAGGCCAAGTCTCCCATGTTGAGCTACTTGAGCTGAAAATAGATACTGCAATCAGAAATTACTTTACTGGAAGAAATATGGTGTTTAACATTGTTGGGTTGGGCTGTGGGCCAACTTCCATATAATCTAATCACTGCAACATTAGTCAATTCTCTTCTCTTGTTGCTAAAGTGTGCCTTTGAACATATAACTGATATTTCAGTATTTACATTTTATGTGTAGATTAATTTGACTTGTAAAATGATGTAAAGGAGTTTCACAAAGTTCTTAAATTTCTCAGTATCATTTATGACTGTCTTCTAAGGTGGTAGGCCTGTCTTCCCTTGTAAACCTGCAAAATATGATGTAGAAATTTGACTTCCTTGGTTTTTCTTAAGGTCCTGTGATATGAGAGCCTCTCCCATGAGGTAGCCCCTACAATCAGTCAGATGCTGAAGCTTCAGCTCTGCATGCATCTAAATAAACTAGTTGTTCATAAAGGGAACACTTTGCAATGTAAATAAAAACGCCCAAAACATGTAAAACTGACTTAGAATATGGGAGGCAAGATCCACTAGAAGAAACATCACAGTGATTTCTCTCAATAGTATTAAACCCCAAAGTTTTAGTGGGAGAAGACACTTACTGTAGAGTACATAAAGGATTCTGAAAAAACAATTGACAGGCTGAATGTCTGTGTATAGACATAAAATATTCCTTGCTGCTTTCATAAACTCCTTTGGAAAATAAAAACATAGAAGGGGATAGTCTAAAAATTGCTCCAGCAAAATTACAAAGAGCCAAGTCCAGTCACTGCCCATCATGCATGGGAAAATTTACATCAGCAAACAATAGACATTGGTTTAGCCTTCATAAGAAAAAGAGCACTACATGCCTTGATGTTGACAATGTACCACACACCCCTGCACCCTCTGTAGACCAAAATGAACCTCAACTGGGTGCACAGTGTCTATTTCTATATTCAAACCAGTACATCTCTAACTGGCAGCCTTCTTTGTGGCACACAGCCAAGATTGTATTACATGATGACATTTATTCAGAAGATAAGCAATGCATCCAAAGGCCTGGTAATAATAATACTCATTTGGACTCAAACCTATTTCATAGCTTGCTCACATAAGTTATCTACAAAATATAAACATTAGATACCTCTTACCCTAGAACTTACCCTCAAGATCACAGTAATACATTTGCATAGGATGTTCAGTGACCAATGACTGTGCAATGGACAATGGGACAAAAGCCCCTTGGCCTAAAATCCGTATTGATTACAAATGGATGCCTGCATCAAATTAAAGAAATAACTGGCATCAGTTTAACAAAACTGCTATGATAAAGTGTATGTATGTATGGCCACACTTCGTGAATGAAGATTTGGGAAGGGCTCTCCCCATGTGGGTGAGCCCTTCAAGCCTGCACAGTGGATATTTTAGATGAGGCCCAGCATGCGCAGAACTGGCCCCACCGTTTAAGTCCTAAAGTCCGTCTGCCACAGCCGAGTGAGCTTGGACGGTGACCGTGAAGTCCTCAGGACTGTCACAGCACCCACTACTAACTGGGGCTGACCCTGCACAGCATCTGAGATGTGACAGGATCTGATGGCAGGGAAGCATTGAACTGGCAGGGGACGGTCCCCACTGAGACTCGAACTCACGACCTTAGGATTTGGAGTTCAGAGTGTTCTCCTTTATGCCACGGGACCGTCCCATGATAAAGTATTCTCAGGTAAAAGCCTTTTACTGTATCTCTGTAAACCAAAAGCCTTTTTTCTTTTCTTTACGGTGTGCTAAAGAAATGACTTCTACTATGTAATTGTAATGTCAGGTACCATTTTTTCTAGAGAAGAAAAGCCTCATTGAGGGAACTAGTGTGGCTTGAGACAGACCAAAGATGTACAGCAAATAAAGCTCTCAAAATCATTAAACGTACCTTAACATGGCTCAACTTCTCTTCTCTTTCCTTCTTTCCTTTCTTTTTATTTTTCCTCCCTCACTAAAACCCTAGATGAGATTAATGAACCCTTTGGTTTTATAGTAGAAATCAGTCAAAAAGACAATACTCCTGCTTATGACAGAGTCTGATTGCAGTTCTGGACTTTAAAAACATACTTTAGTATTGCTGTGACAAAAGAGTTTACTCAAGCCATTCAGTGAGAAACAAGCCTGGTTTTATGGTGGTTTTGGTTTTTTTCCTCCTCATGTACTGCTTTTAAAGATTTAAGATTTTCATGGGAATGTGTTTTGCAGTTCCTCTGGAGATAACAAATGTTTGGATGATATGTCATGAGAGGGAAGGAAGAAAGGAAACCTCAAGCAAATGAAGAGATCATCATGCAAAAATAAACTTGGTCTGGGGTGATGGGAACATTTACTGGAACTTAACTGTAGGCTTGAAATACGCTGCATTCCTAGAAAACCAGCAAGATCATCAGGATTTGTTATGAAACATTAGATGTACATTGATTAACAAAGTTTGTAAGATCAACAATGGTTTTAGTTTTTCCTACCGTGAATCTCACGGGACAGAACATTAAAGAACAATACACTGACTTCCTTTTATACCAAGCAGGAAAAGCAGATAAGATAATCAACAACAAATGACCTTTACTCTGATCCAATCTAAACTTCCCAATGGTATACTTCTGGAAAAGTGCAAGTCACACACATTAATAGGAGATCAAAACAGTTGCAGTCCAAGTTGTCATATGGACAGTGCGTGAGAAATCAGAGAGAACTCTGTGCAACTTAAAAACCAGCTGCTGAGCAGCACACGCCTCCATGTATTGCCTGACTGCTTTAAAACCATTTTGGCTGAGTCAAGAGTGACTGATAGTATTCAGCATGACTGTGTGCAATTTAGATGTGTCTAATACAATAGGAAAAGCTTTTAGGAAGTGCTTGACTGTTGACATCCTTTGCAGCAAAAGCCAAAAGCTTATTGAAGAATGTACTCACACAAAATAAATGAACATGAGTGCTTATTTCTCTAAGCCAAGTGAAAATATTTAGTCATAGTAATCATATATATTTGTAGAAACAGAAAGCATTGATATTCCTTTTTTATGTTGAATAATGAAACAAGGAACAACTGCACAACACAATTTGTCTTCAGCAAACACATAAAGATTCATAAAGAAATATGCCTGGACCACAGTAGATACTCAATTTTTCTTCTTACCAGGACAAGATCAACTAGAAACATGCTTCTGAGATACTTATTTTGTCTATTCTCATAGATTTCTTCTCAAATCTCTCTATCAAATTTCTATTCTAGTATGTTCCTCACAGAGCTTTTTTCTTTAATGCCGAATCTAATCCTTGCCGTGCTTTCATCCTATTAATTCTTGTTCTTTCCTAAGGGAACATGAAGATCCTGTCTTCTTTACAGCGGCCTCTAATGTAGTTGCAGACTGTTACTGTGTCTTTCCTCAATCTTCTGTAGACAATCGTTTCAGCCTTTTCTCACAAGCTTGTTTTTCAGATGCCTGATAATTTTAACTGCTTTTCTCTGGACTCCCTATAATTTCTCTGGACTCTTTATGCTCATCTATCTAGAAGTAAGATGTTAAAATATTCCAGCTGAAGTTTTCCCAGTGTTATGTAAAGTAAAAGCATTACGTCACATTTCAGACTTTCCAATTCAGTATTTTATCAACTCATATTCTACTTGACTGTAGTATAACTCTCAGACCCCTTTCTAAAAAACTACTAATCCAAACTTACGTCCCAGTAAAACCTTTTACAATAAACTTCTACTAAAATATGAACAGACACACTCTCTATCTCATCATACTGGTTACAAATCAAAATACCAAAAGATGCCAAATAGAGGGAGGCTCTACTTATTATTGAAAGATGTTCTACTTAGTGCTTAATAGTTCATACCCTGCCAGAACAAGAAAAATGTTGCTAAACTGAAGTAACTCAGCAAAGGGCCACCAAGATGCTGGTGGCAGTTGCCTGTGAGGAAAAGGTGAGAAAGGTGGGCTTGTTAACCCAGGAGCAATAGCTCTCTCTTTGCAGTGCTGGGAAGACAGTTTTACACCTCTCATTGGGAAGGGCAAGATCATCCTATCTTCACAAAACCTTCACAACAGCTCCCCCAACATAAAAAGGAAAAAAAGAAAAATGTAACTCACTCCGTGGGACCTGATTCTCTTTCATATCAGTAAAGCTTACTTTGAAAGATCAGAATTGAGACCACTGCAGATTATTTGTTTCATCATTTTCAGAGCCTAGGGTTATAATCAATCCACACTCCTACCATTGTCTGACTCTGTGGCTCTTAAATCTGCAATAATGCCAATACTGTCAGACAAAACAGGGAGGCGTTTACCACCAAAATAGACCCTGTTACAGCATCAACTAAGCAATTCTCACTTCTGCTTATGCAAGCGTATTTTAATTGCATTTTAACTGCAAATATATTTGACCAGTGAAACAGACTCACAAATAACTTGTAAAGTGTTATTATTGCAGAGATGAAAAGCTGCTTTTGACTTCATGGTATTGGTGAAAAAATGCTACAGCTTGATTCACAAACTTCACAGACCCAAATCAAATAATTAATTTTAAACAGCACAACTGAGAATGTTTCTGAGTGAAGCATTCATTTTTCTGAGGAAGACCCAAGACCACAAATTTGCACAGATCCCCTTTTCCTATGTTGTTCATCTTGAAAAACTGTCATAGTAAGCAGACTGTTATTTCTAAGGCCAAATTAAATCACCGTTTCTTTTTTTTTTTTAAGTGATACTGTGCATTTTTAAAGGTTATGCACTCAAAATGTAATTCAATATAAATGACTGGCAAGCATATGAGCTTTGGTGATATGTAGATAATTTTTGGAATCTCATCACACATACCTGTCCCTTAAGAATGCTTAACACATATGTAGACTTTAATAGAACTACAGCTCCTCTTCAAATAAAAGGCAAAACCTGCAAACAATGGAGTCATTACCTCTATTTCCTCATTTTCAATTGTCAGGACTGAAATTGCCATTTTTTTACCTTCACCTCTAACAAACCTTCACCTATGTAATGACCACAGAAACAGTCACTTGACTGAAATCTGCTTCTTCCACTTCAGTCTTATTTCAAATTCACTTCAAAGTATCCCAGTGGTGAGATGATATTACTCTCCCTTATACAGACCTGAGTAAAATTTTAGGCCTTTACTAAAATCAGAGGCCAGTTTTCTTCTTGACCGACAGCTGACTTAACTAGAGCCCACACTCTAGCCCTGTATTTTAAACTTATTTTCCAATGACTTTAGTGTCAAGCAGATGAGATAAAAAAACTCTGCTCTGATCTCAGGGAGATGGTTTGTAAACTCCCCTCTTCCTAAAGCTGTTCTGAAAACTCACATTACTAGACTCCGAGTGGTAAACAGCTTATGAATTTGCTGAACCTGGGGAAAGGTAGCTTTAAATGAATTCTGCTACTCCCACTCTCTCGAGGTAGAACTTCAGTTTCTAGATGCCTTGGAGCAACTAAGAAAAAGGTAATTACATTCATGCCCTACTTAACCATTTCTCAGCCTCCTGTCCCTCCCAATCTGCCAGCCAACCAAACACATAAAGAGCAAGGGAGCATTGATAGGCTTCAGGTGGAAATATTGGCAAAACCCTCTTTGATGGGATTATTTGAAAGAGCTGAGGTAAACTCATTGACTATAAGTTTTACTGCTCCCAGTACCCTACCCTTGCATCTCAGCAACCTTCTAGCTATCTGTAGGTGTAGAATCATCTGATGTGCAGTCAGAAGGCATAGATCTTATGAAGGACATGGAAAATGAAGTGTGGAGATGAGAGTGCACTCCGAGCAATATCCAACACCAACAAAACATGCTGACAATAGCCTTGTGCCTAGAAGCTGTCTACCACCAAACCCACCTCAGGGGTCTGGGACTTGCACTGATGGACTTGCAACCTGCAGCAGTCGGCTCTTTCTTTCCTGATTGGATGGAGACATGTCCTGCACTTTTCAAGTACATGCAGGTGATAAAAAGGTGATCACATTAGGACTTTTAAGGCATATCAACTCTTCCTTTCTCAAAGTATAGATACCATATAGTCAATATTGTAGATACAATATAGTTCAAAAATGCAGATACAATCTTTTTTCTCTATGTCCATATGCAAACATTTCTATTTCAAAAAGAAATATCTGAAAAGAATACCTTTTTTTCTTAAATAAAAACTTTCCATGAGACATTAACACTCATTTTAGGTTATTAACACTAAAAATGAAATGTGTTACTTTTAAAATAAAAAGAGGTACTTCTACATTTCTATATGCTCAGACTTTCTTAAGTACTTTGCAGTGTAAGAAAACACAGACTTAGGAAGAAAGTGTGGGAAATATAATTTTCCCATATTTTTGAAACTTCCTTAATAACTGGAATTTCCCAGTGGAATAGTTAGGCTGCCTTTAGTAATTAACTTTGTAGAAGAAAACCAGCTTAACAGATTTACTGGGAAAACCATGCCAAGACCCAGGATTAGTTTGGCAAAGAGACAAGAGGGTCTCTGTGATTTTGATCAGGGAAAAGAAAAGGCAGTGAGTGCTGTCTATAAATCAGGATGACTGAATATCTAAAGAATAGAATGGACAATGAATTTAGTGTTCCATGAGCTGGACCACTTTTTTTCCTGCCACCAAATTTCACACCACACATCATTGATTGAAAAATACAGATGACAGTGCTGGAAGTGACTGGTAGTGGGAAGGACGAGACTGCTGAAGTTTGGATTAGTTCAGTTAGCACAGGATTTAAATAAATCTCTTACTGCTTAATTTACCAAAGAAGAACTGTTCAAAAGAAACTGGTCAGAACTGAAAAGAAGAAAATAAAAGAGAAGACACCATTGCAGGTACAACCGTAAGCCAGACACCTTCTTCCAAACCATTTGATGACTGACCTAGTCTCATATGATTACCTGGATACTATGGCAGCTACTTAAGTTGGAATGGGTCTAAGGTGATTGCCACAGGGTACTCCACAGATGAAGAATAAGAGTGATATAAAATTAAATAATAAACATTTCTTCATATAGTTTGAATTGTACCTGCAGAATTGCCTGCTTTAGGGGAATATAGAGTCAAAAGTGAAGGCTGGATGAGAGAATGAAAGAAGTATTTTATTACCACTAACAAAATGTGTCATCCAGTATGATTAAAAAAAAAAAAAAAAGAGAGAGAGATATAATAAAATCTCATGGTTCAGTAGGAAAGTTCCCTGTGGAATTTGGGAATAATTCTTCTGCCATGCTCCGTTATTATGCTATTGGTTAGATACATCATATGTCTCCCTTCAACACTTCTGAAATACTAGCTCCTAGATGCAAGGAAAGACAAGTTATTAGTAATATTTAAAGTATTTGCTGCACTGCAAAGGCACATCAAAGTAGAAAGGCAGCAAGTTCCTGATTCCTCTTCCATCTGAAATCAGGAAGAATTGACTTGTGACTTGGAATCAAAACTGAGCAGATTTATTGGATATCATTTAAAGATAAGGGTAGGAATCAGAAAAGTTACCTAATCCCTTATTGGAGTGTTATACAATCAGGAATGCAAAAGTGAGCATGACTGCATTAATCGTATCAGCTTCAAAAGGTTCTCTGAAGACTCATACTGGATTTGATAGAAAGAATTGCAGCCCTTTCCTGACAGCGTGTGAGTCTCTGAGCTGCCAAAGTGCTCCTTGCACTTCAGAAGAAACTCTCCATATGCAGAACACTGCAGGGAACCTATCCTCATAAAGTTTTACGAGGAATTAGGGGTTTTTAATGGCAAAAAGCATTCCCTGACAACAGAAAATGGACAGCTGTGGCAAGCAGCTTCCTCAATTCTGTAGGGAATGACTGTTTTAAACAGTTCAGAGAGGGATTCCTTTTCTTTAAGCCTTCATTCACTTGCATATATTTCATTCTACACCAAAAAACCCAAGGTTTTTTGTGTAATGTCTGTAAAGAACAGCTGCATGTATAGGAATTTGCATTAGAAGCTTTTGAGTATTTAAAGCCATCTATAGAACATTCTAAGTATATGTAGGGCATCAACAGTACAAATCCCCAAGGGCCAGGACTAATAATTCTACAGGTTTGACAGCATTGTGCTGCTAGTTTTCCAACATGATTTTAGGGGTATGATATTCTGGTAGTGCAAAGAACTCAAATGAAAAATCTAATAAGAACTCAAATAAAAGTATAATATAAGAGCTGTTAAAGAAACCAGAGGCTAAGCTTATTTCAGGCCTTTCCTTGTGGGAATGAGTAGATACAAACAGCACTGAGAGATTCAGATTTTGAGAGAACCTGAAAATGATGAGATATAAAATGTGATATTCCTGTGTTCCTGTGTTAAAAAGAGTATATTATATTTCATGAAGGTGCATATAGCTCATAAGCACTATAGTCATTAATACTGTATCTGCTCAGTTGCATGTAGGCTTGAGGAAAACAATGGTTATCCCACGGTGTTCACAACCTGCTGTTATGTGGGGGACCTAGTTTTCCTAAGGAATCATGAGGGAAGTCCATGAATGGAGGTCCTAAATGTATGTTTTTATTCTATAGTTTAAAAGCAATACACTTCATTGATAAACAGTTAAAAGAGGCTGCTGTTTATGGAAGTGTGTTTTAAGTTGCTTTCACAGACCTAATAAGAAGGTGGGTACCTGAGCTGTAACACAGTAAAGTTAGTATCTATTTTTATATTGCTATTACATGATTTCTGTTTAAATTTAGTTGTTGTTTCCCCTCCTACATTTGCTTCCCCCTGTTGCTCATTCTACTAGGTAATTCATTGCTCATGTAAAATTAATACTCAAGGAAATTCCTATTGGGTTCTAAAAGGAGTTTCTCCGGAGAGAAGGATCCAGCACTTGAGGAGTGTGCATAACTATCTGTTTTTATTACTCTGTTCTGCTTTATTCTTTCCACAGCAAATAAGTAGGATTAAGGGAGCATATCCTGAATGATGGATGATAATTCTGAGCACTGCAACTAAATCTTTTGACTGCATGGCTTACAAGTACTTATTATCCTCATCAGCTTCCCTCATATCAATACTCCCACGTTGTTATGCCTAACACACTGAGACAGTCTACAGCAGTCAAGGGCCAGCTTAAAAAAAAACCAAAACCACAACAAAACAAAAAAGAAAACAAACCAATTAGCTCAAACTTAATTCTGATACTTGTTCTGAAAATTGGAAATTATTAAGAAACATGGAGGAAAGAAGTACACACACTACTCATCTCGTCACTATTAGGGATCATTCACCCATTCTTTGCTTTGCTATAACAGCTTCTTTGTGTTTTAGACATACTGGCATTATAATATCCTATCTATTATTATTCTATTCCAATTAATTTCTTCATAGTGTGTTCACATTAGGTGCTTGGATACATGATTACACTATTTTATTTATCTTTGCCGTGGGATAGTTAGCACAGACAGATACAAAGGTAAATCAGGTAATTGCAAAACAACTTCTGTTGGAAGTAGAACTTCAAAAGATCATGAAAAAGTTTGAAAATTTACCCACAGAGTCATAAAGTAATTATTCTCTATGTGTATTTGGAAAATTTGGTTTCTTCTCTGAATATAGGGAACAAGTTGTCAACTAGATAGATTTATCATTTTGGACCCATTAAAGGAACACTCCTCTGTTAGGAAAAAGAAGGTGGACACAAGAATTCTGGCATAGGCCAGTCTACTATTCTGGTCACTGAACTGCGTAATTCTTTGACCAAAAAGGATTTAGATTTTCTTTTTACACTGAAAGGGGATCTCCAACAGATTTTAACTCTTTTTCCAGTAATTTCTGTATTTTTTAGAGATTTTAATAAACAACAAAAATATGTTGTTTTGGAAAATTCAGCAAGAAAAAGAAGTACGATCTCATTTGAATTATTTTTTAATGGAAGTTGATAAGGCTCTGAAATTTCAGAGCATTGCTTTAAAGTTTACCATGTGAGTTACTACAGATACTAACCTTCTTATTCTGCCAAACATCTGTGCATGACCTAAAAATCTTCCAAAATCTATGTGGAACATGTGTCCAGTTTTTGTCAGCATTATGTTGTCACTGTGTCGATCACAGACTCCCAGGATGAAGGTAACAACACACCAGCCAGCGCAGGAATAAAAGAAATTCCTTATTGCCTAGTCAGTAAAAGGAAAGCATTTACATGAAATACACAGATCTGTGTTGGTTTGTGATGCTAATAAAAAAACCACCACCAACAAGAAGTAATTCCACAAATGCTTTGCTTGTTGCCAAAATTTTAACAGAGAGGTGTTTGTAAGAATGGTACTCAAATAAATCATAAACACTATGCAAGCACAACTCTATGCATAAGGTTTTCACCTTGTGTTTTACAGATTCTGGGAAGTCTGTGGAAAACTTTAAGGTGAAAGGTGCATAAGAAAAACAAGCTTCTTGGCAGGAAGCTGACATTTTCTGTTCACTGTTCTGCATGCATATTATAAAAGCAATTGTTACAAAATCAGATGAAACTCTGCAAACTTAACTGTTTACTTCATAAACATAGCAGGTTATTTTATACCCACTGTCATTTTCTGTATCTATATGAATCTTTTTCTCTCCAGAACTCAGTTGCCTTCTAATTAATCAAGTCTCACAATATTCCAGCCCAAAACCCTGAACCCTATTTGACAGAATTGCACTGAAATAAAGAAAGGCTATATAGTTTGCTGCTGACAGCATCTGTGAACCTGAACAGACTATGGGATCAAGCCTAGTGGCATGCAGAGAGGCCCAAAACCCAGCCTGGCAGTGGTATTTCATATCACTTATCTCTCTGATGCTCTTTTCCATGGTGAAAATTAGCACTTTCATGTTTGTCTGCTCCATGTAGCCAGACTGGCTTGCTCAGCTCTATCTCATTAATATCTTTTCAATATCACATTGTGGCACCACACTTTACCAAAAGGGTGCCCAGGGCAGATACAGGAAAATGTACATAATATGTACCTGCTCACCAGACTCTCACAGGTGGATTCCAAGTTTTCTGCTAATTTCAGTGGGAAGTGTTCAACAACTGTGACTTCTTCCAGTAGAAGAAGCTACTCAACCTCTTTCATAATACACATTCAGTGCTCTCTTTCAGGGGAGAGTGACTCCTGATGCAAATCATGATCACTGTTTTACTCCAAAGTATAAGGAATAGCTTTTGTCTTTTTTTAATCCTACCTACTACAGTTTAAGAACTGAAAATGCAATTCAAATATATTAATGTCCCATGAATATTAATCACAATGTATATACAACATAATATAGAACCCTAAACCATCCTAATCTAGATCTTTATGTTTTTGGACAAAACTTGACCAGTTATTTAGGCATACAGCAATTCCCTGCAGATTAAGGATGACACCTGCAATGGCTGATAGGGATGACAGCACTGTGCAAGACTTAGGCCACAGCACAAGAGCTGGCTGAATTTTTTTGTCTAACTGTGCTACTTACTCCCTTTGATGACCTTGGATAAAATACTTGAGCTTTCTGTGATTTTGTTTACCCAAGTGTAAAATGAAGACACTAAAGCTTGTTCTGCATCAGTTTTGTGAGCACTTTGGATATAGTACTGTATGAGTAAAAAATTATTAAGGAATAAAAGAAGAAAAATGTTCATTCACTAGATAGTACAAAGTGAATGCATAGTAGCAATTTTATGCATACTCTATGCAATTAGATCTGACTCATTTTATGTGCTTCAAAAATTGAAAGAAAATGGGTAGAAATTGGGTTTAGAATATGTCCCATTAATGGCACTTTTTGTAAACAGCAGCAGCAGCAAGAAATTGAGTTTTCAATCAATAATTAATAGTATTTCACTTTTGTTTTGCAATGTTGCCTGCATTTCTACCATAACACTGTAAACATACAAACTTGGAAAAAATATTCTGCAGAGATTGTTCCTGTTGAACTGAATCAAAGGATACAGTAGGAATTCAAGTGCTCTTAGTCAAAATGTGGATAAACAAATCCTATGAAATAATTACACAAATAGCAACGTTTATCAAATGTATTTATACTCTACATGTACTAAGAAATTGCTATAAAAACACTTCATTTTCAGAGGGGTAAACACTCAAAGCAGTCCTTTGAATTTAAAATTTTGGCTACTAATTTACCTTTGGCAGAGAAAAATGCTCTAAAAATCATCCCAGCATCAGAAACATTAAAAGATTTTTCATGGGCTTCAGAACTTGCTCAGCCAACAAGGAATTAATAGAGTTCCTTGGAAAACCTTTGCTTATATAAATAGCATTTCCAATTTTTTGGCTGATGCATAACATCTAGTTTCATAAAATCAGATGCATTGCATGGGATCCCATGACAACATGACTTGGTAGTTTTGATAAAACAGCTTTCTAAACCTGGAAATCCACCAAAACTTTGCAGGGTTGATGTAAAATAAAGTATTTAGAGAGTTGAAATAAAAAATAAAAGTTTCTGAGTTCAAGACTTAATTTCTACTTCAAGTTCTCTTCATTTTACTACTAAATTCCAAAAAATCTCTATGACACATTTTTATAGAACATATAATACACCTGACATAGAGCAATGTTTCCTTAGAAAGAGAGTGGCACTTGAGTTAATTCCCTGGCCTCTATGCATGTGACTTGTTTGTCTCGTGTCTGAGCCACTTGTTTTTGCTGCCTGCTGTAATTTGGTTTCTTTTTTCCCATGGTATAACATGAAGTGTGTAATAAGCTTCATTATGATGTTACCTCTTGGTGACTTGATTCCAGAGGATGGTGATGATGGAATCATTTTTTAATAGTGTTTTCGTTCAATGGTCCTATTAGTCCAGACTCCCTGTGGATCTTCGCTAATGTAGTAGCATCTGGCACCATCTGCACCAAGCCTAATCAGATAGAAAAGAGATTGCATGAAAAATCTTCAACTTTAAAAAGATACAAAGACCATCAATTCATCATGCCTGTTGTTGGATCACTCCATGAAGAAAAAAAACCCCAAAACAAACACCATAATTAGAAGTTTATAAATAAAGAATGCAATAGAAAATAAAGATCAGTATTGTTTTCTTCTTGCTCTTTGGAAATGAAAAATAAAGGACACATAGTAAAAAGTGACAGTTCTGTGAGTGAGAAATAAAACCATCAGCAATAATCCTGAGGATATAACTGCTTCAAGGTACCAACAAGGTCAACAATTTAATAAGATTCAAAGAGGGTAGAATATGTACAAAACAAAAAAAATTATAAAAAATTTAAATAATATATTTACTAATAAATACAAATTTACTTCTTATGTGCTTATTGTCTAGAAAGCTACACAAATTTTTCTGCAGTACTGATGATGCTGATTACAGCTCGGAGAAAGAATACTACATAGTGCAGAAATTAGTCTGATCCAGTATGTCATAAACTGGGACTCTGCAGTGCAGAGAGAAGCCAAGCATTTTGCAATGCTTCATTTCAATTCTCTGTCTTTACTGCATGCACTTAATTTCATTTTTGGAACTGAGATCTGACTTACCAGCCTTCTGTCCTTCATCCTTCAGCTCTGCACTACAGGAAGGACTTTGTTTAACAATTTCACTGGGTGAGAGGCTCCTCTCCTATGCCCTGTCTGGAAAGTAGCATTCTACTACCATTTTATTTGCTTTTCACATTTCTGTGAAAACTGATTTCTGTGTTGCCATGACCATGAAATTATTATGTCCTATTCCCTCGTGGGGAAAAGGTGGCCCATGTAGTAAGTCATTAGCCTAGGACCTGGAAAACCTGTGTACACAAGTGTCCTGCATGACCACAGGCATATCACCTGACCCTTTTATCCTTAATCACTAAGTGTAAATCAATTATATTAGCACTTCTGTAACTCCTAGGGAAAGATATCTGGAAAAAACTGAGACCCTCAAAGATTTTCTGCTGCAATGATGCTGAAAGGGAGAGACTGTCAGGTAGAGAACATTATTTGGAGACAATCCCTGTATCTTTCTTGGCAAAAATCAATTTGTTGGTATATGAAAGAGTCTATATATAATATTATGTTCAGAAATAGTATTCTTGTATTGTTTGCCTTTGAAGCAGAAGCTTTCAAGCTTTCACTTCCATGTCTACAAAGAAGGGAGGAGTCTTTTTCAGGTCACCATAACCACCTGTCATGTGCCTGAACTCATATATATTTTCTCTTAGTTCCCTCAGATCACTCATCCTCTCTCATTTTCACTTTGTGGCTCAAAAAGCAACGATTTTTCTTTTAATTTTTCTCTTTTAATAGCTTCTGTACAGCAGGTAATCTGGATACATCACTCTTCTATTTGAGCAAGGATTATTTCCAGTGAAAGGTTTGGTCAGTGAAAAATAGCAAGCTTACTGCTGTCAGCAGATTTCTTTAGCAGCAACTGCTATCCCTGCTACAGCTCTGCTATAACAACCATAAAAGAGAGAAGTAAAGCTTTCAGATGAGTCAGGCCTGTCCTAAGCAACCTAAATCTCAAGAGCAATATTTCAAAATCAGCAGTGCAAATCGGTCATCACCTGTCTAGAGGTACTTTCTGTAGCCATGTGCATTTAGGCTCATTTCAGCATCTATGTGGAACCACACTGGATTAAAACTTCAGCAGCTATGGCCAATTTTCTCCAAAGCACACTTTTTGATACGTGAAGTTATTCTTAACAATCTGTTGCAAGCTGATGGTGTTGAAACTTTTGGAAAATTCTAACCTAAGTTGCTACAAAATCCAATGAATTTGGTTGTACTTCTGGAGAGGCAGAATAAATAAATGAAAGTCAACATTCAGGAGTAGACAAGTATACAATTAAGGGCTCAAGAAACTGAAAATCCGAGTGTTGGGTTTTGTTGTTGTTTTTTTTTTAAATTTTATTTATTTATTTTATTTCAGTGGTAATATAGGTAAGACATCAAGGGAAATAAAAGTTAAAAGGATTATTTTTGTATACTGCTGTTTACATGATATATGAATAATGTAATACAGGTTCCCCTTATAATCTAAAACTGACCTTGCCCTTTTCCTGTAGATAAACACCTATAAACGATCATTTGCATATCCAGTCCCTCTTGGAGCCAGATGCTGTCCATCACTCAAATAATTTGCAGAACCAACATGTCTTGACGTAGATCATCACCTATCTGTGAAAATTACACATAAAATTCAGTTTTCTCTATCAATACAAGACAGAAATGTCCTATTTAATTTAGACTTTTTTGCCCACCAAAATAGCTATATTCATTTACAATAAATGTTTTTCTTTGAAGTTGCTACTTATCTCTCTGTGTCAGAAACAGACAGAGTGGATGGCACACATGGGCAGGAACAGTTCTGGCAGCCACTGAGATGGTAAAAAAATGCTCCCCTATTAACAGTGGCCTTTCTGCTTATTATTCCTATGCAATTAGTAGAGTCTGAAAACTTAATCCGGGGTAGGATCCTAATTTAGCTACATTTTAAAGTCTACCTAATGCTAGATCCCTTTTTACAAATGGCAGTGTTTGCCTGATGTTAAGCTTCACAACTTGGTACTTGCAGCAGGCTGAAGAGGAATTTTATAGTAAATTTACATTTTATCCTTTACAGGATTCATATACAGTTTCAACAGGGATGTAGTGATGTCCCCTCTCCCCATGGAGCTGGTCAAACAATAATCTCAGTGAAATGGGGCTTTAATTGTAGCCACAAGAATTAATGAAGAGATTATTTTCTACCATGGCTGAGTAAATGGCCAGTGAAAACAACACTCCTGATTTTTTGTTTCCCCATTCCATTCTATGTAAAATATATGACTTTTGCTAGTATTTTAAGTGCTTTGTTCTTTCATTTCATTCTTTTTGTATAAACACTCCAATCTGCAGACATTTATGGACATGAAATAAGTACTTGAAAAGACATAAACTCATCTTAAACCCCAAAATATCTGAATCTATTTTTCTTTCATTTAAATGTAATGCTGTGTCCAAGTAACTCTTCTTAGCACCCCAAACTACAAAAAAATCTTATCTCTGCTTACCTTTCCTCAAATATACACTCAGTAGACAATTTAGTACAATATCAGTGCTTATAATTTTATGCATGCTTCATCTGTCATGAATAAGCAATGGAACTATACTACAGGTAAAAGATACTTTAACATAATGGTTTGCTGACAAGAAAAGGTGATTCTTAGATTAAATAGCATAAGTTTTTCTAAATGTTTGGAAAAACTTAAAAATTGCTGTCTCCCCTTAACAGGCCTGGAGACCATACTTCTATTTCTGAGAATCACAGCTGCTCTAAAGGTGAATTTAAATCAAGTCCACATGGAAATCTTTTTCATTTGTTTATTTGTTTGTTTGTTTGTTTTAATCTATTTTTATCAATTTTTAAGACTTCTATTTTGGGAAATGATTCTGCGAAAGATCTAGGAATAATACCACTGGCAAGACTGACCATTTTGTATCCATCAGCATTTTATACACTTGTGTTCTGCCCTAAAACCAGCATCCACTGTTAGGGAAGATTTTGCTCATCTAAAAGAGAATTAACTTTCAAATGCACATATTGCCTTTTTGTGGATGGACTGTTCTGAACTTTGAGGCTTTTCTAGGTGACAACTAGAAAATAAATCAGAGTTTATTTTTGGAGAGTTTATTTTCAGAGTCAGTTCCTCCCAGAAACTCCAAAGAGACAGAGCTCCTCTGCTGTCTCCTCCACCTCTGTCCTCCTCAGCCCATTCCTCCATGCTGGCTGCTAGGGGCAGAGTTAGTTCTGTAAGGTGAATGCAGCCTCTCACACTCCAGTATTTTGAGGTTTTAGAAACATGGCCAAAGCTAGTGGCCTCAGTCATTCTGAACTATCTCTTCTCTGATATTTGCCCTCTGACTTCAGTGTAATAAATAAACTAGCTTTAAAATATAAACTTTATATTTTAGTCTGGTTATCTCCACTAAGAAAAAAAATTTGCAAGAATTTCTTTGATTCTGTACTGATCAAAAAGGTGATACTTCAGCCTCACCATATTCCATTAAAAGTTCTACTGCCAAAAAAAATAGGAATATGTGAGCAGCAAAGCCAAATCAGCTGTTGTCAGGCTCAAGGTTTAAAACATAAATTAGGTGAATTTTGCATATCAAAGAACCTGAGGATTAGAGGAAGAACATACCTTAAAAATAACATTGATGTTTCCGCTTGGAGCATTTGCATTGATGAAGGAGATTTTTAATGGAAAAGCATTGGACGTCAAATATGAACGTGACTTCAGGAGAAAAAAAGGTGAGACAGAAGAACAACAATGTCACATACATAGAAAATATAGCCTAAACAACACCTCTGACAAAGATACCATCTTTAAATAATGTTCAGTAGCACTGATAACAAAAATAAATAATTCTTGATAATACTGATTATTTAACTGTGTCTGAAAAATAAAACATTTTCCCCCAGACAATCTGTTTCATATAAATATCATATTATATGAAAAGATAATATTTTCTGTACTAATTGTTTTTCATTTTCACCCAAGCCTACTAAGAGTAAGTTTTGGCTGAAACCAAGTGGACAAAGTATGTAAGACTGATCTAGTGAGAATCATTAAAGCATTGAAAAGCCTTTTGTCTTATTATTTCCTGAAAAAGTACCCCTGCCCAATCAGACAATCTTCATGGAAGCAAAGAACCTGCCAATTTCTTTGGTGACCTCACTCCGGCTGACAATACAGGAAATTCTGAAAATCATGACCTGTTCTATGTGGAATTCATCTTAATTAAATATAAACTCTGACTTCTCATGCCCTACAGCTCCTTCCACCTGAAGACCTCAAAGGGCTTCAGAAAGCATTAATGAGCCAAGCACTGCAAATCCTGTGTGAGTTAGGGAGGTATTACAATCCTCATTAAAAAAAGGGGGGGTGGGGTGAAAACCCACTGAAAACCGAACAAAGACAATGGACAATTAATGGTCTGGTTTCTAGAAATAATGAGTGCCCCACAAGAGCTACTGCTGTCCTTACAGAGTGGAGTGTAATGGAGGCTAATTTGAACAAAAACACTACCAGACACAGCTGCCTCCTGCTTTTCATCTAAACACCTCAAAGCATGGCACAAGCATGCAAATATTGGCTTAGCCCCATCAAACCTCTGCAACATGCAATAGCCATTATCAAGGATGGAATCCAAACCCCCTGAGGAATTTTGCCAATTGAAATGTCTCAGTAAGAGCTTGAAAGGTTACTGTGAGATAATGCATCACCGGTAGAGCTGGGAGAAGTACTTGCTACTGGTAAAATCAATAGATGACACCAAAATGAATTAAATTTAGGTAATTATAAGCACTTAAAAGTTCTAATTTGCATGATTATACTGACGTACAGCTCAATCAAGAAGCTGGGTATATTTATAGAAAGATAATAGCCTATAACGATATAAGAGAAATGAAAAAAAAATCTCTCTTCAGATACTTCCATTTAAACATTTTTGTATCTGTCCAGCCAAGCTGGTGCAGTATAAATAGCTCTACTTTATGGTGAGATACCTTCCCTTTAGTCATTTCCAAAAAGCCTGAAAGCAGGGAGAAGCAGCAGGCTTCAAATTTTTCTGACTTATATCATACACAATCGGCCCAAGTCTGTGGGGTGCTGGAAGACCTCAGTTCTCAGCCAGATCAAGGCTGTATAGCAATTACTTGGAGAAACACAGGTCGAAGACAGCTGAAGGGATCAGCACCTCTGAGAATCAGGTCCGCTATGGATAATGAGCCAAAGAACAAAAATAGAGCACAAATTGCTGTAATTAGGCAGATATATCTGGTAATATATATGGGTGTTCAGGTTTGTTTTTTTCTTGATGCTGGATACATTTTTCTTCTCCAGAGATGGAAGAGCTTATTCCTGGCTTAATGTTTATGAACACATATCTGACCAAAGAATAACTGAAACTTAGTACTATGTTCAAAGTAAAGTCACGTAACACTAAAGATCACTGTTGTTTTCTTTATGCCTAAATCATTTTTAATAGGGTTTACAGACACAGGTAAGTAAGCATAAATATTTAATGTTTTAGTAATTCTGAGCAAGTCTCAGCTCAGCAAACAGACAACATGTTCTACACCTTTAACTGCTCCCATAAGTGACAGGGGGGAGTTTTAGATAAGAAAAAACCTGACACCAAGAGCTACCTGGGCAGGTATGATAGTAACCAGTCTCAGCTTCAGGGAAGCCATGTGTCCTTGCCAATCCCAACTTCACAGGCAGCTGAGCTGGGAATGGGCTGCTTAGAGTTTGAAATGTCTGGTGCCATTGCTGTGTAATGTGTGACATACATGCAGCACCCACCCAACCAGCCCCTTCACCTCTGCTTTAAATCCCCCAGTTTAAAGCGGATTAGCCTGATGTCAGTTTACGAAATAATTTACGCTTAATATCAGTAAGATATTCTAGATATTCATTTCCTTTCCCCCTTATAGTTAAAAAAAAAGCAACTGAAAATGCAATCCATTACACAAGGTAGACTTACATCTGCCTCTATGCCTTGGACAACAAGTGCAGGATTCAAGGGAATCCGACAAAACTTTACCTCCTGGAAGAACTGCTTAAGTCTGTCAAGTTCCACTTTTAACACCTCCTGCAACATGAGACATTATGGCAACACAAAAGAACACAACAGTAGCTTTAGAGCTCTTCACTGTTTTTCTGTATTTTAAGCAAGGAGTACAATTTCCAGAGCCAGTAGCATCCCTGTGACCTTATAACAGCTAATGAGGTCACACTGATGGGCCGCTCTTAAAAATAAGGACTGTGATTTTACTCCACATTCATGCTTTCTCAGCCTAGATGCTCTACCAGCTCAAGACATCCTGCAGGTTTAGATGGAGAGAGACTCTTTACAAGGGCATGTTGTGACAGGACAAGGGGGAATGGCTTCAGTGTGAAAGACGGTAGATTTAGATTGGAAGTAGAAAAAATTCTTTACTGTGAAGGTGGAGAGGCACTGGAACAGACTGCCTGGAGAAGCTGTGGATGCCCCATCCCTGGGAGACCAGGTTGGATGGGGCTTTGAGCAATCTAGTCTAGTGAAAGGTGTCCCTGCCCATGGCATGGAGGTTGGAACTGGGTGATCTTTAAGGTCCCTTCTAAGTCAAACCATTCTGTGATTCTGTGATTCAATACTCTTCATTAGGGGCTGATTAGCCTTGTATTGCTCTGCTGCATCTCATGGGCTTTTTTTGCCTTGCCTGACAACTTCATGATTTGTTGCTTGTTGCCTCAGCACTGTGATCTCTCTTGTCCAACTCTAAGTGTGTTAACTGTGAGGTTTGGGAATTCCTTAATATCACAGTAACTGCAGCCTTGTGATTAAACTCTAAAATCTGAATTATGCATCAGTAATGTATAATTTAGTACTACGATTTCGTTTTCTTTACATGTATTTTCCTTTTGCAAATATTTTTGTCTTTTTACTTCCATATTTGCTTTGCTGCTCTCAGTCGCAACACAGAGTTCTCTGACAAATCCTTTGAAAATCTTTGAATCCTTAACAAGGCAAAAAGATTCATGATATCTTTCATGACAACCAGCAGGGGGAAGTATATTTTTATTTGCCTTTCTACTCTGCCTTGCTGAGATTTCAGCAAGAAGCAGTTTTACACATCAGGTAAGTAACAACAGCTGTCTTGGAAAATTAAGAGTTTTTAACTGAAAATGGACTTATGCAATATAAAAGTTGCACTTGCTGGAGAAGACACCTGCAAATTTCTATGAATTTATCCTTGCAGAAATGCATTCAATATTCCTTGCTTGTATTTGAGATATTAAGTACATTTCTACTCCAGTTGTCTGCTGTCAGGGACAAGTCTGAGCAAAGCTTTCAAGAAATACTGCAGCTCTACAGGAATCAAATATTTTGGAATGAGGTGCAGAATGTGAGCATTCACCTCAGCAAAGTGTTAGTCTGTTTTGTTGCCATTACTTCTGGTCACCTCTAAGTCCAATTGAGAAACTGAGGAATTTAAGTGGCTTAAAAGATCTGCTAACCTCAACAGTAATAGTGATGAGAGTTGTCCCATTAAATATCCATGTTTCACTTGTTTTCAGAGCAGCAAAAGTTTTATGAAGTTTAGTCATATTTTGTTGAGTTATATAAAGGGCATTAAAGGAAACAGGTGTCACCTTAGAAAAAATAAAGTTACCTGAAGAAACTTAGATGGAAGGGGCACTATTTTTGAACAAACCATTCTTTTTGGGTCACTAGCAACTTTCACTTTTGTGGCAATGTCTTCCAGAATTCTGATGAGTTTTTCTTCCTTAGAAAACTCATTGTTCAGGGTTTGTCCAGCACAGAATTGGAGAGCAGCCGGTAGTTTCTTATACCAGATTTTGAAATGAACTTCATTCTGTGCGTTCTTCAACAGCCTGAAGGAAGGAGGGGAAAAAACATTTGTGTATCAAAAAAGGATTTTTATTTTATATCACTTCTAGCAGGAACAATAAGTGGACTCCAGACTAATCTGTATTTGGTGACTTTGGGCAGCAGAGAATTAAAAAAAATGTTTATTTGTAGGCAGTTCTCAAGTCCCATTTTAGAACTAATGAGATTCAAAGGATGCTGAATAAATAGGAACCTGCCATTTCTCATTTTCATACATAGTGCAGTGCCTGTATTTCTTATTTCTGCAAGAAAAGTTTACAAAGTGAAAAGAAGTTGTATTTTTGAAGTTTGGTCTTAAGTATATATCTCTAAATATTTTGAGGAACTAGATGTTTTTAATTGCCTTAAAACATTGCTGCTGTAGCAAGCTGTGCACGTCTCCTGCCAGGGGAATGAAGACAAGGCTGATGGAAGAGGCCATAGCACACAAACTGCTGGATTTATGAAGGCCTGGGGGACAGCTCTCTGGGTGTGTGAAAGGACACCAGTGGCACTCTCAGTGTGTGTTTATCTCCCATGGGCCACGCAGTGTCAAAGGAGTTCTCCATGTGCCCACACCCACCACCACCGAGAGAAGGCAGGGGCATCCCCAAGTTGTTTTCGATTCTGAAAAAGACCAACAGCTCCAGCTTTCTGCAAAGCCAGCATAACTGTGCAAAACACGGGGAAGCACCAGGAGGGTTTATGAGGGTATATAAAACCACTGCACTTCATGTTCTGTGGGCTTCTTTCTGCCGACTGCTACCTGAAAGACCAAGATACCAGCAAAAGCAACCACCAAGTTTGTCAGAGACTTATGAGTGGTGACTATAAACTCTTTTCCTTTTCTTTTTTTTCCTTTTCTCTTCTTTTCTTTGTCTTTTCTTTTCTTTTCTTTCTTCCTTTCTTTCTCTCTTTCTCTGTCTCTTTGTCTCTCTCTCTCTCTCTTTCTCCCTCTCTTTCTGTCTGTCTGTCTGTCTCTCTCTTTTTCTCTCTGTCTCTCTTTCTCTCTCTTTCTCTTTTTCTCTCAACCCTTATTCTCTTCCTCTCCATTCCCTTCCCCCTTTTTGCTCCGTGATATCATTCTGCTTTTATAGACAAATGCTTACAAACCAGTTTTTCCTTTCAACCAAATTGTTCTAAAAATATATCATATCTAAATATGTCTATAGATATATATATAGTGATATATAGATATAAATGTAAGCACTGATTCTCTAGTATCAATTTACTTTAAGTCACCATAAGGGATTTATTACCAAAACCCAAAAGTTACTTCTGCCTTGCAGGGCAGGTCATAACAAATTTATCATTTTTTTCTCCTGCCAGTACAGTTACACAAGCAAGCACATCTTTCAGCTGGGAGGTGCACTTAAAGACTGTTTTAGTCTCAGATGTATCAGCAGTTCAGAAACTTTCACTATTTTAAGCTGAGGAGACATTTCTGAAACTTGCTATATGGCTAAAAAGAGTGAAATGAGCCCATTTTGTTCCTTTATTCGCTGGTAAGTGTGGGTCCAAAGAAAAAACTCAGCTTTTAGTTCTACTGAAGCCTGTAAAAGCTTTGGAACTGGAGTTACCGCCAACATAAAAGTCAGAAATAAAACCAAAACATACTTCTTAAAATCATATTCACCATGCAGCCATCTCTTATTACACATTTATTTGGGTCAGGAAAACTGTGGAGTTGAGAGAGTTTTTTTAGTTAATCAAATTGATCCCTGGGAAATTTTTTCCTTATGTGGGCCGGAGGTTTTGTACAGTGCTTGATTTCTTTTTGTAAGTGTAGACGGAACCACCAGCTCTGTATTGCTACTAACACCCTGCCCATCACCTGGGATTTCCCTTTGCCTGAAGGACTGATAAACTGCTCTTTGCTTTTGTATGAACTCCCCCTTGCCCCACAACTTCATCCTTAAGAACACGTAAAACCTCAAACTCCTTAGAGATGTCTGAATCTCACTGCAGTTTCCCTTACCTGATGAGGCTACTCAAACCTAACAAATAATGCTAGTTTTCACAAGACAGAAAATCAGAGAAGCTGTTGACTTTCAAGGCACATCACACAAGAATATGCCACATAACAAAAAGCAAGATATGATATAAAGCACTGATATTTAAGGGCAAAAAACATAATTCCTATGGACACTTCAACTCCTTCAAATCATATATAAGGCATTACAATATTGCTACTGCTGCACATGCCTCTTTTAGTGATGAAGAATTCTTGTAATCTTTTATAAGGCAATGACTCTTCTAGGTCCTCTTTTCCTATGTAATTCAATGCAGAACAATATCACCTACTGGTTTCTGAAAAGCCTTTCCAGCTATACAAAACCTCTGAACACCTAAGCATTTGAAAATCTTAAAAAGAATGTGTGGTGTTTCCATCAGAAATGCCTAGACATGAAAGGGAAACAGTATGGGAAGTTTATCATCAGCACTCACTGAAGGAGTCTGAAATGACATTTTTTCTGTAGACTAGTAAAAACAAATAATTACTTTTTGGATCAGAAAGAAATACAAGTTGTCATTGCAATGCCTGTTGGAAGGCAAACTCCAGCACACAGAGGTAGTTTTATTCTTATCCTGAACCCTTCACAAACTGAAGAAGCCTGAGAGGACATGCAGTGAATATATGGCAGTAGATAAACAAATTCTTTCATATTTCAATTAAACTACATCCAAGATTCCACAGGATGGGATTCATTTGCTTAAATGAAGATAGCCCATGCCATTTTAGATATTCTAGGATATCCTATGTGGCTTCCAGCTGCTGTCGTGGAAGGCCATGAGTTCACTAGAGGCAATATCTCATGTATGCCCCTCCCACGCAGATGTCTCAGATTTCCTGTGCTGCCTAAAATAGCCAATGTTTAGGGCACTGAATCACACTCTGCAGTGGCCTTTTAGCTCAGATGTAGGCAAACAAGGAGATTTAAAACAAAAACATACTCTGTCCACTTCAGCGGCAAGTCAGGAAGAGGCCTGAAGATTATTTTTTAAAAAAAGCATCACTGGGCACAGTCCAAACCGTCACATAGGCAGGAACTTTAGTCTACCAAAGCAAAACTCAGCCCAGTCTCAGTCCAGCCAAACAGCTTGTATTTCTCTTGGCACACAGGCAGAATGAACTTGTTCAGTTTTGCCCTGAAAAGACAAGTGCACTTAAGAAAAGACAACATCACTGTGATACCTATTTTGAACTGGCCGTTTTATGTTGGTGCAGAACCTTCTGTGTGCACTTAGGCTTGCACTGAAATCAGCTTCTAAGCATCTAAATCATATTTATTCACCTACTCCATTTTTAACAGTACATATTTAGGGAATCCAGAAAGGCTACTTTTTCATGCTTGAGAGGTCCCTTTAATCCTCTCAGATAGAGAACATTAAACAAGCTTTTATTTCCCTAAAATGAAAGGCTTAGGATTTCACATACAAAATGGTTTACTATTTTAAACAAAGCCACTCCTTGCATACTTAAAGGATCCATTTTTGATTATTTTTGTGGCTGACTATTCACAGGAAATAAGCTTGTATACGCACATAGGATATAAAGACTTCTTTTCAACCTAAGTTATGGGGTGGATTCAGAGAGCTTATGCATAAGGTGTACATGAGGCAGAGGACATACGTAATCTGAACCCTCTCACATGTGATTTTGGAGCCCAGTCCATGGGGAAAGTTGAGGCAGTTGTCATGATCCCACTGGTAAAATCCATTTCCATGCCAGCTGCACCCAGCACACACTCCACAGTCTGAACACAAATGTCACCTTTCTACAGTACGTGTGCTTCCCCAGCAGCCACACAAGGGGCTTAGGGCTCTACAGTGAAAACTTAATTAGTGACAGTGATACAGGAAGCACAGTTTCCTTCTGCCTGCCCACTGGAGTAGGTGTGCTTCTAAAAACCTGCAGACCTCAATTTGAAAAATGATTTGAATTAACTGGGTCTGACATTTATATTTCTTTAATAAAAGCAGTCCCAAAGAGGATACAAAGGACAGCTTTGAAAGTGATAACTAATTGTAGGATTTGCTAAAATGTTTATTCAACAAGTTAACAAATACATTGTCATAATTCTGTCTTCCCAGTTTCCTGGTGCACACATCTTCACCCTGCCAGTGTGAGAACTTGGAAGAGATAGGAAAGGCTGCAGCTTCTGAGTTTGCAGGATGGAGAAATGCTCAAGACACTAATGAAATTTTCATGTTAGAACAGGATGCCTAGCTGTGACAGAGGAAGATAAAACTGAAATGATTTAAAACTCAAGGCTGCCAGTAAAGAAGCAAAGAAAGTTGTTTTTTTCCTGACAATCTTCAGAGGATTCTGCAAGACAGAACTCAGTATAAAAGCCTGGCATAAACCCAGGCTTAGACAGAGGATCTTGCTTCTAACAGGGAGACTTCCTTTCTCTTCAGGTTTCTCAGCAAGACATAGGGAACTCAGACACTGTCCCAGGGTCACTTTTGTGAAATAGCACAGGAGGAAGCTACTTGAAATTTAGCAAGAAGGTGAACTAGACTGACTCTGCCTAGCAGCAGTCAGAGGGTCCAAGTCAGATACTGGGGTTCCCTGAAAGATGCCCCCAATTTTTGCAAGCAGCTGCTTCTCTTACTTTCTGCATGCACCTGCTCCATGCCTGCAAAGTGGCTCCAACTCCATTTTCTGACACTCACAGCAGCAGAAGTGAGTGTGTGTTTTATGGGTATAGAAACACAAGGGGGCTGGAAATATTTTTGCCACAGGCAAGAAGGGAAGGTGGGATTGAGTCAGGCTGAGTTAACTGCTGTATCAGAAAAAGAGAAACAGGGCTAAATGCAGCAGCTATAGAGAAAAGGCACATTCTGAAAATAAAAAGGAGAGAAAAAAAGGAAGGCAAAGAAAGAAATTGGATGGATCTTGGTAGCAAAACAGGTGAGCTGGCCTCATTATCTTTCTGCAATCCTGCAAGACAGGGAAGCTGACAGTATGCTCTAGTTGGATTTGGCAGACAAATGAAAGACTGAGGCAGCTCAGACAACTCTGCTGCTTGAACATCTGTTCCTTGTCTCCTTCAGAAAGGGGAGCAGGGTGAACCAGAGAGCAATGCGTGACAGGACAGGTCAGCTCACAGGTAGCCTGTTAAACCCCACTGTAACAAAACCAAACCAAACCAAAGCCAGAAAAGGCCAGAGTTTCCACTATATTATTGCAAGTTTAGCACCTGCTATGAAAGAGTGAGGCATAGTTTGACTGGGTTATTTACACCTGGTATCAGGAGTGACTCCAATTATTTTATTTATTACAGAAAAGCTGTCTATCAGCACACACACTGTGCACTCTTTGCTTACAGAGTTTTGAATTCAGAGACAGTCTATGAAAATAAGGTGCCTTAGGGTTGTAAGGTGAGTCCTGAGGTACTTCCTCTTGTCTGTCAATCTTTTGTAAACCTGACCAGGGCAGTCAATATGCTTTGTTCTGAAGTTATATTTCATGCTTGTTTTTTCTTTTGCTAAGCTGGAGGCAGGACAAGTCACAGAAGGAAAACACAATAGTGCAAAACTGCTGCTTATTATGGCAATAATTGCTTAAAAATTATTCTCCACATCCCTTGGTATCAAAGATTAGCACAAAAGCCCACTTCTCTACCTCTGCACAGTTTCCATGTCTCAGGCTGCCATCTGTCTTCATTATCCTTAGACATCCTGCAAAACTCCTAAGCTGTCCTTTGTGCTTTATTGTGCCATGGAGCTATGGCACATGCCTGAAGCATATAACTGATTTCATTTTGAACTCCTTGAAGAAAACATTTTACTGTTTGCATTTCTAAACAGGAGAATAAGTAACAGGGCTGGTTTACCAGTGGGATTGCATGTGGGTTTTGTAGCTCCCACTGCAAGTTACCCACAGACACATGGATGACAGATATAGCAGCTGAAGATTAATACCTCCATCTAGCTCGTCATGAGAGTGAGCAGGGAACTGCTGATACCACTTACAAATAACTAATAGTTGCAAATAAAATGTTTCTTAGATTTCTAATTTTATCTCCCCAGGATTACACCAAACAAGGTTTTTACTCCCCTGACAGTGGGACAGGAATAATCCCCTTTTATGCAGATACCATCATAGTATGTACTGTAAAAACACTGTACTCCAACAGCTTCTAGGTTCTAACAAGTAGCTGTCATCCTCCATCCCCTACACCTGCAACTCCCCAAACTCCTCTGCAGAGTACAGCCAAGTCTGCAGAATTTGTCTTTTCAAGTCTTTATCACTTGCCAGCTGGTCCAGTCAGGCACGGCCTCTTTAGACACAGCCAAGCTCTAAGGCAGCAGAGTGCCAAGCTAGCAGATACGACTGTGGCTTTTCTGGTCTCTTTGCCAGTGCCTAGGATGGATGACTGAACCTGCTGAAGCTCCCAGAAACACGCCTGTAGGATGGCAATCATTGCTTCAGAGAACAGAAAGGATGACTTGCACTTGTTGCAATTTAATCTCTATTACCAGCCTCCATCACAGCCTTGGACAGGAAAAATTTAATTTAACTAAGCTTGCTGAAAAGCCTTACAGTGGCTCTGTTCTCACAGTCCTTTGTTATCCAAGAGAAACATATAGGCTATCTCTGTCAACTTTCTTTCAAAAAACAGATGCAGAATAATGCCTTTGTTTTTAGACTAACTCCAAATTCTAGAAAGGTGTGATTTACATACTACAAATCAGAAAGAACACAGAAAGCAACAGCACTGTTCTGGGTAGACCTATTGGGTCATGGCAGTCAACAAAACAACAGATATAAAAACAAATGACTGAGAAGAACAAAATACCTGGCACATTGAGAACAACACAATTTCTGCAGGGGAGAATGGGGAGCAAAGTCAATTAGACAGCAGAGTTACTGTACAACAAAGATGGAAGGGACATTGTAGTTCTCCCGAGTGACTGCAGTACTGTGCATTTTCCATAACTTTAGGGAACCACAGTGAAAGATCAACAAATTGACTGGAAGGATGAAGACTGAACTTCCTTTACTCTGCCTTTCTTTGACCAAGTACAAAGCTAACAGAAAGTGAGTGATACAAGAGGGCTGGCAAAACTCTGCCCCATGTGCTGATCTTTCATCTTTCTTTCCATTCCAGAAGAAGAAGAGAGGGAAAGTTTATGTTTCTTGAGCAGACTGAGTGAAGCATGGCACAATATTTTCTCTGAATCTTTCTAACCACGTAAGTCTCCAGGATGGAAGAACAGCAGCTGTTTCGTAGCTTGCAGCACCTGTCCACTTTTGGCTCTTCACACTTCTCACATAAGAAACCTGCAGTCAGTTCCACATGCTGCCTCTCATATAACGGAGCTGCTTTTATAGGTTCATTTTTCAAAGCATTACCCTTGAATGGAAAATACCTCTACTTAACGTGTAATTTGTTTTAACATACCGTGTGATTAATTTGCTTTTGTTTTTCTGACTTCTTTTTTTCCTTATAACATAACCTAAACCAGACATCTAGCACATTGGTCTTTCTTAGACAGCAAAATATTGTTGCAGATGTATTATAAAGCATGCTGGTTAGGCTTGAGAAGGATGACATTGCCATTCTTTGCTAATCTTCACTCAGATCTTTATGAACGCAACAAAATTTGCTTTCAGACAATTCACTTGATTCAGTAGATTCAATCAATGCATCTCCTCCCACTCCCACTGAATGCCTTAACTGTGGAATGCATGTCCTGCTGACTCACAAAAAATTAGCAGATCGGTGAAAACAAAGGTTATGCTACGCTATGCAAGGATGTTGCCAAACCCTTCTGATGTTGCCTAGCAGAAAAAAGGTTTTATTTGATATATAATACAGTTAGTTACACACATATCTGCATCAAGAAAACGAACCCCAGACAAAATTGGTTTTGTCCAGAGAAGAAAGAACTTAAAATAAAGCTTGAAAATTAACTATATCAAGAATTAATAGGAAAGTATAATAGTGTACTACCAGATATGGATGGTACTTGGTCTAAGGTCTAAGCAAGAAATGACCATTCTCATAACATGTCTTCTCCAATCTGTCTGCCTTTTTCTGTTCCAGTTTGTAAACTGGGTGAAATCTGCAAGGAGCAGAGGATCAAATTTACTAAAATACTGTTACAAACACAAAAAAATAGCTGCAGCAGAAAACCAGTGTAACAGAACTAGTGACTGTTTCCAACAGCATCTGTATACAACAGTGCTGACCTTAGATAACTTTAAATCTCTGAGTAACAGTTCATGGTTCACCAAAGATCCCTTCCTAATGAAGCATCAATCCAAAGCTACAGAAATGAAAACTCTTCACCCTAGAATGACATTAATACTGAGAGTGCCTTAAGCTCAAGATTAAAATTGTGGTTTTAACTATTTTCAACTATTAATTGAAAAAGCTCCACTGCCTCAGTAATGAAAATGATTAAACCTCTCCTCCGAAAAGAGTATTCGAAATTTAAAAAAAAAAGCTTTTTAATAAAGCTATTGCATTTAATATTTGCATGAAGATTATCAGTGGGACAGCATTGTTTTGCTTCCAGTGAGAAACTTGGCACTGAAGTCTGGCATTAATTTTGAAAAGTCTGGCTCCATCTTTGCCAGCGCTTTGTTCACATGACTAGGTATGTCCCTGTCTGCATTTTCCCCAAAACTGCAGATTCTCTCCTCAAAACGAATGCCCTATTGTTGTCAGAATTTCACACAGTATCTTACACCAGAATCAGCAAGTCTGAATGCTCCCAACAATCTAGCTTTGTAGTAGCTTAAATTCATGCACAGGAACTAAAATGTGCCATTCATTCCTGGCATAGCAGGAATTGTTGTGTTCTTCCCAGTGGGTAACTGCATTGGAAGCTAGCAATGAATGAGATTAGATGGGATAATCACCACTAAAAAAAAAGCAGACCCAGTGGCTTTATTGGGATGCTGTCCAATATGCCAGCAATTAATTGAATACAGGCAGTGACTAAGCTACTCTACTTTCAAACTATATAAATAAAATGCAAAATTAATTCAGACTGAAGGAGTCTACTAGAGCCAATGGACTTGCTGAGCTTTGTACTCTTTCTGAATTTAGGCCATAGTTATCACAGCAACACACTGAGGAGAAACTGAAACTGTATTTCTTCATCTGCCTGTTGTTTGGGCAGTTTATGTCTACCAAAATGGCTTTGGATAGCATCTATGGTTCCCATTAGCTTCATAGCTTGAACAAGAAATCCGTCATGACACCATGAAACAAAATGTGGGACACAGAACTAATTCTGTATGGTTCTGCACTGGGCAACCCAAAGTCACACAAAATAGCAGAATTAAACCTGAGTTATGCTGCAACACTTTGGTCAAGTTCACTTTGGTTTTTGTTTGGTTGAGGACTTTTTGTTTAGTCGGTTTGTGTTGGGGTTTAGTTTGCTCATTTTATCTGGGGTAGAGTTAATTTTCTTCACAGTAGCTGGTATGGGACTGTGTTTTGGATTTCAGCTGGAAACTGTTGGTAATTCAGGGACATTTTAGTTACTGCCGAGCAGTGTTTGAAGAGTCAAGGCCTTTTTTGTTTCTCCCCCCACCCCACCAGTGAGTGGGCTGGGGGTGCACAAAAAGTTGGAAGGGGACACAGGCAGGACAGCTGACCCCCACTGACCAAAGGGATACCCCATACCTTATGACATCACACTCAGCACGTAAAAGTGGTGAAGAAACAGGAAAGGGTGGGGGGGGGACATATGGAGTGATGGCATTTGTCTGCCCAAGTCCCTGTTATGTGTGACGGTGCCCTGCTGTCCTGGGGATGGCTGAACCCTGCCTGCCCACAGGGCGTGGGGAATGAATTCCTTGTTTTGTTTTGCTTGTGCATGAGGCTTTTTCTTTACCTTTTAAACTGCCTTTATCTCAACACATGAGTTTTCTCACTTTTCCAATTCTCTCCCTCATCCCACTGAGGGGAACAGTGAGTGAGTGGCTGTGTAGGGCTTGGTTGCCATCCAGGGTTAAATCATGACATTAATATACTAATATAGAAATACCTTCAGGGAGAAAACTAAAATAGTCTTTCTACAGTCATAAAGGCTTTTGGTTGCTCATATCAGGAGCAGTCCCAGATTTTACTCATATATTCTGAGCCAGATCTGTACTTTATAATCCTAGAGTTTTGAGATTACTATTTTCATGACTCTGGGCATGGGGCAGGAAGGGTTTGGCTTTGGGGGTGGGAAATACAATGAGACTGTTACATTGTTTTTCAAATATTATATCATTCAAAGGAACTCATTCTGCAGAGCTGTTAATTTTCCTATTTGCTCTGCACTGAGTTAACAAGAATTTGCTTTGTTTAATGACATCTACATTCAAAGCTGTTATCTTTCAAGTAGAGTCTCAGATTTTTACAAAGTGCTCAGATGTCAATAGCAGAGAAAGGATGTATGAGATTTGATACATTTCAAGTGCATGGGGAGCCAACAATTCTTTCAGGACAGCATGCCTTCTACCTCTCTGGAAGAACTTGTCTGTAGATCCTTTGTGTTTTAAGCACAGGTAGCATAGATACAAGAACTGATCTCACATTACTTCCTGACATGTCAGTCTCTTTTGGATCTTTACTTTCATCACTGCTCTAGCTAGCAGCCCAGCTTATCTTATTTCCCCAATATCTAACAAAGGAAACTTTATTCAGATCACTGCCTACACAGGAATAGTAAGGGAAAATGAGCCTCAGCAGGTACTGCTGTAAGTGTTTCAGCAATGATGGTACCTCAGTGTCATCAGAAGACTGCAAAATGCTGCTTTCAGTAGTCCTCTCATATCTGACACAGTATACTTTCTGTAAGATGTCAAATCTTCTTTTTCTGTCAATTTTATGGCATCTCAGCACTGCACAACAACAAAGGGTGAATGGATCAGACCATCAGATCACAGTAATGTGTTAGCTTCGTTCATGTGCATGTGTGACTCTGTCAGTAGAGTAACTTTAAGAGAACCTTCATAGCTCAAACTAAGTGTCATCATGAAGGCATTCAGTTCTTTACACTCCAAAAATAACTAGCAAAAATTATTTGTTTTCAGGAAATAGAAGAGAGAAAATTTAGACTTTTCAATGGGGGGGTCTCTAGAGTTCACATACCACTTTTTCATCTTTTCACAATTCTGCCTTTTAAGGGAGAAGTATCTTCAGACCACAGCTGAAGTAGGCAGTTTCCTTGGGCAGGGCGGCACGGCCTCGATGTCGATCTCCTCGCAGTACACGGAGCCGCTCAGGCACACGCACAGCAGGCACGTGGGCAGGTCTGCAACCACAGGGTTTGAGCACCTAACTCAGGCTTGGGTGGTCAAAACAGGCTTTGCTCTCGTATCTTTTACGATTCGACTTTGTTAGATTTTTAAAACAAAAAATTATTCTCATCAAGGTCTGAAGAGATTCAACATTCTGAACTGGTTTGGGTTTATTATGCTTTTAATAGTGTGTGATTTCTCTGTGTATACTCTCTGTTCTTATCTGAGCATGTATTGAAATACTATTAATTGACTTGAATTCAGTTTAAGTCTTTAATTGGCTTAGAGTATGGTGATAAAACCAATCTCTTCTCAGTGACAAACCCAAGGGAATGGCCTGAAGTTGTGCCAGGGGACGTTTAGGTTGGATATTAGAAAGAGGTTCTTCCCCCAGAGAGTGGTCAGGCACTGAACAGGCTCCTCAGGACAGTGGGCACAGTACCAAGGCTGACAGAGCTCCAGGAGCATTTGGATGATCCTCTGGGGCACAGGGTTTGACCCTGTGCAGGGCTAAGACTTAGACCCGATGATCCTTGTGGGTCCCTTCCAACTCAGCACAGTCTGTGATTCTGTAAATATGCCAACTGCAAGTCTGTGACAATATTAACACGTCACAATTGGAACCATTATCTAGAAAACCAAAATAAACACCTGGCAGTGCACATGTTTGGCACCAAAATTGCACTGGAGCATTTCTGGCAGGTCACATATAATCTGTGTCACTCCCAGCTGCTATTTTGTCTAAACCTTTTGATAAAAAATCCAGCAGTGATGATTATATAATTATCCTAGAACAACAGAATGGTTTGGCTTGGAAGGGAACTTAGAGTTCCCTTCTCATTCCAACCCCGTGCCATGGGCAGGTCTGCCTTCCACTAGACCAGGTTACTCAGCCCTGTAAACAACCTCTATCAGTATCTTGCTGAGGTGTTTTTATGGATGTTATTTGAAATAGAGAGAGAGAAACTCTATTTTCAGTGTAGCTTAAAGACCATTTTGGCTTGTCCTGTTCCTCATGGACATTGGTGTAAAGTACTAGAATTTATGCTTTGCTTTAATCTACTGTGGCAGCAATATTCAAGTACATACAACCAGTGTGGCTTTGAACCCAGTTTTGTCACCACTGCTGTGTGCTGTACTGGGTTTTACATACTGTGAGAGTTCTGGTTGGCTTCCACCCTGGTCTGTCTGCGGTGCAGAGAGCAGGGCCACACAACCAGGGAGTTTGGTATCACTGTGGAGCAAAACAGGGCCCTCCACAACCAGGGAAGACTTACAGGTGCAGCTGGTCAATGCTGGGAACCCAACCCAGTAGGGATAATACTAATTTTCCTGCTGCAGAGAATGGAATGGAAATTTCAAGATTTAACTTTGTGACTATTACAATTTTTAGGCTTCAGAATACTGTCCTGTTTGTCCATTTTGATTTAGTGTCTTGTTTGTCGTGAGTGTAGGAAATGGAAAATGATTGTAAAACAATTTTGTCACTGTTAAAAAGTTTTTATACTTGTCTGGGACTAGAAGCTCTGGTGTTCTTGGAGACTTGTTCAACTTTGGATGGGAGCTTGCTGACAGATGCTATTTGGCAATAATGAACCTTTGGTGTAGATTGACACTCCACTGATCTTACTGAATCATCAGTTATTTTTGGAAGTTTAGGTCACAGACACACACAAAATATGTGTGTCTTTTTCTCACTGCTTCATTTGGCAGAGAAACTTCATTCCTCTCATGTTTAGAAAGCTTTGTGGCTTGTTAGGAGAAATCTTGACAATGTACCTCAGAGCCTGTAGAAAACTGGCTGGTGAAGGATGTTCCTTTAACCATTGCCCTCCACGATCATCAAATGTAAATTGAGAATTGCCAATGCTTCAAAGAAATCCAGTGAAGTAGTTCAAGCACATCATGTTAAGTCATCATTATGACTTGGATAAACTGTGAAACTTACTGCAGGGGGTATTTTGTTTTTCTTCTTTGTCTTGCCTAACTTATTTAACTTGGGTACATCTCAATGGCAAATATGACTGGGTAAGTCTGTAGAGATTCTTACAAGCTGTGCTTTGTTTATTCAGACTTTACCTGAGGATGATTTAAATTTTTCCAGTCTGTTCTATCAGAAGTTGGAAGAGTTTCCACAGGAGATATTAAATATATTCATAAATGAAAATATTAATTCTGTAGCCATTGTCATCCTTTACATATTAGATTTTCATATTAAAATACATTCTTTTGGAGAGCTTATACATGACCGTGTTCATACCAGCTGACTTACTCGTATCCTTGGTTGTGGGTATGTCCAGTTGGCTGTCGTCCCCTTGCAGTCGTAGGGAAGTGTCAAGGGAGACATTTGTTCCATCCTTTGTGTGAGAGCAAATGTTTGTATAAAGAACAAACAGCAAACAAGAAGCCACAGAGCATTACAAGGATCTGAAATAACATGTCTTTTGAAAGTGAGCTTCCTGTGGTATTTAATTTTTGATGTACTTTTATATGCTGGATGACTGATGTGATCTGTTACCTCTTTTGCACATGAGCTGTTCACTGTGAAAGGCAAGAAGGGAAAGTGCTGCTGCTCTTTAGAACAGTAAAGTCCTTCAGGAAGAAACAGTAGACACAAAATCAAAATAGAGGGAAAATACAGACTGTGTGCTGAGAAGGAATATGTTAGTGGTGGGTGTCCACAAACGCCTGGAGTTCTGAAGACAGATTTTGCACATCATGCAAAATTGGATAAGATTCCTGTAAGTGGGTTTGGTTTGGTTTTTTTTTTGTTTGTTTTGCCCAAATAATCTCAGTAAAATGACGTTTCCTTAAAGCTATTCAGAATTCCCTGGGGAGACAGTCATTGCATCTTTTCAGCTGAATGAGAGCTTAGTTTATAAATATGTCCTTTTAGCAATTTGTTTCAATGAACTACACTTAAAATCTGTTTTAAGGTGTGAGCTGCTAACAGAAAGGGCCTCTTGTGATGCAGGAAGTGGTAGTGAGGTTTTCACTGAATACTGTAGGAATTTGAGAATTATCTGTTGTTACTGTAATTATCGGATACATACAATGGGCTATACTGTGATTTGCATGGATTAAAGTTAAGAGGGTTCCAGGCTGACTGTGACAGTTGTTCTTGGCTTGAATCATTCGTTTGTTTTTTCTATTAATAATATTTGTAAGACAGAGTAAGACAATATGTGTTTTGGTGTGTGTGGCTTTTGGAAACACATGGAGGGAGGAACATTATTGGATGTGGAAAATGTTTTGTTTTAAATGTGCTTAAGGATCAGGCCCTGGCAGGAGCTCTGTTGAAGAGCTGCTTATGCACTGCAAGTACTCACAAGTCCACCAATTTTGGGTTTTTAATCCCGCTACTCCCCCTTCCTTCAGGCACGAAGATAGTCCATCTGCAAGAGCATTGTGGAAGTAATATTATCTTCCAAGTTGCTTTTGATACTTTGTTTTAGTTTGTATTTAGTTGCCTGCATATACTTTTTCTATGGGAATTTTTGTATTCTACGAAACAAACCCCTCAGGTTTGACATATAAAGCCCAAGAAACAAATGTCTTGGCCAGCCTCTGTCATTTTGACCCCTTTTTAGCCTCTGAATCATCCATGCCTTGGCTGTTCCCTGTGTCTGCCTACCCAGGCTATGGCTCGAGTTTGGGTTGGGCTGGTTTGGTCCAGGAAAGCCGAAGGATCTCAGGGTGTTGGCAGCAGTTTAGCAGTGCTGGGTGTGGGGAAGCTGAGGGTGTCACCCCAAGAGCTGCACTCAAACAGCCAATCCTACAGGAGGCTTCTGCACAAGGATTCAGCTCCTCCAGACCTGTTGGTTGGGCAAGTGAACACGTGGACCTTGGCTGAGGAAGCTGTGCCAGAGGCACTTCTGAGTGCATGGGCTGGCAGCGGAACAGCTGCACTTGTAGTGCTGCATTTGTTTGGCACTTTTAATGTGCCTGTACAAAAAACATTTGCTGTCACAGCATATCTGTACCAGGGGTAGGTTTCTAGCATGGCATCCTGCTTGAGCTGTGATCTATGGAAGAGTATGGGCAGGAATTCTTTGCAGAATTCAATGTACAACGAGTCTCTGCCAATGGGAAATGTCACAAAAAAATTAAAATTGATTATTTGCAGAGTACTGTTAAATCCACAAAATGAAAAAATATTTGCTGATCAGCTATAACAATTCCTAACCATGGAATATCAGTGCAGAAGATTGTTTGGATTATAACCATGTTATAGTTTGAGCTGGCAAAATGCCAACTGCCTGGTACCCAGTCAAAAAGTCCACTCCCAGAGCAGGAGAGTGAGGGAAAACAGCAGAAACGAGGCTTTAAACACAGTGAGGTTTTTATATTTATACAGAGAAGAGGAGAGCTTAACACAGAATATGAAATAGCACATAGTGACAGGAAACAACAACAGGCTCACCGAGGTCGCCCCAGCTAACAGGTGAAACTCCAAACCAACCAAACCCCCTCCCCAAAGGAAACCTCCCAGCAAGAGGGAAAGAGGAATTAACAGGAATGTGCTCACGTCCCCGGCTAAACAGACGTGCCGACCGGCAGGAGGGCCTGATATCAGCAGTCAGGGAGCGGGAACCGTCCTGGTCAGAAGCATGGACCGAAGAGAGGAGAGACTCCTCCCCCCTTGCTTGTTATACTCCCCGACACTTCCTGATGATGTCAGATGATATGAAATACCTCTATGGCTGCTTAAGTCAGATGATACCTGTCCCCTCTAATCTGTGTCACAACCTTTGAGGCCTGCTAAAAACTGAGGCCTAAATGGGGACCTATGCTGACTAAAGCCAAAACTACTACAAACCACAAGTTCATTGCTTGCATATGTTGGGAATGCACAGAAGGAATATTGGCCTATTTGCATAGTTAAATTCCACCTGCCTCTTGCACTTTACTGTACAGACTTAATTACCCAGAGAAAACCTCTTAACACTTTACATCTAAATACTTTAACTCTCTTCAAATTTCTGCAAAATAATTGGTTCATCTTTCTAACACACAAAGGTCTGTAAAGCTGGTAGTTTGTATTCAATGAAAAGAGTTACTCCAGATGTGAGACAGTGGAGGGTTCTGTTCTCTTGTGGAAATTTTCATGTTTTTAAATTGCTTAAATTTTATTCAAGACTGGGATGGCTGTGGCTTCAAGTAATTATTGTAATAAATTTTACTTGGCTGATGTTTTCCTTACTAGTAAAGTGAAGACCATTTGGCTTTGTTGCTCACTAACACAAATGGATTTCTTCTGATGTTATTACTGCAAGTCTTTCTAACTCTGCATTGAAGCAGAGAGCAAGGAGTTACATTTGTCATGTAGAATAGACTTCTGACTGGGCATGTTTGAGGACATTTTTGGCCTGTATTTCAGTTACAGTTAACACTTGGAATATTTGGGAGCTAGAATTTGTGCAGTAAAAGAATAGAAGATTTGTTTGTGCACTCCATGATTTAAACTGGGAACACTGGAACTTGTATAGATGCAGTTGTTGAACATCGGGAACTAATTTATTATTTTGCAATAAAAACATTTCATTGGAGAATTGACCTGATGGAAATAATGACCGAATGCATTCCTAGAATTATCCCAACAGAACTGTTGGCCTTCAGGAGACCTGGAGCTTAGAGCACTGCCAGGAGGAACTTCGATTAGTCTGTGGCACATCTGTTGGCACCATTCCCATATAGGTATATTCCTTGTTTTTTAACTCAAACCACAGCAATCACCCGAAAGTGATTTATTAATGAGTGTCTTCTGATGCTTTGCCTCACTGGTTGAAGTTTGCATTTTTAGTATTTTTTAAGAACTTAGTTGTGAGTGGATAATCACCTATTACTTAAGAGTCATTTAAACAGTCTCCTTTTCATGGGTTTATGAAAACGAGTTTCTTCATCTCTGTGGCAGATGTCGGATTTAAAAATACTTTAAACATTTTTTATATAAATATGTAGCTGTTGTTGTTAGTCTAACAATGGAATGCTGTGATTTCAGTAGAATTGGGAAAATATTAAAAAGGTTATACAGAAGTGATTTTTTTACATTTGTGCTGCAGTTTACTTGCTATCTTTTGCTCTTGTCTCACTCTTCTTGTTTATCCAACTAAGTTATCGTAGCAAGTGCAGTTAATACTAATGAAAACCTCCCTGAATTTATCATACTTGGTTGTTGCTGCTTGGTTTGGATATGTGGTATTTTCTTTGGCAACCAGTCTTGGACAATCACTGCTGCTTTTTCTGCCTGCTCGGTGCTGTGCCTCCTCTCCATGTGCACTGGTTGGGGCTGGATGGATTGGGGGGGCTGTGGCTGTCCCTGCCAGCTGAGGCTGCGACACTTCATTGAACTCTCCTCTGGTTTTATGTCTTTGCTTCAGTGTTTAATTTAACAGGTTTGTGTGGAGCACATGGAAAAGTGTTCCAAATGGACCGTTTCAGGGTGCTGGTGAGTGTCCTGAGGTACAGCAGATATTCTCTTTATTAAATAGATTCTCAAAGTGTTAACAGTGTAGGTGACTCCTGCAGGACTGGACATTCCATATAAGTTCAGGGCTGCTGAACTGTTGAGTTGTAAAACACCCAAACCACCCACCCCTGAAAAAAACAAGGCAAGAAACTTGATAGTTCAGTAGTAAAAGAGAAAGTGGTTTATACTGGCAGGTTATGTTCAATAAAAAGGACTGTTCCAAGTATTACTTTGATATAAAGTAGTCATAAACACAATCACCTTCCTTGTTTTTAAGCAGACTTACTGTGCTAACACTTTGCTCAACCTGAGCTAATAACTAGTATATTCTATTCTTGAAACTCTTCCAATTGTAGGCACAGAGCTACAGCAGAGCTAAAATGATGCTTTAGTCTTATTTATGAAACCCTTCCTTCTGTGGGTTCCTACCCCAGTAATCAATCTATCTATCTATCTATCTATCTATCTATCTATCTATCTATCTATCTATCTATCTCTATTTCTATCTATCTCTATATATATAAATCCTCCAAAAAGGGTCCAAAGCAAGAAACTCAGGTTCCCTCAGAATGATGTGTTTATAAAGGTAAACAGTTCTATCAGTTAAGCAAATAATGTTGATATAAGGCTCAAGTTGTATTACTTTGTATGGTTTCTAGCTTGTTGGTTATTGGTTGTTTTAAGGTTCAGGTTCTAAGCTGTATTGTTTTATGGCTTCTACATTGTTATTAATTAATAAAAAAGGGGGATATTGGGGGGAACATCAACAGGATGCAAGATGAGCACCTCAGGGTTTGCTGGGAGTTGAAGGGCGGGAGAAAGGCTGGGAAAAGCTGACCAGTCTCATCTGCTCCTTTATGCTAATGGGACCGTCTCTCTCATGTAACCACCTTGGTTAATGTAACTATGATGTAACTGCCTCCCTGGGAAGGTATGAATATTCAAGCACAGCTTGTTAAGAAATGATTCACCCCTGTTATCTAAAGGGAGTGTATGTGAAGGGTCAGTTTTTCCCGGGCTTTCTCCCAGACTTAAAACACCCAACCATCCCTGTGGTGGCCACTTGTATCCTGTTGCCCTTACCCCTACAGTGCGTGAGCTCCATCCTGCCCTGTTCCATGAGCGCTACAGGTTGTTCCCGTCTGTCTGGGAGAGGAATTGCCCCAGTTGCCCTGTGGCTCCCAGAGAGAGCCCTGCCCACAGCTGAGGGTTTCATCTGTGTGTCCCAACTCAGCAAGGGCAGGCAGAGGGTTGGTGTCAGCCATGATGCAGCAAGGTCCTTGAGCCCTGCAGTGCCAGCAGGTGACTCTGGCTGCCAGGGAAATGCAGCCCTGCCAGCAGCAGCACAAATTCCAGGGTCTGTCCAGGGGAGAGCAAACCCCATGGGAGTTGTGGTGGACATGGCCACAGCTCAGATGGGTTTTCTGGCTCGCAATTGATTGTCTGGAAGAACTGAGGAGGTATCACACTTGCATCTGTGTCTGCTCAGCAAATCCAAGGGAGGCAGGAGCTGCCCAAGTTTGTCACCTGCATCTGTGAGCTGACTTAGTCTTGCAGTCACTACACAGACTGTTGTTTCCTTTCTGGGCTAAAAGTCTTTGGACCGGATGGAGTTCCTGGACTCTGATTCCTATATCTGCTGGTGCTTTCTGATATGAGAGAGGACAGCTCAGGGATGCTCCATGGCAGAGACCTTGTGGAAGCACAGACAGCAGCTGGCAAGGCCAAAGCAGGAGCTGTGCTGGGCAGTGCAGAAATGGGCTGGGGCATTTGCTGCCCTGCTGTGCCCCTGGTGCTGTGCGGGGCAGGAGGGAACTCACCTGCATCTCCAGAGCCAGAGCAGCAGCGTGGCAGCCACGGCCACGGCTGCCAGCAGTGCGGCCACGAGCCCCGTGAGCAGCAGCACTTGGGAGTTGCCTGGGAAAGACAAGGAGAGGCTGCGGTGAAGTGTCCGGGCTTTGCTCCATGGCAGGGGCAGGGTGTCTGAGGGGCCCATGGCGTGGGCAGAGGTGGCACCTACCCCAGGGGATGAGGAGGCTGCGGGTGCCCAGGCTGCGGTGGCGCACGCGGCAGGCGTAGCTGTGGCCGTCCCGGGGGGCCACGGCCAGGACGCTGCGGAGCTGGTAGGTGAGGTCAGCGTTGGGCAGGACGGTGCTGGTGTTGAGCGCCGGGCCTGGAGGCACCTCCTGGCCATCCCTCAGCCAGGCCACACTGATGGGCCGTGGGTAGAAGGCAGTGGCGTGGCAAACCAGCAGCAACTGGTGTGGGCTGGGCATGCGGGCAAAGACCGTGGCCACGGGCACCTCTGGGGATGGGAGCAAAGGGGTGGGGGAAGGCCTGGTGGGCTATGGCTTGGCCCGAGGGCTTTGGGGTGGCTGTTGCAGGGTCCGGGTGGTTTCACTTTGTCTCTCAAGGGCTGCCCTCCCTCCAGACTGCAGTAACAGCTTCAGGTCATCAACACAGATTATTTGGAGTGTTTCAGTAAAGGCATTACCGATCTGGAAAATGGCCAGTGCATTACAGGACAGGTTGGTGTCCTGGGACAGGGTCCACGTGGCATTGTCTGTGTCAAAGTGAAGGAAGTCCTGCCCTTTATAGCCCACAGACGTGAAGAATCGAGAAGTCCCATTGGAGTAGACCTCACAGCCTGCCACACCTTGAGCCACAAAGGGATCTGGAGGGGCAGAGAGGAGGGAGAGGCTGCCTGAGGGGCTGGGATTCCCTTCCTGCAGGCATGATGAGTGTCCTTTCTGCAGGACCAGCTGTTCCTGATCCTTCCCCATTCCGCAGCTGCTGTTCAGAGAGGGTACAGTGAAGACTGGATACTCACAGGGTACATTTGTCTGTATGGCCCCTTCATTGAGCATGTGGTTGAACTGCAGTATATGGATCTTGACTATGGTCTCAATGGTTTCCCATTCACTTTGTGGCAGAGCTGGTCACACCCAGGGGTGGTAGAGGTGGATGGACATGTTGTTCTTATCAACAGAACCCAGTTCGATGTCTTCCAGGAAAGCCAGCACCTCTGTATCCACAGAGGAGAAGTTTTGGAAGGTGGTGGTCAGGAGCACCTGGAGAGTACTGGTCCCTACATGAGACAGGAATTGGCAGGGAGGAGATGGGAGTGTGAGGGAAGGGATGGAAAGGCCTGAGAGCCTGAGAAAGAGGTCCTTGAGGTTGTGGAGATCTCTGGGCCCTGCCTATGCCCCCTACATCCTGGCCAGCCCCAGGTCCCACCCTCTGCACCCATCTCAGGTGGCTGCATCCCTGCCAAGCAGGGGGTGTGGAGCCAGGAGACAAGGAGGGGTGAGGAAGCAAGTGTGCAGTGCAGGTGGGGAGCAGGAGGGCTCTTGGCCATGGAGTCCCAGGGGAGCTTGGGAGCAGGAGTGGACGAGCCAAGGCTCCCACTTACCCTCAAGGGATGCCCATGTCCCAGAGACAAAGAAGATGTAGAGAAGGAGGAGGAGGAGGTAGGAGCGAGGAGGCTGCATGGTGCCAGGAGTGAGGCCCAGAGGGTGCAGTGTTGGGTGCAGTGGCAGGAGGAAGAGGCTGTGAGAGATGAGGCTGCAGATGTCTCAGGCTGGCTCTGCCTGGGTAATTCTGCTGTTTCTCATCGCCCTGGCAGCCAATGGGGCTGAGGTTTAGGGGAGGGCTCTGAAGTTCCCACTTTGGGTGGGCTGGGTCATCCTGAGAGTGTCTGTGAGTGTTGGGGGAATTTATACGTTCCTGTTGCCTGGGAGCAGGACCTAAATGCCTTGATGTTTGTCTGAACCCTGCTCTCTTCAGTGGGACATTGCCTTCCCTTTCTCCTTTCTTAGGAGCTCTGGGGGCAAATTACCCCCACAGAGACATTTACATATTTCCATGCAATATAGAAGAACATGTTCAGATATGCTCAGGCACACATGTAATTTCCACCCTCCCTCTTGCCTTAGTGTTTCCTGCAGTAATTCCGTGGTACTCTGGCTACATTTTTTAGCCGATCAAACCCTCACCAAGCTCATGCAAGTCCTAAGGAGAGACACATGATCTTAATGAAATGTCTGTTTTATTTTCATTTCATACACAGCTGCAGCTCTCATGTACTACACCAGTGTTTCAGTGTTACTCAGCACTTTTTTAAAGCCATTTGTGGCCAGGTTCTGTTAGACTATGTGGAACAGTTCACTCTCAGCAAAAATATTTCTGAAATATGGTTAGTAAAAGTAGGTTTATGAAAAAAAATACTGAAAAATTACAGTAGAAGTGTACATGTTTCTGTCTACAGATAAAACTGGTATTGTACCAGAACTGGGAGAAATTGGCACTGGGTATTGAGGTGCCCCAGAACCTGAGTGGCTGCACTGGCCAGTGCCACAAGAGGTGATGGTGTGGAACAAGTGAGGAAGTCTGAGACTTGTCTCTGTATCTGCTCAGCAAGTCCAGGAGAGGCAGGAGCTGCCCAGGTTTTTTCACTGCATCTGTGAGCTGACTTAGTCTTGCAGTCAGTTCCCACAGTGCTGGGTGCTTTCTGGGCTAAATTTCTCTGCACCGGATGGAGTTCCTGGATTCCGATTCCTCCATGCACTGGTGCTGTCTGAAATGAGAGAGGACAGCTCAGGGATGCTCCATGGCAGAGACCTTGTGGAAGCACAGACAGCAGCGGGCAGGGCCAAGGCAGGAGTTGTGCTGGGCAGTGCAGAAATGGGCTGGGGCATTTGCTGCCCTGCTGTGCCCCTGGTGCTGTGCGGGGCCGGAGGGCACTCACCTGCGTCTCCAGAGCCAGAGCAGCAGCATGGCAGCCACGGCCACGGCTGCCAGCAGTGCGGCCACGAGCCCCATGAGCAGCAGCACTTGGGAGTTGCCTGGGAAAGACAAGGAGAGGCTGCGGTGAAGTGTCCGGGCTTTGCTCCTTGGCAGGGGCAGGGTGTCTGAGGGGCCCATGGCTTGGGCAGAGGTGGCACCTACCCCAGGGGATGAGGAGGCTGCGGGTGCCCAGGCTGCGGTGGCGCACGCGGCAGGCGTAGCTGTGGCCGTCCCGGGGGGCCACGGCCAGGACACTGCGGAGCTGGTAGGTGAGGTCAGCGTTGGGCAGGACGGTGCTGGTGTTGAGCGCCGGGCCCGGAGGCACCTCCTGGCCATCCCTCAGCCAGGCCACACTGATGGGCCGTGGGTAGAAGGCAGTGACGTGGCAAACCAGCAGCAGCTGGTGCGGGCTGGGCGTGCGGGCAAAGACCGTGGCCACGGGCACCTCTGGGAATGGGAGCAAAGGGGTGGGGGGAGCCCTGGTGGGTTATGGCTTGGCCCCAGGGCTTTGGGGTGGGTGTTTCAGGGTCCGGGTGGTCTCACCTTGTCTCTCCAAAGCTGCCCTCCCTCCAGACTCCAGTAACAACTTCAGGTCATCAACACATCTTATTTCCAGCGTTTCAGTGAAGGCATTACCCTTCTGGTAAATTTCCTGGGTAAACCAGGATAAGTTGGTGTTCTGGGACAGGGTCCACGTGGCATTGTCTGTGTCAAAGCTGAGAAAGTCCTGCCCGTTGTAGGCCACAGAGCCAAAGAATTGAGAGGTCCTGTTGGAGTAGAGCTCACAGCCTCCCGCAAACTGAGCCACAAAGGGGTCTGGAGGGGCAGAGAGGGAGACGCTGCCTGAGGGGTTGGGATTGCCTTCCTGCAGGCATGGCCAGTGTCCCCTTTGCTGCACCAGCTGTTCCTGATCCTTCTCCACTCCCCAGCTGCTGTTCAAAGAGGGGACACAGGGAAGAGTGAATACTCACAAGGCACATTTGTCTGCATGGCCCCTTCCTTGAACATGTAGCTGAATATCTGCAAATGATCCTTGATTATGGTCTCAATGGTTTCCCATTCACTGTGTGGCAGGGCTGGTTGTACCCAGGGCTGGTAGAAGTGGATGGAGATGTTCTTATCCAGACAACCAAGTTCGATGTCTTCCAGCAGACCCAGCCCTTCCGTGTCCACAAAGGAGGAGTTTTGGAAGGTGGTGATCTGGAGCAGCCGGAGAGTGAAGGTCCCTACATGTGACAGGGTTGGCAGGGAGGAGATGGGAGTGGGAGGAGATGAATGGGGAAGTCTGAGGGGCTGAGGGATTGGCCCTTTGAGGTTTCAGAGATCTGTGGGCACCCCCTAGACCCCCTACATCCTTAGCAGCCACAGGTCCCACCGCCTGCATCCATCTCAGGTGGCTGCATCCCTGCCAAGCAGGGGGTGTGGAGCCAGGAGACAAGGAGGGGTGAGGAAGCAAGTGTTCAACGCAGTTGGGGAGCAGGAAGGCTCTTGGCCGTGGAGTCCCAAGGCAGCTTGGGTGCAGGTGTGGATGAGCCAAGGCTTCCACTTACCATTGGGTGTTGCCCATATACCAGAGATGAGGAAGAGGTAGACAAGGAATAAGAGGAGGCAGGAGTGAGGGGGCTGCATGGTGCCAGCAGGGAGGCCCGGAGAGTGTGGTGGAAAGTTCAGCAGCAGGAAGAAGAGGCTGTGAGAGATGAGGATGCAGATGTCTCTGCCTGGCTCTGCCTGGGCAGCTCTACAAGTGTTAATGGCCCTGTCAGCCAATAGGGCTAGCACTGAGGTTTAGGGGAGGGCTCTGAGGTTCCCACATGGGGTGGGCTGAGGCACCCTGGCCATGGCTGTGAGTGATGGGGGAATTTGCTTGTGAGCAAAGTCACCCCAAGTGCACACGGGAGTGATCCCTCATGGTCAAGGCAGCACCTTGACAATGAGCGTGATGTGGGTGAATTGACCCCACCTGACCATGGGCTGCATCCATTGCCCTGATGGGAATGTCCTGTACTGCCAATTGTGCCTGGCATGTCCCACCCTGCACAGAACAGACATTGCCACCCGCTCTGCACTGCCAGGTGTGTTCACAATGGCATGGCACATTCTCCCATGGCAGCTGAACCCTGTTCCCACCACATGGCTTCATGCCTGGGTGCTCTGTGCCCCCACGTTGTGTGCTGATCCCAGGCCTCTTTGGCACCTCTCAGCCTTACCACAGCCAGGCCACACTGATGGGCTCATGGCAGAGAAGTTGTTGACGTGGCCAAGCTGCAGGAGCAGAGCTGGGCCAGGCATGTAGGCAAAGACCATGGCCCTGGCCTGCTCTGGGGGATGAGAGTGATGGAGAAAAGCTACTGGGGTTATCCCCTGGCCCTAGGCACTACTGGCCTGATGCTGGGGAAGGGAGTCCCCAGGCTGAGGTGATGAGCAGTTCCAGTGTGAGGCAGAGCTGAGGGGTCAGGGATGGGAGCAGGCAGAGGTGGAGGAAACAGCTCCTCCAGGAGTTCCTTTTGGGGTGCAGCAGTGACTGGGCTGGAGCAGCTGTAGTGTGTTGGTGACCAAGGGAAGTGATGGGCTGCAGGGCCTGGGAGAGACCCTTTCTCATTGAGAGTCATCAGAGTCCTGGAGCAGTGGCACTTGGCCAGGCAGGATCCTCAAGCTGGGATGGGCATGGCACTATGGTACCCCCAACCTGACACCCATTCCAGAGAGTTGCAGTGGATGAAGAACTTTCTTCCCCTTTTCCATTGAGTTTTATGCATGCCATTGGACGTGGGAGCTGTTTCTTTGCTTCCCTTCACTGATGAGCTGGGGAGCCCCAACTCTGCGCTAAACACCCCCAGGAGAGGGCCTGGGGCTGCCCTGCAGCCTGGCACTGCCCTTTCCTTTTCACCAGCTTTGGTAGGGATCCCCATTCCCCTCCCCAACAGTGGCCTGTGCAGGGGAACAGGAAGGGAGGGAGCCATCCCCCTGCTCTGTCCCCGCTGGCAGCAGTGTCCAGTGCTGGAGGGATAACGGGGTGACCAGAGCCACTCTCAGCCCCACAGTCCCTGATTCATCCACTCCTCCTCCCTCACCTGCAGTTTCTCTTCCCCTTTCCTGGTTGGTGCCTGGGGTGAGGGTAGAGTTGAAACCACAGCTGAGGGGAAGTCTGGGGTGGGGTGCCATGACAACAACCAAACACAACCAGGGCCAAGGTGTGCGACCACCTTGGGATGAGATTCCTCCAAGCACAAGTGGCCCCAGGTGTCACTGCTCCAGGTCTCCATGTTTGTTATCTCCAGCTGTAGGGACAAGGGGAAGGCACATAAGGGGCTGCTGTAGACTGAGGTCCAGCACCCTGTGACAGTGAGTTAGACATGGGGACACATGGACAGCAAAGCCCTTCCCTTCTGTGGAACTGTCTCAGAGAGAAGTAGGAATGCTGTGGTGGCCTGATAGGCCCAGGAATGGCACCAGCTTCCTCAGCAGCATCACGCAGGGGATGTACAGCCAAGCCAGCACGAAGTCCACATGCCTGAAGGCACCAGTGCTGGGCCCAGAGGAGAGTGTTTGGCCGGGTGGGCTGGCAAAGCAGAGCCTTGGGGCAGCCCAGGGAGGGAAGGTGCAGGGGGCCTTGTGTCCATGCAGTCCTGTGAGGTGGCCATTTTTCCCATGGTCCCCTTTAAGATGACTGTTGGTCCCTTCTTCCTGATCAGTGGAGAGGCCATTGCAGCCGTGGGTGCTGTGCAGGTGCCTGTGACAGTGCTGGTGCCTGGGTCGCTGGTAGGACAGGAACAGGCACCTGGTTTGTGCAGGTGGTCACACTGGGTTCTGCTCTCTCTGAATATTCTCCAGATGTTTCCCAGTGTTACAGGGTATGAGAAGCTCAGCTTTAAGCCTTCTCTTGTCCATTGAAAGTTTCTTCTCCTCGTAGTGTTGGGCCTTGATTGTGTTTCTCTGTGTGGGGTTTAATTTTTCACTTTCTCTCTTGTTCAAAACTTCTTCCTCTTCAATATTGTAATGTCCTCATTTCAGAAAATGACCCAAGAGGGTAAGGGCCTGTTGGTCCACACATGTCATTGGTCCTGACTGTCCTCTCAGGTGACTATGGACATCATAGCCTCACCCAGGTGACCCCAGTCCCCACGGTTCGCTCAGGTGACATCTGTTCACACTGTCCTACCAGGTCATTCCTGGTGCTCACTTCCCCTCTGCACCAGGTGACTGTAGGACTTTGCAGTTCTACCTCGTGTGACCACTGGTGCTCCCAGACCCCAGAGATAGCAGGTGGTCCTTGCAGTGCCCCCTGAGGTGAAGGCTGTCACCCCCCAGGGCAGAGCTGTGCCTGGGGGAGCTGGGGTGGGGTGGGCAAGGCTGCAGTGCCCCTGGGTGTGCACTGAGGTGGGTGGGTGGGTGGGCAGCAGCACTCGGTGGGCTGGGCTGATGCACCTAAAGAGGCCCCTGGCCATGCCTGAGTGAGGGATGTTATTATAGGGTGTCATGGGGACTGTGAGCAGAGACTTGCAGACACCTCCCTGGGATTGGTGACTGTGTTACTGTAGGGTGTCTTGGGAGGTCATTCACACAAACCCCTTTCCTCAGGTTTGCTCAGCGGCTGCAGCTGCTCTCCAGCTGTGGTGGGTGAGCTCCATCCTGCCCCATCCTGTGAGTGCTGCAGGGTGTTCCAGTCTGTTTGGGAAAGGAACTGCCCCAGTTGCCCTGTGGCTCCCAGAGGGAGCCCTGCCCACAGCTGAGGGTTTCATCTGTGTGTCCCAACTCAGCAAGGGCAGGCAGAGGGTTGGTGTCAGCCCTGATGCAGCAAGGTCCTTGAGCCCTGCAGTGCCAGCAGGTGACTCTGGCTGCCAGAGAAATGCAGCCCTGCCAGCAGCAGCACAAATTCCAGGGTGTGTCCAGGGGAGAGCAAACCCTGTGGGAGTTGTGGTGGACATGGCCACAGGCCAGTTGGGTTTTCTGGCTCGGCCTTGGCATCCACACTTGCGTTGGGAAAGTTATCAGGAATTGTCCAGTGAAACCAAAGCTTTGGAAGGTGCATGTTCAGGTTGATTGGGAGCATGACTTGAATGCCTTGCTGTGTCTGTGTGAACCCTGCTACCTTCACTGGGACATGGGCTTCCTTTTCTCCTTTCTATGGATCATTGGGGACATTTTACCCCCAATGACATAGTTGCCTATTTCCATGCAATGTGGAAGAACATGTTCAGATATGCACAGGCACACACGTATCTCCCCTCCATCCTGTCTTGCCTTGGTGTGTCCAGCAATAATTCAGAGTTGCTCTGGCTTTCATTTGCAGCTGACTGAAACCTCCCCAAGGCCATCCAACTCCTTAGGAAAGTCACATGATCTTAGTGAAATATAAATGTTTTATTTTTATTTTATACACAGCTGCACCTCCCACATATTTCACCAGAAGTTCAGTGTTAGTCAGTACTTTCAAAAGTCAGTTGTGGCCAGATTCTGTTAGACTATGTGGAACAGTCCAACTCAGCACAAGTATTCCTGGCATATGGTTAATAAAGGCAGTTTTAGAAAAAAAATACCTGGAAAATAATAGTAGAGGGGAACAGCCTTCTCCCTAGTGACAAATGTGGTATTGTACCAGAACTGGGAGAAATTGGTACTGGGCAATGAGGTGCCCCGAGTCTGAGTCGGTGCACTGGCCGGTGCCACAAGAGGTGATGGTGTGTGACAAGCGAAGAGGTCTCAGACCTCCACCTGTATCTGCTCAGAAATCCAAGGGAGGCAGGAGCTGCCCAGGTTTGTCCCCTGCATCTGTGAGCTGACATAGTCTTGCAGTCAGTGCCCAGATTGTTGGCTCCTTTCTGGGCTAAATTTCTCTGCACTGGATGGAGATTGTAGTCTCTGATTCCTCCATGCACTGGTGCTTCCTGATATGAGAGGGGACAGCTCAGGGATGCTCCATGGCAGAGACCTTGTGGAAGCACAGACAGCAGCTGGCAAGGCCAAAGCAGGAGCTGTGCTGGGCAGTGCAGAAATGGGCTGGGGCATTTGCTGCCCTGCTGTGCCCCTGGTGCTGTGCGGGGCAGGAGGGCACTCACCTGCATCTCCAGAGCCAGAGCAGCAGCGTGGCAGCCACGGCCACGGCTGCCAGCAGTGCGGCCACGAGCCCCGTGAGCAGCAGCACTTGGGAGTTGCCTGGGAAAGACAAGGAGAGGCTGCGGTGAAGTGTCCGGGCTTTGCTCCTTGGCAGGGGCAGGGCGTCTGAGGGGCCCATGGCGTGGGCAGAGGTGGCACCTACCCCAGGGGATGAGGAGGCTGCGGGTGCCCAGGCTGCGGTGGCGCACGCGGCAGGCGTAGCTGTGGCCGTCCCGGGGGGCCACGGCCAGGACGCTGCGGAGCTGGTAGGTGAGGTCAGCGTTGGGCAGGACGGTGCTGGTGTTGAGCGCCGGGCCCGGAGGCACCTCCTGGCCATCCCTCAGCCAGGCCACACTGATGGGCCGCGGGTAGAAGGCAGTGACGTGGCAAACCAGCAGCAGCTGGTGTGGGCTGGGCGTGCGGGCAAAGACCGTGGCCACGGGCACCTCTGGGGATGGGAGCAAAGGGGTGGGGGGAGCCCTGGTGGGTTATGGCTTGGCCCCAGGGCTTTGGGGTGGGTGTTTCAGGGTCAGGGTGATCTCACCTTGTCTCTCCACAGATGCCCTACCACCAGAGTGCAGCAACAACCCCAGGTGGTCAACACAGATATCATTGAATATTATTTCCACCATCTGACTGAAGTCAGTGTAATTGCGGAGAATGGCCAGGATGTACCGGGACAGGCTGGTGTTCTGGGAGAGGGTCCAGGTGGCATTGTCTGTGTCAAATCTGAGGAAGTCCTGCCCATTGT